>NW_027140567.1:3381097-3733096 GCF_036365525.1 Heterodontus francisci
ACAGGACATGTTACCAGGTGAACAGTATTAGTGAGGAGAGTGTGTTCCCCTGATTGTTTAATACGCACGGGACATGTTACCAGGTGAACAGTATAAGTGAGGAGAATGTGTTCCCCTGTTTGTTTAATACGCACGGCACATGTTACCAAGTGAACAGTATAACTGAGGAGAATGTGTTCCCCTGATTGTTTAATACACAGGGGACATATTACCAGGTGATCAGGTTAAGAGAGGAGAATGTGTTCCACTGTTTGTTTAATACACACGGGACATGTTACCAGGTGAACAGTATAAGTGAGGAGAATGTGTTCCCCTGTTTGTTTAATACGCACGGCACATGTTACCAAGTGAACAGTATAACTGAGGAGAATGTGTTCCCCTGATTGTTTAATACACAGGGGACATATTACCAGGTGATCAGGATAAGAGAGGAGAATGTGTTCCCCTGTTTGTTTAACACACACGTGACATGTTACCAGGTGAACAGTATAAGTGAGGAGAATGTGTTCCCCTGTTTGTTTAATACGCACGGCACATGTTACCAAGTGAACAGTATAACTGAGGAGAATGTGTTCCCCTGATTGTTTAATACACACGGGACATATTACCAGGTGATCAGGATAAGAGAGGAGAATGTGTTCCCCTGTTTGTTTAATACACACGGGACATGTTACCAGGTGAACAGTATCAGTGAGGAGAATGTGTTCCCCTGTTTGTTTAATACGCACGGCACATGTTACCAAGTGAACAGTATAACTGAGGAGAATGTGTTCCCCTGTTGGTTTAATACGCACAGGACATGTTACCAAGTGAACAGTATAAGTGAGGAGAATGTTTTCCGCTGATTGTTTAATACGCACGGGACATGTTACCAGGTGAACAGTAGAAGTGAGGAGAGTGTGTTCCCCAGATTGTTCAATACACACGGGACATGTCACCAAGTGAAATGTATAATTGAAGAGAGTGTGTTCCCCTGATGGTTTAATATACACGGTACATGTTACCAGGTGAACAGTATAAGTGAGGAGAGTGTGTTCCCCTTATGGTTTAATATACAGGGAACATGTTACCAGATGAACAGTATAAGTGAGGAGAGTGTGTTCCCCTGATGGTTTAATATACACGGGACATGTTCCCAGGTGAACAGTATAAGTGAGGAGAGTGTGTTCCCCTGATGGTTTAATATACACAGGGCATATTACCAGGTGAACAGTATAAGTGAGGAGAGTGTGTTCCCCTTATGGTTTAATACACACGGGACATGTTATCAGGTGAACAGTATAAGTGAGGAGAGTGTGTTCCCCTGATTGTTTAATGCACACGGGACATGTTACCAGCTGAACAGTATAAGTGAGGAAAGTGTGTTCCCCTGATGGTTTCATATACACGGGACATGTTACCAGGAGAACAGAATAAGTAAGGAGAGTGTGTTCCATTGATGATTTAATATACACAGGGCATGTTACCAGGTGAACAGTATAACTGAGGAGAGTGTGTTCCCCTGATTGTTTAATATACACAGGACATGATACCAGGAGAACAGTATTAGTGAGGAGAGTGTGTTCCCCTGATTGTTTAATACGCACGGGACATGTTACCAGGTGAACGGTAGAAGTTAGGAGAATGTGTTCCCCTGGTGGTTTAATACACACGGGAAATGATACCAGGTGAACAGTATAAGTGAGGAGAATGTGGTCCCCTGATTGTTTAATACAAACGGGACATGTTACCAGGAGAAAAGTCTAAGTGAGGAGAGTTTGTTCCCCTTATGGTTTAATATGCACGGGACATTTCACCAAGTGAACTGTATAAGTGAGGAGAGTGTGTTCCGCTGATGGTTTAATATACACGGGACATGTTACCAGGTGAACAGTGTAAGTGAGGACAGAGTGTTCCACTGATGGTTTAATATACAAGGGACATGTTACCAGGTGAACAGTATAAGTGAGGAGAATGTGTTCCCCTGTTTGTTTAATACGCACGGGACATGTTACCAAGTGAACAGTATAAGTGAGGAGAGTGTGTTCCCCTGATGGTTTAATACGCACGGGACATGTTACCAGGTGAAAAGTCTAAGTGAGGAGAGTGCTTTCCCCTGATGGTTTAATATTCACGGGACATGTTTCCAGGTGAACAGGATAAGTGAGGAGAGTGTGTTCTCCTGATGGTTTAATATACACGGGATATGTTACCAAGAGAAAAGTCTAAGTGAGGAGAGTGCTTTCCCCTGATGGTTTAATATTCACGGGACATGTTTCCAGCTGAACAGTATAAGTGAGGAGAATGTTTTCCCCTGATGGTTTAATACTGACGGGACATGTTACCAGATGAACAGTATAAGTGAGGAGAGTGTGTTCCCCTGATGGTTTAATACACAGTGGATATGTTACCAGCTGAACAGTATAAGTGAGGAGAGAGTGTTCCCCTTATGGTTTAATAAGCACGGGCATTTCACCAAGTGAACTGGATAAGTGAGGAGAGTGTGTTCCCCTGACGATTTAATGCACACAGGACTTGTTACCAGGTGAACAGTATAAGTGAGGAGAGAGTGCTCCACTGATGGTTTAATGCACACGGGGCATGTTACCAGGTGAACAGTATAAGTGAGGAGAGTGTTTTCCCCTGATGGTTTAATATTCACGCGACAAGTTACCAGGTGAACAGGATAAGTGAGGAGAGTGTGTTCCCCTGATGGTTTAATATACAAGGGACATGTTACCAGGTGAACAGTAAAATTGAGGAGAGTGTGATCCCCTGATTGTTTAATACACACGGGACATGTCACCAGGTGAACAGTATAAGTGAGGAGAGTGTGTTCCTCTGACTGTTTAATACACACGGGACATGTCACCAGGTGAACAGTAAATGTGAGGAGAGAGTGTTCCCCTGATGGTTTAACACGCACGGGACATGTTACCAGGTGAACAGTATAAGTGAGGAGAGTGTGTTCCTCTGATTGTTTAATACACACGGGACATGTCACCAGGTGAACAGTATAAGTGAGGAGAGTGTGTTCCGCTGATGGTTTAATATACCCGGGACATGTCACCAGGTGAACAGTATATTTGAGGAGAGTGTGATCCCCTGATTGTTTAATACACACGGGACATGTCACCATGTGAACAGTATAAGTGAGGAGATTGTGTTCCCCTGATGGTTTAATGCACACGGGACATGTTACCAGGTGAACAGTATAAGTGAGGAGAGTGAGTTCCCCTGATGTTTTAATATACACAGGACATGTTACCAGGTGAACAGTATAAGTGAGGAGAGTGTGTTCCATTGATGGTTTAATATACACAGGACATGTTACCAGGTGAACAGTATTAGTGAGGAGAGTCTGTTCCCCTGATTGTTTAATACGCACGGGACATGTTACCAGGTGAACAGTATAAGTGAGCAGAATGTGTTCCGCTGTTTGTTTAATACGCATGGGACATGTTACCAAGTGAACAGTATAAGTGAGGAGAATGTGTTCCCCTGATTGTTTAATACACACGGGACATATTATCAGGTGAACGGTATAAATGAGGAGAATGAGTTCCCCTGTTTGTTTAATACGCACGGGACATGTTACCAAGTGAACAGTATAAGTGAGGAGAATGTGTTCCCCTGTTGGTTTAATACGCACGGGACATGTTACCAAGTGAACAGTATAAGTGAGGAGAATGTGTTCCCCTGATTGTTTAATACGCACGGGACATGTTACCAGGTGAACAGTATAAGTGAGGAGAGTGTGTTCCCCTGATTGTTCAATACACACGGGACATGTCACCAAGTGAAATGTATAATTGAGGAGAGTGTGTTCACCTGATGGTTTAATATACACGGTACATGGTACCAGGTGAACAGTATAAGTGAGGAGAGTGTGTTCCCCTGATGGTTTCATATACACGGGACATGTTACCAGGTGAACAGTATAAGTGAGGAGAGTGTGTTCCCCTGATTGTTCAATACACACGGGACATGTCACCAAGTGAAATGTATAATTGAGGAGAGTGTGTTCCCCTGATGGTTTAATATAAACTGTACATGTTACCAGGTGAACAGTATAAGTGAGGTGAGTGTGACCCTGATGGTTTAATATACAGGGAACATGTTACCAGGTGAACAGTATAAGTGATGAGAGAGTGTTCCCCTGATGGTTTAATATGCACGGGACATGTTCCCAGGTGAACAGTATAAGTGAGGAGAGTGTGTTCTCCTGATGGTTTAATATACACAGGGCATATTACCAGGTGAACAGTATAAGTGAGGAGAGTGTGTTCCCCTTATGGCTTAATACACACGGGACATGTTATCAGGTGAACAATCTAAGTGAGGAGAGTGTGTTCCCCTGATGGTTTCATATACACGGGACATGTTACCTGGAGAACAGAATAAGTGAGGAGAGTGTGTTCCATTGATGGTTTAGTATACACAGGACATGATACCAGGTGAACAGTATTAGTGAGGAGAGTGTGTTCCCCTGATTGTTTAATACGCACGGGACATGTTACCAGGTGAACAGTAGAAGTGAGGAGAATGTGTTCCCCTGTTTGTTTAATACGCACGGGACATGCTAACAAGTGAACAGTATAAGTGAGGAGAATGTGTTCCCCTGATTGTTTAATACACACGGGAAATGTTACCGGGTGAACAGAATAAGTGAGGAGAGTGTGTTCCACTGATGGTTTAATATACACAGGACATGATACCAGGTGAACAGTATTAGTGAGGAGAGTGTGTTCCCCTGATTGTTTAATACGCACGGGACATGTTACCAGGTGAACAGTATAAGTGAGGAGAATGTGTTCCCCTGTTTGTTTAATACGCACGGGACATGTTACCAGGTGAACAGTATAAGTGAGGAGAATGTGTTCCCCTGATTGTTTAATACACACGGGACATGTTACCAGGTGAACAGTATAAGTGAGGAGAATGTGTTCCCCTGTTGGTTTAATACACACGGGACATGTTACCAGGTGAACAGTATAAGTGAGGAGAATGTGTTCCCCTGTTGGTTTAATACGCACGGGACATGTTACCAAGTGAACAGTATAAGTGGGAAGAGTGTGTTCACCAGTTTGATTAATATTATGGGACATGTTGCCAGGTGAACAGTATAAGTGAGGAGAGTGTGTTCCACTGATGGTTTAATACTGACGGGACATGTTACCAGATGAACAGTATAAGTGAGGAGAATGTGTTGCCCTGTTTGTTTAATACGCACGGGACATGTTACCAAGTGAACAGTTTTAGTGAGGAGAGTGTGTTCCCCTGATGGTTTAATATGCACGGGACATTTCACCAAGTGAACTGTATAAGTGAGGAGAGTGTGTTCCCCTGATGGTTTAATATAAACGGTACATGTTACCAGGTGAACAGTATAAGTGAGGTGAGTGTGTTCCCCTGATGGTTTAATATACAGGGAACATGTTACCAGGTGAACAGTATAAGTGAGGAGAGAGTGTTCCCCTGATGATTTAATATACACGGGACATGTTCCCAGGTGAACAGTATAAGTGAGGAGAGTGTGTTCTCCTGATGGTTTAATATACACAGGGCATATTACCAGGTGAACAGTATAAGTGAGGACATTGTGTTCCCCTTATGGTTTAATACACACGGGACATGTTATCAGGTGAACAATCTAAGTGAGGAGAGTGTGTTCCCCTGATGGTTTCATATACACGGGACATGTTACCTGGAGAACAGAATAAGTGAGGAGAGTGTGTTCCATTGATGGATTAGTATTCACAGGACATGATACCAGGTGAACAGTATTAGTGAGGAGAGTGTGTTCCCCTGATTGTTTAATACGCACGGGACATGTTACCAGGTGAACAGTAGAAGTGAGGAGAATGTGTTCCCCTGTTTGTTTAATACGCACGGGACATGCTACCAAGTGAACAGTATAAGTGAGGAGAATGTGTTCCCCTGATTGTTTAATACACACGGGAAATGTTACCAGGTGAACAGAATAAGTGAGGAGAGTGTGTTCCACTGATGGTTTAATATACACAGGACATGATACCAGGTGAACAGTATTAGTGAGGAGAGTGTGTTCCCCTGATTGTTTAATACGCACGGGACATGTTACCAGGTGAACAATATAAGTGAGGAGAATGTGTTCCCCTGTTTGTTTAATACGCACGGGACATGTTACCAGGTGAACAGTATAAGTGAGGAGAATGTGTTCCCCTGATTGTTTAATACACACGGGACATGTTACCAGGTGAACAGTATAAGTGAGGAGAATGTGTTCCCCTGTTGGTTTAATACACACGGGACATGTTACCAGGTGAACAGTATAAGTGAGGAGAATGTGTTCCCCTGTTTGTTTAATACGCACGGGACATGTTACCAAGTGAACAGTATAAGTGGGAAGAGTGTGTTCACCAGTTTGATTAATATTATGGGACATGTTGCCAGGTGAACTGTATAAGTGAGGAGAGTGTGTTCCCCTGATTGTTTAATACACACGGGACATGTCACCAGGTGAAAAGTTTAAGTGAGGAGAGTTTGTTCCCCTGATGGTTTAATAAGCACGGGACATTTCACCAAGTGAACTGTATAAGTGAGGAGAGCGTGTTATCCTGATGGTTTAATGCAAACAGGACATGTTACCAGGTGAACAGTATAAGTGAGGAGAGAGTGTTCCACTGATGGTTTAATACTGACGGGACATATTACCAGATGAACAGTATAAGTGAGGAGAATGTGTTGCCCTGTTTGTTTGATACGCACGGGACATGTTACCAAGTGAACAGTTTTAGTGAGGAGAGTGTGTTCCCCTGATGGTTTAATATGCACGGGACATTTCACCAAGTGAACTGTATAAGTGAGGAGAGTGTGTTCCCCTGATGTTTTAATACGCAAGGGACATGTTACCAAGAGAAAAGTCTAAGTGAGGAGAGTGCTTTCCCCTGATGCTTTAATATTCACGGAACATGTTTCCAGGTGAACTGTATAAGCGGGAAGAGTGTGTTCCCCTGATGGTTTAATACTGAGGGGACATGTTACCAGATGAACAGTATAAGTGAGGAGAGTGTGTTCCCCTGCTGGTTTAATACACACAGGATATGTTACCAGCTGAACAGTATAAGTGAGGAGAGAGTGTTCCCCTTATGGTTTAATATTCACTGGACATGTTACCAGATGAACAGTATAAGTGAGGAGAGTGTGTTCCCCTGATGGTTTAATATGCACGGGACATGTTACCAGGTGAACAGTATAAGTGAGGAGAGTGTGTTCCCCTGATGGTTTAATATACACCGGACATGTTACCAGGTGAACAGTCTAAGTGTGGAGAGAGAGTTCCACAGATGGTTTAATGCACACGGGACATGTTACCAGGTGAACAGTATAAGTGAGGAGAGTGCTTTCCCCTGATGGTTTAATATTCACGGGACATGTTACCAGGTGAACAGTATAAGTGAGGAGAGTGTGTTCCCCTGATGGTTTAATATACACGGGACATGTTACCAGGTGAACAGTATAATTGAGGAGAGTGTGATTCTCTGATGGTTTAATACGCACGGGACATGTCACCAGGAGAAAAGTCTAAGTGAGGAGAGTGCTTTCCCCTGATGGTTTAATATTCACGGGACATGTTTCCAGGTGAACAGGATAAGTGAGGAGAGTGTGTTCTCCTGATGGTTTAATATACACGGGATATGTTACCAAGAGAAAAGTCTAAGTGAGGAGAGGGCTTTCCCCTGATGGTTTAATATTCACGGGACATGTTTCCAGGTGAACAGTATAAGTGAGGAGAGTGTGTTCCCCTGATGGTTTAATACACACAGGATATGTTACCAGCTGAACAGTATAAATGAGGAGAGAGTGTTCCCCTTATGGTTTAATATTCACTGGACATGTTACCAGATGAACAGTATAAGTGAAGAGAGTGTGTTCCCCTGATGGTTTAATATGCACGGGACATGTTACCAGGTAAACAGTATAAGTGAGGAGAGAGTGTTCCACTGATGGTTTAATGCACACGGGACATGTTACCAGGTGAACAGTATAAGTGAGGAGAGTGTGTTCCCCTGATGGTTTAATATACACGGGACATGTTACCAGGTGAACAGTATAATTGAGGAGAGTGTGATCCCCTGATTGTTTAATACACACGGGACATGTCACCAGGTGAACATGATAAGTGAGGAGAGTGAGTTCCCCTGATTGTTTAATACACACAGGACATGTCACCAGGTGAACAGTATAAGTGAGTAGAGTGTGTTCCGCTGATGGTTTAACACGCACGGGACATGTTACCAGGGGAACAGTATATGTGAGGAGAGTGTGTTTCCCTGATTGTTTAACACGCACGGGATATGTTACCAGGAGAACAGTATAAGTGAGTAGAGTGTGTTCCGCTGATGGTTTAATATACCCGGGACATGTCAGCAGGTGAACAGTATAATTGAGGAGAGTGTGTTCCCCTGATGTTTAATACTCACGGGACATGTTACCAGCTGAACAGTATAAGTGAGGAGAGTGTGTTCCCCTGATGGTTTAACACGCACCGGACATGTTACCAGGTGAACAGTATAAGTGAGGAGAGTGTTTTCCCTTGATGGTTTAATATACACGGGACATGGCACCAGGTGAACAGAATAATTGAGGAGAGTGTGTTCCCCTGATTGTTTAATACACACGGGACATGTCACCGGGTGAGCAGTATAAGTGAGGAGAGTGTGTTCCCCTGATGGTTTAATGCACACAGGACATGTTACCAGGTGAACAGTATAAGTGAGGAGAGGGTGTTCCCCTGATGGTTAAATATACACGGGACACGTTACCAGGTGAACAGTATAAGTGAGGAGAGTGTGTTCCCCTGATGGTTTAATATACACAGGACATGTTACCAGGTGAACAGTATAAGTGAGGAGAGTGTGTTCCCCTGATGGTTTAATATACACGGGACATGTTACCAGATGAACAGTATAAGTGAGGCGAGTGTGTTCACCTGATGGTTTAATACGCACGGGACATGTCACCAAGTGAACTGTATAAGTGAGGAGAGTGTGTTCCCCTGATGGTTTATTGCATACAAGACATTTTACCAGGTGAGCAGTGTAAGTGAGGAGAGTGTGTTCCCCTGATGGTTTAATATACAAGGGATATGTTACCAGGTGAACAGTATAAGTGAGGAGAGTGTGTTCCCCTGATGGTTTAATATACACGGGACATGTGACTAGGTGAACAGTATAAGTGAGGAGAGTGTGTTCCCCTGATGGTTTAATATACACGGGACATGTTACCAGGTAAACAGTATAAGTGAGGAGAGTGTGTTCCCCTGATGGTTTAATATACACAGAGCATGTTACCAGGTGAACAGTATAAGTGAGGAGATTGTGTTCCCCTGATGGTTTAATACACACGGGACATGTTATCAGGTGAACGGTATAAGTGAGGAGAGTGTGTTCCCCTGATTGTTTAATGCACACGGGACATTTTACCAGGTGAACAGTATAAGTGAGGAGAGTGTGTTCCCCTGATGGTTTAATATACACGGGACATGTTAACAGGTGAACAGTATAAGTGAGGAGAGTGTGTTCCCCTGATGGTTTAATATACACGGGACATGTGACTAGGTGAACAGTATAAGTGAGGAGAGTGTGTTCCCCTGATGGTTTAATATACACGGGACATGTTACCAGGTAAACAGTATAAGTGAGGAGAGTGTGTTCCCCTGATGGTTTAATATACACAGAGCATGTTACCAGGTGAACAGTATAAGTGAGCAGATTGTGTTCCCCTGATGGTTTAATATACACAGGACATGTTACCAGGTGAACTGTATAAGTGAGGAGAGTGTGTTCCCCTGATTGTTTAATACACACGGGACATGTCACCGGGTGAGCAGTATAAGTGAGGAGAGTGTGTTCCCCTGATTGTTTAATACACACGGGACATGTCACCAGGTGAACAGTATAAGTGAGCAGAATGTTTTCCCCTGATGGTTAAATATGCAAAGGACATGTCACCAGGTGAACAGTATAAGTGAGGAGAGTGTGTTCCCCTGATGGTTTAATACTGACAGGACATGTTACCAGATGTACAGTATAAGTGAGGAGAGTGTGTTCCCCTGATTGTTTAATACACACAGGACATGTTACCAGGTGAACAGTATAAGTGAGGAGAGTGTTTTCCCCTGATGGTTAAATATGCAAAGGACATGTTACCAGGTGTACAGTATAAGTGAGGAGAGTGTTTTCCCCTGATGGTTTAATATACACGGGACATGTTAACAGGTGAACAGTACAAGTGAGGAGAGTGTGTTCCCCTGATGGTTTAATATCAACGGGACATGTTACCAGATGAACAGTATAAGTGAGGCGGGTGTGTTCACCTGATGGTTTAATACGCACGGGACATGTCACCAAGTGAACTGTATAAGTCAGGAGAGTGTGTTCCCCTGATGGTTTAATGCACACAGGACATTTTACCAGGTGAACACTGTAAGTGAGGAGAGTGTGCTCCCCTGATGGTTTAATATACACGGGATATGTTACCAGGTGAACAGTATAAGTGTGGAGAGTGTGTTCCTCTGATGGTTTAATATACACGGGACATGATACCAAGTGAACAGTATAAGTGAGGAGAGTGTGTTCCCCTGATGGTTTAATATACACGGGACAGGTGACTAGGTGAACAGTATAAGTGAGGAGAGTGTGTTCCCCTGATGGTTTAATATACACGGGACATGTTACCAGGTAAACAGTATAAGTGAGGAGAGTGTGTTCCCCTGATGGTTTAATATACACAGGGCATGTTACCAGGTGAACAGTATAAGTGAGGAGATTGTGTTCCCCTGATGTTTTAATACACACGGGACATGTTATCAGGTGAACGGTATAAGTGAGGAGAGTGTGTTCCCCTGATTGTTTAATGTACACGGGACATGTTACCAGGTGAACAGTATAAGTGAGGAGAGTGTGTTCCATTGATGGTTTAATATACACAGGACATGATACCAGGTGAACAGTATTAGCGAGGAGAGTGTGTTCCCCTGTTTGTTTAATACGCACGGGACATGTTACCAAGTGAACAGTATAAGTGAGGAGAATGTTTTCCCCTGATTGTTTAATACACACGGGACATGTTACCAGGTGAACAGTATAAGTGAGGAGAATGTGTTCCCCTGTTGGTTTAATACGCACGGGACATGTTACCAGGTGAACAGTATAAGTGAGGAGAGTGTGTTCACCAGATTGATTAAAATTACGGGACATGTTGCCTGGTGAACAGTATAAGTGAGGAGAGTGTGTTCCCCTGATGGTTTAATAAGCACGGGACATTTCACCAAGTGAACTGTATAAGTGAGGAGAGTGTGTTCCCCTGATGGTTTAATACTGACGGGACATGTTACCAGATGAACAGTTTCAGTGAGGAGAGTGTGTTCCCCTGATTGTTTAATACACACGGGACATGTCACCAGGTGAACAGTATAAATGAGTAGAGTGTGTTCTGCTGATGGTTTAACACGCACGGGACATGTTAACAGGGGAACAGTATATGTGAGGGGAGTGTGTTCCCCTGCTGTTTTAACACGCCCGGGATATGTTACCAGGAGAACAGTTTTATTGAGTTGAGTGTGTTCCGCTGATGGTTTAATATACCCGGGACATGTCAGCAGGTGAACAGTATAATTGAGGAGAGTGTGTTCCCCTGATGTTTAATACTCACGGGACATGTTACCAGCTGAACGGTATAAGTGAGGAGAGTGTGTTCCCCTGATGGTTTAACACGCACGGGACATGTTACCAGTTGAACAGTATAAGTGAGGAGAGTGTTTTCCCCTGATGGTTTAATATACACGGGACATGGCACCAGGTGAACAGAATAATTGAGGAGAGTGTGTTCCCCTGATTGTTTAATACACACGGGACATGTCACCGTGTGAGCAGTATAAGTGAGGAGAGGGTGTTCCCCTGATGGTTTAATGCACACAGGACATGTTACCAGGTGAACAGTATAAGTGAGGAGAGGGTGTTCCCCTGATGGTTTAATATACTCGGAACATGTTACCAGGTGAACAGTATAAGTGAGGAGAGTGTGTTCCCCTGATGGTTTAATATACACAGGACATGTTACCAGGTGAACAGTATAAGTGAGGAGAGTGTGTTCCCCTGATGGTTTAATATACACGGGACATGGCACCAGGTGAACAGAATAATTGAGGAGAGTGTGTTCCCCTGATTGTTTAATACACACGGGACATGTCACCGTGTGAGCAGTATAAGTGAGGAGAGGGTGTTCCCCTGATGGTTTAATGCACACAGGACATGTTACCAGGTGAACAGTATAAGTGAGGAGAGGGTGTTCCCCTGATGGTTTAATATACTCGGAACATGTTACCAGGTGAACAGTATAAGTGAGGAGAGTGTGTTCCCCTGATGGTTTAATATACACAGGACATGTTACCAGGTGAACTGTATAAGTGAGGAGAGTGTGTTCCCCTGATGGTTTAATATACACAGGACATGTTACCAGGTGAACAGTATAAGTGAGGCGAGTGTGTTCACCTGATGGTTTAATACGTACGGGACATGTCACCAAGTGAACTGTATAAGTGAGGAGAGTGTGTTCCCCTGATGGTTTAATGCACACAAGATATTTTACCAGGTGAACAGTGTAAGTGAGGAGAGTGTGTTCCCCTGATGGTTTAATATACACGGGATATGTTACCAGGTGAACAGTATAAGTGAGGAGAATGTGTTCCCCTGATGGTTTAATATACACGGGACATGTTACCAGGTGAACAGTATAAGTGAGGAGAGTGTATTCCCCTGATTGTTTAATACACACAGGACATATTACCAGGTGAACAGTATAAGTGAGGAGAGTGTGTTCCCCTGATTGTTTAATACTCACGGGACATGTCAACAGCTGAACAGTATAAGTGAGGAGAGTGTGTTCCCCTGATGGTTTAACACGCACGGGACATGTTACCAGGTGAACAGTATAAGTGAGGAGAGTGTTTTCCCCTGATTGATTAATATACCCGGGACATGGCACCAGGTGAACAGTATATTTGAGGAGAGTGTGTTCCCCTGATGGTTTAATATACACAGGACATGTTACCAGGTGAACTGTATAAGTGAGGAGAGTGTGTTCCCCTGATTGTTTAATACACACGGGACATGTCACCGGGTGAGCGGTATAAGTGAGGAGAGTGTGTTCCCCAGATGGTTTAATATACACGGGACATGTGACTAGGTGAACAGTATAAGTAAGGAGAGTGTGTTCCCCTGATGGTTTAATATACACAGGGCATGTTACCAGGTGAACAGTATAAGTGAGGAGATTGTGTTCCCCTGATGGTTTAATACACACGGGACATGTTATCAGGTGAACGGTATAAGTGAGGAGAGTGTGTTCCCCTGATTGTTTAATGCACACGGGACATTTTACCAGGTGAACTGTATAAGTGAGGAGAGAGTGTTCCCCTGATGTTTTAATATACACGGGACATGTTACCAGGTGAACAGTATAAGTGAGGAGAGTGTGTTCCACTGATGGTTTAATATACACAGGACATGTTGCCAGGTGAACAGTATTAGTGAGGAGAGTGTGTTAACCTGATTGTTTAATACGCACAGGACATGTTACCAGGTGAACAGTAGAAGTTAGGAGAATGTGTTCCCCTGTTTGTTCACTACACACGGGACATGTCACCAAGTGAAATGTATAATTGAGGACAGTGTGTTCCCCTGATGGTTTAATATACACGGTACATGTTACCAGGTGAACAGTATAAGTGAGGAGAGTGTGTTCCCCTGAATGTTTAATATACACGGAACATGTTACCAGGTGAACAGTATAAGTGAGGAGAGTGTGTTCCCCTGATGGTTTAATATTCACGGGACATGTTCCCAGGTGAACAGTATAAGTGAGGAGAATGTGTTCCCCTGATTGTTTAATATACACGGGACATGTTTCCAGGTGAACAGTATAAGTGAGGAGAATGTGTTCCCCTGTTTGTTTAATACGCAAGGGACATGTTACCAAGTGAACAGTATAAGTGAGGAGAATGTGTTCCCCTGATTGTTTAATACACACGGGACATGTTACCAGGTGAACAGTATAATTGAGGAGAATGTGTTCCCCTGTTTGTTTAATAAGCACGGGACATGTTACCAAGTGAACAGTATAAGTGAGGAGAGTGTGTTCCCCTGTTGCTTTAATACGCACGGGACATGTTACCAAGTGAACAGTATAAGTGAGGAAAATGTGTTCCCATGATTGTTTAATACGCACGGGACATGTTACCAGGTGAACAGTATAAGTGAGGAGAGTGTGTTCCCCTGATTGTTCAATACACACGGGACATGTTACCAGGTGAACAGTATAAGTGAGGAGAGTGTGTTCCCCTGATTGTTCACTACACACGGGACATGTCACCAAGTGAAATGTATAATTGAGGAGAGTGTGTTCCCCTGATGGTTTAATATACACGGTACATGTTACCAGGTGAACAGTATAAGTGAGGAGAGTGTGTTCCCCTGATGGTTTAATATACACGGAACATGTTACCAGGTGAACAGTATAAGTGAGGAGAGTGTGTTCCCCTGATGGTTTAATATTCACGGGACATGTTCCCAGGTGAACAGTGTAAGTGAGGAGAGTGTGTTCCCCTGATGGTTTAATATACACAGGGCGTATTACCAGGTGAACAGTATAAGTGAGGAGAGTGTGTTCCCCTTATGGTTTAATACACACGGGACATGTTATCAGGTGAACAGTATAAGTGAGGAGAGTGTGTTCCCCTGATTGTTCAATGCACACGGGACATGTTACCAGCTGAACAGTATAAGTGAGGAGAGTGTGTTCCCCTGATCGTTTCATATACACGGGACATGTTACCATGAGAACAGAATAAGTGAGGAGAGTGCTTTCCCCTGATGGTTTAATATTCACGGGACATGTTACCAGGTGAAGAGTATAATTGAGGAGAGTGTGTTCCCCTAATGGTTTAATATACACGGGACATGTTACCAGGTGAACAGTATAAGTGAGGAGAGTGTATTCCCCTGATTGTTTAATACACACAGGACATATTACCAGGTGAACAGTATAAGTGAGGAGAGTGTGTTCCCCTGATTGTTTAATACTCACGGGACATGTTAACAGCTGAACAGTATAAGTGAGGAGAGTGTGTTCCCTTGATGGTTTAACACGCACGGGACATGTTACCAGGTGAACAGTATAAGTGAGGAGAGTGTTTTCCCCTGATTGATTAATATACCCGGGACATGGCACCAGGTGAACAGTATAATTGAGGAGAGTGTGTTCCCCTGATGGTTTAATATACACAGGACATGTTACCAGGTGAACTGGATAAGTGAGGAGAGTGTGTTCCCCTGATTGTTTAATACACACGGGACATGTCACCGGGTGAGCAGTATAGGTGAGGAGAGTGTGTTCCCCAGATGGTTTAATATACACGGGACATGTGACTAGGTGAACAGTATAAGTAAGGAGAGTGTGTTCCCCTGATGGTTTAATATACACAGGGCATGTTACCAGGTGAACAGTATAAGTGAGGAGATTGTGTTCCCCTGATGGTTTAATACACACGGGACATGTTATCAGGTGAACGGTATAAGTGAGGAGAGTGTGTTCCCCTGATTGTTTAATGCACACGGGACATTTTACCAGGTGAACAGTATAAGTGAGGAGAGTGTGTTCCCCTGATGTTTTAATATACACGGGACATGTTACCAGGTGAACAGTATAAGTGAGGAGAGTGTGTTCCACTGATGGTTTAATATACACAGGACATGTTGCCAGGTGAACAGTATTAGTGATGAGAGTGTGTTAACCTGATTGTTTAATACGCACAGGACATGTTACCAGGTGAACAGTATAATTGAGGAGAATGTGTTCCCCTGTTTGTTTAATAAGCACGGGACATGTTACCAAGTGAACAGTATAAGTGAGGAGAGTGTGTTCCCCTGTTGCTTTAATACGCACGGGACATGTTACCAAGTGAACAGTATAAGTGAGGAAAATGTGTTCCCATGATTGTTTAATACGCACGGGACATGTTACCAGGTGAACAGTATAAGTGAGGAGAGTGTGTTCCCCTGATTGTTCAATACACACGGGACATGTTACCAGGTGAACAGTATAAGTGAGGAGAGTGTGTTCCCCTGATTGTTCACTACACACGGGACATGTCACCAAGTGAAATGTATAATTGAGGAGAGTGTGTTCCCCTGATGGTTTAATATACACGGTACATGTTACCAGGTGAACAGTATAAGTGAGGAGAGTGTGTTCCCCTGATGGTTTAATATACACGGAACATGTTACCAGGTGAACAGTATAAGTGAGGAGAGTGTGTTCCCCTGATGGTTTAATATTCACGGGACATGTTCCCAGGTGAACAGTGTAAGTGAGGAGAGTGTGTTCCCCTGATGGTTTAATATACACAGGGCGTATTACCAGGTGAACAGTATAAGTGAGGAGAGTGTGTTCCCCTTATGGTTTAATACACACGGGACATGTTATCAGGTGAACAGTATAAGTGAGGAGAGTGTGTTCCCCTGATTGTTCAATGCACACGGGACATGTTACCAGCTGAACAGTATAAGTGAGGAGAGTGTGTTCCCCTGATCGTTTCATATACACGGGACATGTTACCATGAGAACAGAATAAGTGAGGAGAGTGCTTTCCCCTGATGGTTTAATATTCACGGGACATGTTACCAGGTGAAGAGTATAATTGAGGAGAGTGTGTTCCCCTAATGGTTTAATATACACGGGACATGTTACCAGGTGAACAGTATAAGTGAGGAGAGTGTATTCCCCTGATTGTTTAATACACACAGGACATATTACCAGGTGAACAGTATAAGTGAGGAGAGTGTGTTCCCCTGATTGTTTAATACTCACGGGACATGTTAACAGCTGAACAGTATAAGTGAGGAGAGTGTGTTCCCTTGATGGTTTAACACGCACGGGACATGTTACCAGGTGAACAGTATAAGTGAGGAGAGTGTTTTCCCCTGATTGATTAATATACCCGGGACATGGCACCAGGTGAACAGTATAATTGAGGAGAGTGTGTTCCCCTGATGGTTTAATATACACAGGACATGTTACCAGGTGAACTGGATAAGTGAGGAGAGTGTGTTCCCCTGATTGTTTAATACACACGGGACATGTCACCGGGTGAGCAGTATAGGTGAGGAGAGTGTGTTCCCCAGATGGTTTAATATACACGGCACATGTGACTAGGTGAACAGTATAAGTAAGGAGAGTGTGTTCCCCTGATGGTTTAATATACACAGGGCATGTTACCAGGTGAACAGTATAAGTGAGGAGATTGTGTTCCCCTGATGGTTTAATACACACGGGACATGTTATCAGGTGAACGGTATAAGTGAGGAGAGTGTGTTCCCCTGATTGTTTAATGCACACGGGACATTTTACCAGGTGAACAGTATAAGTGAGGAGAGTGTGTTCCCCTGATGTTTTAATATACACGGGACATGTTACCAGGTGAACAGTATAAGTGAGGAGAGTGTGTTCCACTGATGGTTTAATATACACAGGACATGTTGCCAGGTGAACAGTATTAGTGATGAGAGTGTGTTAACCTGATTGTTTAATACGCACAGGACATGTTACCAGGTGAACAGTAGAAGTGAGGAGAATGTGTTCCCCTGTTTGTTCACTACACACGGGACATGTCACCAAGTGAAATGTATAATTGAGGAGAGTGTGTTCCCCTGATGGTTTAATATACACGGTACATGTTACCAGGTGAACAGTATAAGTGAGGAGAGTGTGTTCCCCTGATGGTTTAATATACACGGAACATGTTACCAGGTGAACGGTATAAGTGAGGAGAGTGTGTTCCCCTGATGGTTTAATATTCACGGGACATGTTCCCAGGTGAACAGTGTAAGTGAGGAGAGTTTGTTCCCCTGATGGTTTAATATACACAGGGCGTATTACCAGGTGAACAGTATAAGTGAGGAGAGTGTGTTCCCCTTATGGTTTAATGCACACGGGACATGTTATCAGGTGAACAGTATAAGTGAGGAGAGTGTGTTCCCCTGATTGTTTAATGCACACGGGACATGTTACCAGCTGAACAGTATAAGTGAGGAGAGTGTGTTCCCCTGATCGTTTCATATACACGGGACATGTTACCATGAGAACAGAATAAGTGAGGAGAGTGCTTTCCCCTGATGGTTTAATATTCACGGGACATGTTACCAGGTGAACAGTATAATTGAGGAGAGTGTGTTCCCCTAATGGTTTAATATACACGGGACATGTTACCAGGTGAACAGTATAAGTGAGGAGAGTGTATTCCCCTGATTGTTTAATACACACAGGACATATTACCAGGTGAACAGTATAAGTGAGGAGAGTGTGTTCCCCTGATTGTTTAATACGCACAGGACATGTTACCAGGTGAACAGTAGAAGTGAGGAGAATGTGTTCCCCTGTTTGTTCACTACACACGGGACATGTCACCAAGTGAAATGTATAATTGAGGAGAGTGTGTTCCCCTGATGGTTTAATATAAACGGTACATGTTACCAGGTGAACAGGATAAGTGACGAGAGTGTGTTCCCCTAATGGTTTAATATACACGGGACATGTTACCAGGTGAACAGTATAAGTGAGGAGAGTGTCTTCCCCTGATGGTTTAATATACACGGTACATGTTACCAGGTGAACAGTATAAGTGAGGAGAGTGTGTTCCCCTGATGGTTTAATATACACGGAACATGTTACCAGGTGAACGGTATAAGTGAGGAGAGTGTGTTCCCCTGATGGTTTAATATTCACGGGACATGTTCCCAGGTGAACAGTGTAAGTGAGGAGAGTGTGTTCCCCTGATGGTTTAATATACACAGGGCGTATTACCAGGTGAACAGTATAAGTGAGGAGAGTGTGTTCCCCTTATGGTTTAATACACACGGGACATGTTATCAGGTGAACAGTATAAGTGAGGAGAGTGTGTTCCCCTGATTGTTTAATGCACACGGGACATGTTACCAGCTGAACAGTATAAGTGAGGAGAGTGTGTTCCCCTGATCGTTTCATATACACGGGACATGTTACCATGAGAACAGAATAAGTGAGGAGAGTGCTTTCCCCTGATGGTTTAATATTCAAGGGACATGTTACCAGGTGAACAGTATAATTGAGGAGAGTGTGTTCCCCTAATGGTTTAAAATACACGGGACATGTTACCAGGTGAACAGTATAAGTGAGGAGAGTGTATTCCCCTGATTGTTTAATACACACAGGACATATTACCAGGTGAACAGTATAAGTGAGGAGAGTGTGTTCCCCTGATTGTTTAATACTCACGGGACATGTTAACAGCTGAACAGTATAAGTGAGGAGAGTGTGTTCCCCTGATGGTTTAACACGCACGGGACTTGTTACCAGGTGAACAGTATAAGTGTGGAGAGTGTTTTCCCCTGATTGATTAATATACCCGGGACATTGCACCAGGTGAACAGTATAATTGAGGAGAGTGTGTTCCCCTGATGGTTTAATATACACAGGACATGTTACCAGGTGAACTGTATAGGTGAGGAGAGTGTGTTCCCCTGATTGTTTAATACACACGGGACATGTCACCGGGTGAGCAGTATAAGTGAGGAGAGTGTGTTCCCCTGATGGTTTAATATACACGGGACATGTGACTAGGTGAACAGTATAAGTAAGGAGAGTGTGTTCCCCTGATGGTTTAATATACACGGGACATGTTACCAGGTAAACAGTATAAGTGAGGAGAGTGTGTTCCCCTGATGGTTTAATATACACAGGGCATGTTACCAGGTGAACAGTATAACTGAGGAGATTGTGTTCCCCTGATGGTTTAATACACACGGGACATGTTATCAGGTGAACGGTATAAGTGAGGAGAGTGTGTTCCCCTGATTGTTTAATGCACACGGGACATTTTACCAGGTGAACAGTATAAGTGAGGAGAGTGTGTTCCCCTGATGTTTTAATATACACGGGACATGTTACCAGGTGAACAGTATAAGTGAGGAGAGTGTGTTCCACTGATGGTTTAATATACACAGGACATGTTGCCAGGTGAACAGTATTAGTGAGGAGAGTGTGTCAACCTGATTGTTTAATACGCACAGGACATGTTACCAGGTGAACAGTAGAAGTGAGGAGAATGTGTTCCCCTGTTTGTTTAATACACACGGGACATGTTTCCAGGTGAACAGTATAAGTGAGGAGAATGTGTTCCCCTGTTTGTTTAATAAGCACGGGACATGTTACCAAGTGAACAGTATAAGTGAGGAGAGTGTGTTCCCCTGTTGCTTTAATACGCACGGGACATGTTACCAGGTGAACAGTATAAGTGAGGAGAGTGTGTTCCCCTGATTGTTCAATACACACGGGACATGTTACCAGGTGAACAGTATAAGTGAGGAGAGTGTGTTCCCCTGATTGTTCACTACACACGGGACATGTCACCAAGTGAAATGTAAAATTGAGGAGAGTGTGTTCCCCTGATGGTTTAATATACACGATACATGTTACCAGGTGAACAGTATAAGTGAGGAGAGTGTGTTCCCCTGATGGTTTAATATACACAGAACATGTTACCAGGTGAACAGTATAAGTGAGGAGAGTGTGTTCCCCTGATGGTTTAATATACACAGGACATGTTACCAGGTGAACTGTATAAGTGAGGAGAGTGTGTTCCCCTGATTGTTTAATACACACGGGACATGTCACCGGGTGAGCCGTATAAGTGAGGAGAGTGTGTTCCCCTGATTGTTTAATACACATGGGACATGTCACCAGGTGAACAGTATAAGTGAGCAGAATGACTTCCCCTGATGGTTAAATATGCAAAGGACATGTCACCAGGTGAACAGTGTAAGTGAGGAGAGTGTGTTCCACTGATGGTTTAATACTGACAGGACATGTTACCAGATGTACAATAGAAGTGAGGAGAGTGTGTTCCCCTGATTGTTTAATACACACAGGACATGTTACAAGGTGAACAGTATAAGTGAGGAGACTGTTTTCCCCTGATGGTGAAATATGCAAAGGACATGTTACCAGGTGTACAGTATAAGTGAGGAGAGTGTGTTCCCCTGATGGTTTAATGCACACAGGACATGTTACCAGGTGCAAAGTATAAGTGAGGAGAGTGTTTTCCCCTGATGATTTAATATACACGGGACATGTTACCAGGTGAACAGTACAAGTGAGGAGAGTGTGTTCCCCTGATGGTTTAATATAAACGGGACATGTTACCAGGTGAACAGTACAAGTGAGGAGAGTGTGTTCACCTGATCGTTTAATACGCACGGGACATGTCACCAAGTGAACTGTATAAGTCAGGAGAGTGTTCCCCTGATGGTTTAATCCACACAGGACATTTTACCAGGTGAACAGTGTAAGTGAGGAGTGTGTGTTCCCCTGATGGTTTAATATACACGGGATATGTAACCAGGTGAACAGTATAAGTGAGGAGAGTGTGTTCCCCTGATGGTTTAATATACACGGGACATGTTACCAGGTAAACAGTATAAGTGAGGAGAGTGTGTTCCCCTGATGGTTTAATATACACAGGGCATGTTACCAGTTGAACAGTATAAGTGAGGAGATTGTGTTCCCCTGATGTTTTAATACACACGGGACATGTTATCAGGTGAACGGTATATGTGAGGAGAGTGTGTTCCCCTGATTGTTTAATACACACGGGACATGTTACCAGGTGAACAGTATAAGTGAGGAGAATGTGTTCCCCTGTTGGTTTAATACGCACGGGACATGTTACCAGGTGAACAGTATAAGTGAGGAGAGTGTGTTCACCAGATTGATTAAAATTACGGGACATGTTGCCTGGTGAACAGTATAAGTGAGGAGAGTGTGTTCCCCTGATGGTTTAATAAGCACGGGACATTTCACCAAGTGAACTGTATAAGTGAGGACTGTGTGTTCCCCTGATGGTTTAATACTGACGGGACATGTTACCAGATGAACAGTATTAGTGAGGAGAGTGTGTTCCCATGATTGTTTAATACACACGGGACATGTCACCAGGTGAACAGTATCAGTGAGGAGAGTGTGTTCCCCTGATGGTTTAATACTGACGGGACATGTTACCAGATGTACAGTATAAGTGAGGAGAGTGTGTTCCCCTGATTGTTTAATACACAGGGGACATGTCACCAGGTGAACAGTATAAGTGAGCAGAATGTTTTCCCCTGATGGTTAAATATGCAAAGGACATGTTACCAGGTGTACAGTATAAGTGAGGAGAGTGTGTTCCCCTGATGGTTTAATGCACACAGGACATGTTACCAGGTGAACAGTATAAGTGAGGAGAGTGTTTTCCCCTGATGGTTTAATATACACGGGACATGCTACCAAGTGAACAGTATAAGTGAGGAGAGTGTGTTCCCCTGATTGTTTAATACACAGGAGACATGTTACCAGGTGAACAGTATAAGTGAGGAGAATGTGTTCCCCTGTTGCTTTAATACGCACGGGACATGTTACCAGGTGAACAGTATAAGTGAGGAGAATGTGTTCCCCTGATTGTTTAATACGCACGGGACATGTTACCAGCTGAACAGTATAAGTGAGGAGAGTGTGTTCCCCTGATTGTGCAATACACACGGGACATGTTACCAGGTGAACAGTATAAGTGAGGAGAGTGTGTTCCCCTGATTGTTCACTACACACGGGACATGTCACCAAGTGAAATGTATAATTGAGGAGAGTGTGTTCCCCTGATGGTTTAATATACACGGTACATGTTACCAGGTGAACAGTATAAGTGAGGAGAGTATGTTCCCCTGATGGTTTAATATACACGGAACATGTTACCAGGTGAACAGTATAAGTGAGGAGAGTATGTTCCCCTGATGGTTTAATATTCACGGGACATGTTCCCAGGTGAACAGTATAAGTGAGGAGAGTGTGTTCCCCTGATGGTTTAATATACACAGGGCATATTACCAGGTGAACAGTATAAGTGAGGAGAGTGTGTTCCCCTTATGGTTTAATACACACGGGACATGTTATCAGGTGAACAGTATCAGTGAGGAGAGTGTGTTCTCCTGATTGTTTAATGCACACGGGACATGTTACCAGCTGAACAGTATAAGTGAGGAGAGTGTGTTCCACTGATGGTTTCATATACACGGGACATGTTACCATGAGAACAGAATAAGTGAGGGGAGTGCTTTCCCCTGATGGTTTAATATTCACGGGACATGTTACCAGGTGAACAGTAGAATTGAGGAGAGTGTGTTCCACTGATGGTTTAATATACACGGGACATGTTACCGGGTGAACAGTATAAGTGAGGAGAGTGTGTTCCCCTGATTGTTTAATACTCACGGGACATGTTACCAGCTGAACAGTATAAGTGAGGCGAGTGTGTTCCCCTGATGGTTTAACACGCATGGGACATGTTACCAGGTGAACAGTATAAGTGAGGAGAGTGTTTTCCCCTGATTGATTAATATACCCGGGACATGGCACCAGGTGAACAGTATAATTGAGGAGAGTGTGTTCCCCTGATGGTTTAATGTACACAGGACATGTTACCAGGTGAACTGTATAAGTGAGGAGAATGTGTTCCCCTTTTGGTTTAATACGCAAGGGACATGTTACCAGGTGAACAGTATAAGTGAGGAGAGTGTGTTCACCAGATTGATTAAAATTAGGGACATGTTGCCTGGTGAACAGTATAAGTGAGGAGAGTGTGTTCCCCTGATGGTTTAATAAGCACGGGACATTTCACCAGGTGAACAGTATAAGTGAGGAGAGTGTGTTCCCCTGATGGTTTAATACTGACTGGACATGTTACCAGATGTACAGTATAAGTGAGGAGAGTGTGTTCCCCTGATTCTTTAATACACAGGGGACATGTCACCAGGTGAACAGTATAAGTGAACAGAATGTTTTCCCCTGATGGTTAAATATGCAAAGGA
This sequence comes from Heterodontus francisci, assembly GCF_036365525.1. Taxonomy (NCBI): domain Eukaryota; kingdom Metazoa; phylum Chordata; class Chondrichthyes; order Heterodontiformes; family Heterodontidae; genus Heterodontus; species Heterodontus francisci. Next base: position 3,405,049 of record NW_027140567.1, read on the forward strand.
CATGTTACCAGGTGTACAGTATAAGTGAGGAGAGTGTGTTCCCCTGATGGTTTAATGCACACAGGACATGTTACCAGGTGAACAGTATAAGTGAGGAGAGTGTTTTCCCCTGATGGTTTAATATACACGGGACATGTTACCATGTGAACAGTATAAGTGAGGAGAGTGTGTTCCCCTGATGGTTTAATATATACGGGACATGTTACCAGATGAACAGTATAGGTGAGGCGAGTGTATTCCCCTGATTGTTTAATACACACAGGACATATTACCAGGTGAACAGTATAAGAGAGGAGAGTGTGTTCCCCTGATTGTTTAATACTCACGGGACATGTTACCAGCTGAACAGTATAAGTGAGGCGAGTGTGTTCCCCTGATGGTTTAACACGCATGGGACATGTTACCAGGTGAACAGTATAAGTGAGGAGAGTGTTTTCCCCTGATTGATTAATATACCCGGGACATGGCACCAGGTGAACAGTATAATTGAGGAGAGTGTGTTCCCCTGATGGTTTAATATACACGGGACATGTTACCAGGTGAACTGTATAAGTGAGGAGAGTGTGTTCCCCTGATTGTTTAATACACACGGGACATGTCACCGGGTGAGCAGTATAAGTGAGGAGAGTGTGTTCCCCTGATTGTTTAATACGGACGGGACATGTCACCAGGTGAACAGTATAAGTGAGGAGAGTGTGTTCCCCTGATGGTTTAATATACACAGGACATGTTACCAGGTGAACAGTATAAGTGAGGAGAATGTGTTCCCCTGATTGTTTAATACACACGGGACATGTTACCAGGTGAACAGTATAAGTGAGGAGAATGTGTTCCCCTGTTGGTTTAACACGCACGGGACATGTTACCAGGTGAACAGTATAAGTGAGGAGAGTGTGTTCACCAGATTGATTAAAATTAGGGACATGTTGCCTGGTGAACAGTATAAGTGAGGAGAGTGTGTTCCCCTGATGGTTTAATAAGCACGGGACATTTCACCAGGTGAACAGTATAAGTGAGGAGAGTGTGTTCACCAGATTGATTAAAATTACGGGACATGTTGCCTGGTGAACAGTATAAGTGAGGAGAGTGTGTTCCCCTGATGGTTTAATAATCACGGGACATTTCACCAAGTGAACTGTATAAGTGAGGAGTGTGTGTTCCCCTGATGGTTTAATACTGACGGGACATGTTACCAGATGAACAGTATTAGTGAGGAGAGTTTGTTCCCCTGATTGTTTAATACACACGGGACATGTCACCAGGTGAAAAGTATAAGTGAGGAGAGTGTGTTCCCCTGATGGTTTAATACTGACGGGACATGTTACCAGATGTACAGTATAAGTGAGGAGAGTGTGTTCCCCTGATTGTTTAATACACAGGGGACATGTCACCAGGTGAACAGTATAAGTGAGCAGAATGTTTTCCCCTGATGGTTAAATATGCAAAGGACATGTTACCAGGTGTACAGTATAAGTGAGGAGAGTGTGTTCCCCTGATGGTTTAATGCACACAGGACATGTTACCAGGTGAACAGTATAAGTGAGGAGAGTGTTTTCCCCTGATGGTTTAATATACACGGGACATGTTACCAAGTGAACAGTATAAGTGAGGAGAGTGTGTTCCCCTGATTGTTTAATATACAGGAGACATGTTACCAGGTGAACAGTATAAGTGAGGAGAATGTGTTCCCCTGTTGCTTTAATACGCACGGGACATGTCACCAAGTGAACAGCATAAGTGAGGAGAATGTGTTCCCCTGATTGTTTAATACGCACGGGACATGTTACCAGGTGAACAGTATAAGTGAGGAGAGTGTGTTCCACTGATGGTTTAATGCACACAGGACATGTTACCAGGTGAACAGTATAAGTGAGGAGAGTGTTTTCGCCTGATGGTTTAATATACACGGGACATGTTACCATGTGAACAGTATAAGTGAGGAGAGTGTGTTCCCCTGATGGTTTAATATATACGGGACATGTTACCAGATGAACAGTATAGGTGAGGCGAGTGTATTCCCCTGACTGTTTAATACACACAGGACATATTACCAGGTGAACAGTATAAGTGAGGAGAGTGTGTTCCCCTGATTGTTTAATATTCACGGGACATGTTACCAGCTGAACAGTATAAGTGAGGCGAGTGTGTTCCCCTGATGGTTTAACACGCATGGGACATGTTACCAGGTGAACAGTATAAGTGAGGAGAGTGTTTTCCCCTGATTGATTAATATACCCGGGACATGGCACCAGGTGAACAGTATAATTGAGGAGAGTGTGTTCCCCTGATGGTTTAATATACACAGTACATGTTACCAGGTGAACTGTATAAGTGAGGAGAGTGTGTTCCCCTGATTGTTTAATACACACGGGACATGTCACCGGGTGAGCAGTATAAGTGAGGAGAGTGTGTTCCCCTGATTGTTTAATACGGACGGGACATGTCACCAGGTGAACAGTATAAGTGAGGAGAGTGTGTTCCCCTGATGGTTTAATATACACAGGACATGTTACCAGGTGAACAGTATAAGTGAAGAGAATGTGTTCCCCTGATTGTTTCATACACACGGGACATGTTACCAGGTGAACAGTATAAGTGAGGAGAATGTGTTCCCCTGTTGGTTTAATACGCACGGGACATGTTACCAGGTGAACAGTATAAGTGAGGAGAGTGTGTTCACCAGATTGATTAAAATTAGGGACATGTTGCCTGGTGAACAGTATAAGTGAGGAGAGTGTGTTCCCCTGATGGTTTAATAAGCACGGGACATTTCACCAGGTGAACAGTATAAGTGAGGAGAGTGTGTTCACCAGATTGATTAAAATTACGGGACATGTTGCCTGGTGAACAGTATAAGTGAGGAGAGTGTGTTCCCCTGATGGTTTAATAAGCACGGGACATTTCACCAAGTGAACTGTATAAGTGAGGAGTGTGTGTTCCCCTGATGGTTTAATACTGACGGGACATGTTACCAGATGAACAGTATTAGTGAGGAGAGTGTGTTCCCCTGATTGTTTAATACACACGGGACATGTCACCAGGTGAACAGTATAAGTGAGGAGAGTGTGTTCCCCTGATGGTTTAATACTGACGGGACATGTTACCAGATGTACAGTATAAGTGAGGAGAGTGTGTTCCCCTGATTGTTTAATACACAGGGGACATGTCACCAGGTGAACAGTATAAGTGAGCAGAATGTTTTCCCCTGATGGCTAAATATGCAAAGGACATGTTACCAGGTGTACAGTATAAGTGAGGAGAGTGTGTTCCCATGATGGTTTAATGCACACAGGACATGTTACCAGGTGAACATTATAAGTGAGGAGAGTGTTTTCCCCTGATGGTTTAATATACACGGGACATGTTACCAAGTGAACAGTATAAGTGAGGAGAGTGTGTTCCCCTGATTGTTTAATACACAGGAGACATGTTACCAGGTGAACAGTATAAGTGAGGAGAGTGTGTTCCCCTGATGGTTTAATATTCACGGGACATGTTCCCAGGTGAACAGTATAAGTGAGGAGAGTGTGTTCCCCTGATGGTTTAATATACACAGGGCATATTACCAGGTGAACAGTATAAGTGAGGAGAGTGTGTTCCCCTTATGTTTTAATACACACGGGACATGTTATCAGGTGAACAGTATAAGTGAGGAGAGTGTGTTCTCCTGATTGATTTATGCACACGGCACATGTTACCAGCTGAACAGTATAAGTGAGGAGAGTGTGTTCCACTGATGGTTTCATATACACGGGACGTGTTACCATGAGAACAGAATAATTGAGGGGAGTGCTTTCCCATGATGGTTTAATATTCACGGGACATGTTACCAGGTGAACAGTAGAATTGAGGAGAGTGTGTTCCACTGATGGTTTAATATACACGGGACATGCTACCGGGTGAACAGTATAAGTGAGGAGAGTGTATTCCCCTGATTGTTTAATATTCACGGGACATGTTCCCAGGTGAACAGTATAAGTGAGGAGAGTGTGTTCCCCTGATGGTTTAATATACACAGGGCATATTACCAGGTGAACAGTATAAGTGAGGAGAGTGTGTTCCCCTTATGGTTTAATACACACGGGACATGTTATCAGGTGAACAGTATAAGTGAGGAGAGTGTGTTCTCCTGATTGTTTAATGCACACTGGACATGTTACCAGCTGAACAGTATAAGTGAGGAGAGTGTGTTCCACTGATGGTTTCATATACACGGGACGTGTTACCATGATAACAGAATAAGTGAGGGGAGTGCTTTCCCCTGATGGTTTAATATTCACGGGACATGTTACCAGGTGAACAGTAGAATTGAGGAGAGTGTGTTCCACTGATGGTTTAATATACACGGGACATGTTACCGGGTGAACAGTATAAGTGAGGAGAGTGTATTCCCCTGATTGTTTAATACACACAGGACATATTACCAGGTGAACAGTATAACTGAGGAGAGTGTGTTCCCCTGATTGTTTAATACTCACGGGACATGTTACCAGCTGAACAGTATAAGTGAGGCGAGTGTGTTCCCCTGATGGTTTAACACGCATGGGACATGTTACCAGGTGAACAGTATAAGTGAGGAGAGTGTTTTCCCCTGATTGATTAATATACCCGGGACATGGCACCAGGTGAACTGTATAAGTGAGGAGAGTGTGTTCCCCTGATTGTTTAATACACACGGGACATGTCACAGGGTGAGCAGTATAAGTGAGGAGAGTGTGTTCCCCTGATTGTTTAATACTGACGGGACATGTCACCAGGTGAACAGTATAAGTGAGGAGAGTGTGTTCCCCTGATGGTTTAACATACACAGGACATGTTACCAGGTGAACAGTATAAGTGAGGAGAATGTGTTCCCCTGATTGTTTAATACACACGGGACATGTTACCAGGTGAACAGTATAAGTGAGGAGAATGTGTTCCCCTGTTGGTTTAATACGCACGGGACATGTTACCAGGTGAACAGTATAAGTGAGGAGAGTGTGTTCACCAGATTGATTAAAATTAGGGACATGTTGCCTGGTGAACAGTATAAGTGAGGAGAGTGTGTTCCCCTGATGGTTTAATAAGCACGGGACATTTCACCAGGTGAACAGTATAAGTGAGGAGAGTGTGTTCCCCTGATGGTTTAATACTGACTGGACATGTTACCAGATGTACAGTATAAGTGAGGAGAGTGTGTTCCCCTGATTCTTTAATACACAGGGGACATGTCACCAGGTGAACAGTATAAGTGAGCAGAATGTTTTCCCCTGATGGTTAAATATGCAAAGGGCATGTTACCAGGTGTACAGTATAAGTGAGGAGAGTGTGTTCCCCTGATAGGTTAATGCACACAGGACATGTTACCAGGTGAACAGTATAAGTGAGGAGAGTGTTTTCCCCTGATGGTTTAATATACACGGGACATGTTACCAAGTGAACAGTATAAGTGAGGAGAGTGTGTTCCCCTGATTGTTTAATACACAGGAGACATGTTACCAGGTGAACAGTATAAGTGAGGAGAGTGTGTTCCCCTGATGGTTTAATATACACGGGACATGTTACCATGTGAACAGTATAAGTGAGGAGAGTGTGTTCCCCTGATGGTTTAATATATACGGGACATGTTACCAGATGAACAGTATAGGTGAGGCGAGTGTATTCCCCTGATTGTTTAATACACACAGGACATATTACCAGGTGAACAGTATAAGTGAGGAGAGTGTGTTCCCCTGATTGTTTAATACTCACGGGACATGTTACCAGCTGAACAGTATAAGTGAGGCGAGTGTGTTCCCCTGATGGTTTAACACGCATGGGACATGTTACCAGGTGAACAGTATAAGTGTGGAGAGTGTTTTCCCCTGATTGATTAATATACCCGGGGCATGGCACCAGGAGAACAGTATAATTGAGGAGAGTGTGTTCCCCTGATGGTTTAATATACACAGGACATGTTACCAGGTGAACTGTATAAGTGAGGAGAGTGTGTTCCCCTGATTGTTTAATACACACGGGACATGTCACCGGGTGAGCAGTATAAGTGAGGAGAGTGTGTTCCCCTGATTGTTTAATACGGACGGGACATGTCACCAGGTGAACAGTATAAGTGAGGAGAGTGTGTTCCCCTGATGGTTTAATATACACAGGACATGTTACCAGGTGAACAGTATAAGTGAGGAGAATGTGTTCCCCTGATTGTTTAATACACACGGGACATGTTACCAGGTGAACAGTATAAGTGAGGAGAATGTGTTCCCCTGTTGGTTTAATACGCACGGGACATGTTACCAGGTGAACAGTATAGTGAGGAGAGTGTGCTCACCAGATTGATTAAAATTAGGGACATGTTGCCTGGTGAACAGTATAAGTGAGGAGAGTGTGTTCCCCTGATTGTTTAATACACACGGGACATGTCACCGGGTGAGCAGTATAAGTGAGGAGAGTGTGTTCCCCTGATTGTTTAATACGGACGGGACATGTCACCAGGTGAACAGTATAAGTGAGGAGAGTGTGTTCCCCTGATGGTTTAATATACACAGGACATGTTACCAGGTGAACAGTATAAGTGAGGAGAATGTGTTCCCCTGATTGTTTAATACACACGGGACATGTTACCAGGTGAACAGTATAAGTGAGGAGAATGTGTTCCCCTGTTGGTTTAATACGCACGGGACATGTTACCAGGTGAACAGTATAAGTGAGGAGAGTGTGTTCACCAGATTGATTAAAATTAGGGACATGTTGCCTGGTGAACAGTATAAGTGACGAGAGTGTGTTCCCCTGATGGTTTAATAAGCACGGGACATTTCACCAGGTGAACAGTATAAGTGAGGAGAGTGTGTTCCCCTGATGGTTTAATACTGACTGGACATGTTACCAGATGTACAGTATAAGTGAGGAGAGTGTGTTCCCCTGATTCTTTAATACACAGGGGACGTCTCACCAGGTGAACAGTATAAGTGAGGAGAGTGTGTTCCCCTGATTGTTTAATACACAGGAGACATGTTACCAGGTGAACAGTATAAGTGAGGAGAGTGTGTTCCCCTGATGGTTTAATATACACGGGACATGTTACCATGTGAACAGTATAAGTGAGGAGAGTGTGTTCCCCTGATGGTTTAATATATACGGGACATGTTACCAGATGAACAGTATAGGTGAGGCGAGTGTATTCCCCTGATTGTTTAATACACACAGGACATATTACCAGGTGAACAGTATAAGTGAGGAGAGTGTGTTCCCCTGATTGTTTAATACTCACGGGACATGTTACCAGCTGAACAGTATAAGTGAGGCGAGTGTGTTCCCCTGATGGTTTAACACGCATGGGACATGTTACCAGGTGAACAGTATAAGTGTGGAGAGTGTTTTCCCCTGATTGATTAATATACCCGGGGCATGGCACCAGGAGAACAGTATAATTGAGGAGAGTGTGTTCCCCTGATGGTTTAATATACACAGGACATGTTACCAGGTGAACTGTATAAGTGAGGAGAGTGTGTTCCCCTGATTGTTTAATACACACGGGACATGTCACCGGGTGAGCAGTATAAGTGAGGAGAGTGTGTTCCCCTGATTGTTTAATACGGACGGGACATGTCACCAGGTGAACAGTATAAGTGAGGAGAGTGTGTTCCCCTGATGGTTTAATATACACAGGACATGTTACCAGGTGAACAGTATAAGTGAGGAGAATGTGTTCCCCTGATTGTTTAATACACACGGGACATGTTACCAGGTGAACAGTATAAGTGAGGAGAATGTGTTCCCCTGTTGGTTTAATACGCACGGGACATGTTACCAGGTGAACAGTATAGTGAGGAGAGTGTGCTCACCAGATTGATTAAAATTAGGGACATGTTGCCTGGTGAACAGTATAAGTGAGGAGAGTGTGTTCCCCTGATTGTTTAATACACACGGGACATGTCACCGGGTGAGCAGTATAAGTGAGGAGAGTGTGTTCCCCTGATTGTTTAATACGGACGGGACATGTCACCAGGTGAACAGTATAAGTGAGGAGAGTGTGTTCCCCTGATGGTTTAATATACACAGGACATGTTACCAGGTGAACAGTATAAGTGAGGAGAATGTGTTCCCCTGATTGTTTAATACACACGGGACATGTTACCAGGTGAACAGTATAAGTGAGGAGAATGTGTTCCCCTGTTGGTTTAATACGCACGGGACATGTTACCAGGTGAACAGTATAAGTGAGGAGAGTGTGTTCACCAGATTGATTAAAATTAGGGACATGTTGCCTGGTGAACAGTATAAGTGACGAGAGTGTGTTCCCCTGATGGTTTAATAAGCACGGGACATTTCACCAGGTGAACAGTATAAGTGAGGAGAGTGTGTTCCCCTGATGGTTTAATACTGACTGGACATGTTACCAGATGTACAGTATAAGTGAGGAGAGTGTGTTCCCCTGATTCTTTAATACACAGGGGACGTCTCACCAGGTGAACAGTATAAGTGAGCAGAATGTTTTCCCCTGATGGTTAAATATGCAAAGGACATGTTACCAGGTGTACAGTATAAGTGAGGAGAGTGTGTTCCCCTGATGGTTTAATGCACACAGGACATGTTACCAGGTGAACAGTATAAGTGAGGAGAGTGTTTTCCCCTGATGGTTTAATATACACGGGACATGTTACCATGTGAACAGTATAAGTGAGGAGAGTGTGTTCCCCTGATGGTTTAATATATACGGGACATGTTACCAGATGAACAGTATAGGTGAGGCGAGTGTATTCCCCTGATTGTTTAATACACACAGGACATATTACCAGGTGAACAGGATAAGTGAGGAGAGTGTGTTCCCCTGATGGTTTAATATACACGGGACATGTTACCAAGTGAACAGTATAAGTGAGGAGAGTGTGTTCCCCTGATTGTTTAATACACAGGAGACATGTTACCAGGTGAACAGTATAAGTGAGGAGAATGTGTTCCCCTGTTGCTTTAATACGCACGGGACATGTTACCAAGTGAACAGTATAAGTGAGGAGAATGTGTTCCCCTGATTGTTTAATACGCACGGGACATGTTACTAGGTGAACAGTATAAGTGAGGGGAGTGTGTTCCCCTGATTGTGCAATACACACGGGACATGTTACCAGGTGAACAGTATAAGTGAGGAGAGTGTGTTCCCCTGATTGTTCACTACACACGGGACATGTCACCAAGTGAAATGTATAATTGAGGAGAGTGTGTTCCCCTGATGGTTTAATATACACGGTACATGTTACCAGGTGAACAGTATAAGTGAGGAGAGTGTGTTCCCCTGATGGTTTAATATACACGGAACATGTTACCAGGTGAACAGTATAAGTGAGGAGAGTGTGTTCCCCTGATGGTTTAATATTCACGGGACATGTTCCCAGGTGAACAGTATAAGTGAGGAGAGTGTGTTCCCCTGATGGTTTAATATACACAGGGCATATTACCAGGTGAACAGTATAAGTGAGGAGAGTGTGTTCCCCTTATGGTTTAATACACACGGGACATGTTATCAGGTGAACAGTATAAGTGAGGAGAGTGTGTTCTCCTGATTGTTTAATGCACACGGGACATGTTACCAGCTGAACAGTATAAGTGAGGAGAGTGTGTTCCACTGGTGGTTTCATATACACGGGACGTGTTACCATGAGAACAGAATAAGTGAGGGAAGTGCTTTCCCCTGATGGTTTAATATTCACGGGACATGTTACCAGGTGAACAGTAGAATTGAGGAGAGTGTGTTCCACTGATGGTTTAATATACACGGGACATGTTACCGGGTGAACAGTATAAGAGAGGAGAGTGTATTCCCCTGATTGTTTAATATTCACGGGACATGTTCCCAGGTGAACAGTATAAGTGAGGAGAGTGTGTTCCCCTGATGGTTTAATATACACAGGGCATATTACCAGGTGAACAGTATAAGTGAGGAGAGTGTGTTCCCCTTATGGTTTAATACACACGGGACATGTTATCAGGTGAACAGTATAAGTGAGGAGAGTGTGTTCTCCTGATTGTTTAATGCACACGGGACATGTTACCAGCTGAACAGTATAAGTGTGGAGAGTGTGTTCCACTGATGGTTTCATATACACGGGACGTGTTACCATGAGAACAGAATAAGTGAGGGGAGTGCTTTCCCCTGATGGTTTAATATTCACGGGACATGTTACCAGGTGAACAGTAGAATTGAGGAGAGTGTGTTCCACTGATGGTTTAATATACACGGGACATGTTACCGGGTGAACAGTATAAGTGAGGAGAGTGTATTCCCCTGATTGTTTAATACACACAGGACATATTACCAGGTGAACAGTATTAGTGAGGAGAGTGTGTTCCCCTGATTGTTTAATACTCACGGGACATGTTACCAGCTGAACAGTATAAGTGAGGCGAGTGTGTTCCCCTGATGGTTTAACACGCATGGGACATGTTACCAGGTGAACAGTATAAGTGAGGAGAGTGTTTTCCCCTGATTGATTAATATACCCGGGACATGGCACCAGGTGAACTGTATAAGTGAGGAGAGTGTGTTCCCCTGATTGTTTAATACACACGGGACATGTCACCGGGTGAGCAGTATAAGTGAGGAGAGTGTGTTCCCCTGATTGTTTAATACGGACGGGACATGTCACCAGGTGAACAGTATAAGTGAGGAGAGTGTGTTCCCCTGATGGTTTAATATACACAGGACATGTTACCAGGTGAACAGTATAAGTGAGGAGAATGTGTTCCCCTGATTGTTTAATACACACGGGACATGTTACCAGGTGAACAGTATAAGTGAGGAGAATGTGTTCCCCTGTTGGTTTAATACGCACGGGACATGTTACCAGGTGAACAGTATAAGTGAGGAGAGTGTGTTCACCAGATTGATTAAAATTAGGGACATGTTGCCTGGTGAACAGTATAAGTGAGGAGAGTGTGTTCCCCTGATGGTTTAATAAGCACGGGACATTTCACCAGGTGAACAGTATAAGTGAGGAGAGTGTGTTCCCCTGATGGTTTAATACTGACTGGACATGTTACCAGATGTACAGTATAACTGAGGAGAGTGTGTTCCCCTGATTCTTTAATACACAGGGGACATGTCACCAGGTGAACAGTATAAGGGAGCAGAATGTTTTCCCCTGATGGTTAAATATGCAAAGGACATGTTACCAGGTGTACAGTATAAGTGAGGAGAGTGTGTTCCCCTGATAGGTTAATGCACACAGGACATGTTACCAATGAACAGTATAAGTGAGGAGAGTGTTTTCCCCTGATGGTTTAATATACACGGGACATGTTACCATGTGAACAGTATAAGTGAGGAGAGTGTGTTCCCCTGATGGTTTAATATATACGGGACATGTTACCAGATGAACAGTATAGGTGAGGCGAGTGTATTCCCCTGATTGTTTAATACACACAGGACATATTACCAGGTGAACAGTATAAGTGAGGAGAGTGTGTTCCCCTGATTGTTTAATACTCACGGGACATGTTACCAGCTGAACAGTATAAGTGAGGCGAGTGTGTTCCCCTGATGGTTTAACACGCATGGGACATGTTACCAGGTGAACAGTATAAGTGAGGAGAGTGTTTTCCCCTGATTGATTAATATACCCGGGACATGGCACCAGGTGAACAGTATAATTGAGGAGAGTGTGTTCCCCTGATGGTTTAATATACACAGGACATGTTACCAGGTGAACTGTATAAGTGAGGAGAGTGTGTTCCCCTGATTGTTTAATACACACGGGACATGTCACCGGGTGAGCAGTATAAGTGAGGAGAGTGTGTTCCCCTGATTGTTTAATACGGACGGGACATGTCACCAGGTGAACAGTATAAGTGAGGAGAGTGTGTTCCCCTGATGGTTTAATATACACAGGACATGTTACCAGGTGAACAGTATAAGTGAGGAGAATGTGCTCCCCTGATTGTTTAATACACACGGGACATGTTACCAGGTGAACAGTATAAGTGAGGAGAATGTGTTCCCCTGTTGGTTTAATACGCACGGGACATGTTACCAGGTGAACAGTATAAGTGAGGAGAGTGTGCTCACCAGATTGATTAAAATTAGGGACATGTTGCCTGGTGAACAGTATAAGTGAGGAGAGTGTGTTCCCCTGATTGTTTAATACACACGGGACATGTCACCGGGTGAGCAGTATAAGTGAGGAGAGTGTGTTCCCCTGATTGTTTAATACGGACGGGACATGTCACCAGGTGAACAGTATAAGTGAGGAGAGTGTGTTCCCCTGATGGTTTAATATACACAGGACATGTTACCAGGTGAACAGTATAAGTGAGGAGAATGTGTTCCCCTGATTGTTTAATACACACGGGACATGTTACCAGGTGAACAGTATATGTGAGGAGAATGTGTTCCCCTGTTGGTTTAATACGCACGGGACATGTTACCAGGTGAACAGTATAAGTGAGGAGAGTGTGTTCACCAGATTGATTAAAATTAGGGACATGTTGCCTGGTGAACAGTATAAGTGACGAGAGTGTGTTCCCCTGATGGTTTAATAAGCACGGGACATTTCACCAGGTGAACAGTATAAGTGAGGAGAGTGTGTTCCCCTGATGGTTTAATACTGACTGGACATGTTACCAGATGTACAGTATAAGTGAGGAGAGTGTGTTCCCCTGATTCTTTAATACACAGGGGACGTGTCACCAGGTGAACAGTATAAGTGAGGAGAATGTGTTCCCCTGATTGTTTAATACACACGGGACATGTTACCAGGTGAACAGTATAAGTGAGGAGAATGTGTTCCCCTGTTGGTTTAATACGCACGGGACATGTTACCAGGTGAACAGTATAAGTGAGGAGAGTGTGCTCACCAGATTGATTAAAATTAGGGACATGTTGCCTGGTGAACAGTATAAGTGAGGAGAGTGTGTTCCCCTGATTGTTTAATGCACACGGGACATGTCACCGGGTGAGCAGTATAAGTGAGGAGAGTGTGTTCCCCTGATTGTTTAATACGGACGGGACATGTCACCAGGTGAACAGTATAAGTGAGGAGAGTGTGTTCCCCTGATGGTTTAATATACACAGGACATGTTACCAGGTGAACAGTATAAGTGAGGAGAATGTGTTCCCCTGATTGTTTAATACACGCGGGACATGTTACCAGGTGAACAGTATATGTGAGGAGAATGTGTTCCCCTGTTGGTTTAATACGCACGGGACATGTTACCAGGTGAACAGTATAAGTGAGGAGAGTGTGTTCAGCAGATTGATTAAAATTAGGGACATGTTGCCTGGTGAACAGTATAAGTGACGAGAGTGTGTTCCCCTGATGGTTTAATAAGCACGGGACATTTCACCAGGTGAACAGTATAAGTGAGGAGAGTGTGTTCCCCTGATGGTTTAATACTGACTGGACATGTTACCAGATGTACAGTATAAGTGAGGAGAGTGTGTTCCCCTGATTCTTTAATACACAGGGGACGTGTCACCAGGTGAACAGTATAAGTGAGCAGAATGTTTTCCCCTGATGGTTAAATATGTAAAGGACATGTTACCAGGTGTACAGTATAAGTGAGGAGAGTGTGTTCCCCCGATGGTTTAATGCACACAGGACATGTTACCAGGTGAACAGTATAAGTGAGGAGAGTGTTTTCCCCTGATGGTTTAATATACACGGGACATGTTACCATGTGAACAGTACAAGTGAGGAGAGTGTGTTCCCCTGATGGTTTAATATATACGGGACATGTTACCAGATGAACAGTATAGGTGAGGCGAGTGTATTCCCCTGATGGTTTAATATATACGGGACATGTTACCAGATGAACAGTATAGGTGAGGCGAGTGTATTCCCCTGATTGTTTAATACTCACGGGACATGTTACCAGCTGAACAGTTTCAGTGAGGCGAGTGTGTTCCCCTGATGGTTTAACACGCATGGGACATGTTACCAGGTGAACAGTATAAGTGAGGAGAGTGTGTTCACCAGATTGATTAAAATTAGGGACATGTTGCCTGGTGAACAGTATAAGTGAGGAGAGTGTGTTCCCCTGATGGTTTAATAAGCACGGGACATTTCACCAGGTGAACAGTATAAGTGAGGAGAGTGTGTTCACCAGATTGATTAAAATTACGGGACATGTTGCCTGGTGAACAGTATAAGTGAGGAGAGTGTGTTCCCCTGATGGTTTAATAAGCACGGGACATTTCACCAAGTGAACTGCATAAGTGAGGAGTGTGTGTTCCCCTGATTGTTTAATACTGACGGGACATGTTACCAGATGAACAGTATTAGTGAGGAGAGTGTGTTCCCCTGATTGTTTAATACACACGGGACATGTCACCAGGTGAACAGTATAAGTGAGGAGAGTGTGTTCCCCTGATGGTTTAATACTGACGGGACATGTTACCAGATGTACAGTATAAGTGAGGAGAGTGTGTTCCCCTGATTGTTTAATACACAGGGGACATGTCACCAGGTGAACAGTATAAGTGAGCAGAATGTTTTCCCCTGATGGTTAAATATGCAAAGGACATGTTACCAGGTGTACAGTATAAGTGAGGAGAGTGTGTTCCCCTGATGGTTTAATGCACACAGGACATGTTACCAGGTGAACAGTATAAGTGAGGAGAGTGTTTTCCCCTGATGGTTTAATATACACGGGACATGTTACCAAGTGAACAGTATAAGTGAGGAGAGTGTGTTCCCCTGATTGTTTAATACTCACGGGACATGTTACCAGCTGAACAGTATAAGTGAGGCGAGTGTGTTCCCCTGATGGTTTAACACGCATGGGACATGTTACCAGGTGAACAGTATAAGTGAGGAGAGTGTTTTCCCCTGATTGATTAATATACCCGGGACATGGCACCAGGTGAACAGTATAATTGAGGAGAGTGTGTTCCCCTGATGGTTTAATATACACGGGACATGTTACCAGGTGAACTGTATAAGTGAGGAGAGTGTGTTCCCCTGATTGTTTAATACACACGGGACATGTCACCGGGTGAGCAGTATAAGTGAGGAGAGTGTGTTCCCCTGATTGTTTAATACGGACGGGACATGTCACCAGGTGAACAGTATAAGTGAGGAGAGTGTGTTCCCCTGATGGTTTAATATGCACAGGACATGTTACCAGGTGAACAGTATAAGTGAGGAGAATGTGTTCCCCTGATTGTTTAATACACACGGGACATGTTACCAGGTGAACAGTATAAGTGAGGAGAATGTGTTCCCCTGTTGGTTTAACACGCACGGGACATGTTACCAGGTGAACAGTATAAGTGAGGAGAGTGTGTTCACCAGATTGATTAAAATTAGGGACATGTTGCCTGGTGAACAGTATAAGTGAGGAGAGTGTGTTCCCCTGATGGTTTAATAAGCACGGGACATTTCACCAGGTGAACAGTATAAGTGAGGAGAGTGTGTTCACCAGATTGATTAAAATTACGGGACATGTTGCCTGGTGAACAGTATAAGTGAGGAGAGTGTGTTCCCCTGATGGTTTAATAATCACGGGACATTTCACCAAGTGAACTGTATAAGTGAGGAGTGTGTGTTCCCCTGATGGTTTACTAGTGACGGGACATGTTACCAGATGAACAGTATTAGTGAGGAGAGTGTGTTCCCCTGATGGTTTAATACTGACGGGACATGTTACCAGATGAACAGTATTAGTGAGGAGAGTGTGTTCCCCTGATTGTTTAATACACACGGGACATGTCACCAGGTGAAAAGTATAAGTGAGGAGAGTGTGTTCCCCTGATGGTTTAATACTGACGGGACATGTTACCAGATGTACAGTATAAGTGAGGAGAGTGTGTTCCCCTGATTGTTTAATACACAGGGGACATGTCACCAGGTGAACAGTATAAGTGAGCAGAATGTTTTCCCCTGATGGTTAAATATGCAAAGGACATGTTACCAGGTGTACAGTATAAGTGAGGAGAGTGTGTTCCCCTGATGGTTTAATGCACACAGGACATGTTACCAGGTGAACAGTATAAGTGAGGAGAGTGTTTTCCCCTGATGGTTTAATATACACGGGACATGTTACCAAGTGAACAGTAGAAGTGAGGAGAGTGTGTTCCCCTGATTGTTTAATATACAGGAGACATGTTACCAGGTGAACAGTATAAGTGAGGAGAATGTGTTCCCCTGTTGCTTTAATACGCACGGGACATGTCACCAAGTGAACAGCATAAGTGAGGAGAATGTGTTCCCCCGATTGTTTAATACGCACGGGACATGTTACCAGGTGAACAGTATAAGTGAGGAGAGTGTGTTCCACTGATGGTTTAATGCACACAGGACATGTTACCAGGTGAACAGTATAAGTGAGGAGAGTGTTTTCGCCTGATGGTTTAATATACACGGGACATGTTACCATGTGAACAGTATAAGTGAGGAGAGTGTGTTCCCCTGATGGTTTAATATATACGGGACATGTTACCAGATGAACAGTATAGGTGAGGCGAGTGTATTCCCCTGACTGTTTAATACACACAGGACATATTACCAGGTGAACAGTATAAGTGAGGAGAGTGTGTTCCCCTGATTGTTTAATATTCACGGGACATGTTACCAGCTGAACAGTATAAGTGAGGCGAGTGTGTTCCCCTGATGGTTTAACACGCATGGGACATGTTACCAGGTGAACAGTATAAGTGAGGAGAGTGTTTTCCCCTGATTGATTAATATACCCGGGACATGGCACCAGGTGAACAGTATAATTGAGGAGAGTGTGTTCCCCTGATGGTTTAATATACACAGTACATGTTACCAGGTGAACTGTATAAGTGAGGAGAGTGTGTTCCCCTGATTGTTTAATACACACGGGACATGTCACCGGGTGAGCAGTATAAGTGAGGAGAGTGTGTTCCCCTGATTGTTTAATACGGACGGGACATGTCACCAGGTGAACAGTATAAGTGAGGAGAGTGTGTTCCCCTGATGGTTTAATATACACAGGACATGTTACCAGGTGAACAGTATAAGTGAAGAGAATGTGTTCCCCTGATTGTTTAATACACACGGGACATGTTACCAGGTGAACAGTATAAGTGAGGAGAATGTGTTCCCCTGTTGGTTTAATACGCACGGGACATGTTACCAGGTGAACAGTATAAGTGAGGAGAGTGTGTTCACCAGATTGATTAAAATTAGGGACATGTTGCCTGGTGAACAGTATAAGTGAGGAGAGTGTGTTCCCCTGATGGTTTAATAAGCACGGGACATTTCACCAGGTGAACAGTATAAGTGAGGAGAGTGTGTTCACCAGATTGATTAAAATTACGGGACATGTTGCCTGGTGAACAGTATAAGTGAGGAGAGTGTGTTCCCCTGATGGTTTAATAAGCACGGGACATTTCACCAAGTGAACTGTATAAGTGAGGAGTGTGTGTTCCCCTGATGGTTTAATACTGACGGGACATGTTACCAGATGAACAGTATTAGTGAGGAGAGTGTGTTCCCCTGATTGTTTAATACACACGGGACATGTCACCAGGTGAACAGTATAAGTGAGGAGAGTGTGTTCCCCTGATGGTTTAATACTGACGGGACATGTTACCAGATGTACAGTATAAGTGAGGAGAGTGTGTTCCCCTGATTGTTTAATACACAGGGGACATGTCACCAGGTGAACAGTATAAGTGAGCAGAATGTTTTCCCCTGATGGCTAAATATGCAAAGGACATGTTACCAGGTGTACAGTATAAGTGAGGAGAGTGTGTTCCCCTGATGGTTTAATGCACACAGGACATGTTACCAGGTGAACATTATAAGTGAGGAGAGTGTTTTCCCCTGATGGTTTAATATACACGGGACATGTTACCAAGTGAACAGTATAAGTGAGGAGAGTGTGTTCCCCTGATTGTTTAATACACAGGAGACATGTTACCAGGTGAACAGTATAAGTGAGGAGAGTGTGTTCCCCTGATGGTTTAATATTCACGGGACATGTTCCCAGGTGAACAGTATAAGTGAGGAGAGTGTGTTCCCCTGATGGTTTAATATACACAGGGCATATTACCAGGTGAACAGTATAAGTGAGGAGAGTGTGTTCCCCTTATGTTTTAATACACACGGGACATGTTATCAGGTGAACAGTATAAGTGAGGAGAGTGTGTTCTCCTGATTGTTTAATGCACACGGCACATGTTACCAGCTGAACAGTATAAGTGAGGAGAGTGTGTTCCACTGATGGTTTCATATACACGGGACGTGTTACCATGAGAACAGAATAAGTGAGGGGAGTGCTTTCCCATGATGGTTTAATATTCACGGGACATGTTACCAGGTGAACAGTAGAATTGAGGAGAGTGTGTTCCACTGATGGTTTAATATACACGGGACATGCTACCGGGTGAACAGTATAAGTGAGGAGAGTGTATTCCCCTGATTGTTTAATATTCACGGGACATGTTCCCAGGTGAACAGTATAAGTGAGGAGAGTGTGTTCCCCTGATGGTTTAATATACACAGGGCATATTACCAGGTGAACAGTATAAGTGAGGAGAGTGTGTTCCCCTTATGGTTTAATACACACGGGACATGTTATCAGGTGAACAGTATAAGTGAGGAGAGTGTGTTCTCCTGATTGTTTAATGCACACGGGACATGTTACCAGCTGAACAGTATAAGTGAGGAGAGTGTGTTCCACTGATGGTTTCATATACACGGGACGTGTTACCATGATAACAGAATAAGTGAGGGGAGTGCTTTCCCCTGATGGTTTAATATTCACAGGACATGTTACCAGGTGAACAGTAGAATTGAGGAGAGTGTGTTCCACTGATGGTTTAATATACACGGGACATGTTACCGGGTGAACAGTATAAGTGAGGAGAGTGTATTCCCCTGATTGTTTAATACACACAGGACATATTACCAGGTGAACAGTATAACTGAGGAGAGTGTGTTCCCCTGATTGTTTAATACTCACGGGACATGTTACCAGCTGAACAGTATAAGTGAGGCGAGTGTGTTCCCCTGATGGTTTAACACGCATGGGACATGTTACCAGGTGAACAGTATAAGTGAGGAGAGTGTTTTCCCCTGATTGATTAATATACCCGGGACATGGCACCAGGTGAACTGTATAAGTGAGGAGAGTGTGTTCCCCTGATTGTTTAATACACACGGGACATGTCACAGGGTGAGCAGTATAAGTGAGGAGAGTGTGTTCCCCTGATTGTTTAATACTGACGGGACATGTCACCAGGTGAACAGTATAAGTGAGGAGAGTGTGTTCCCCTGATGGTTTAATATACACAGGACATGTTACCAGGTGAACAGTATAAGTGAGGAGAATGTGTTCCCCTGATTGTTTAATACACACGGGACATGTTACCAGGTGAACAGTATAAGTGAGGAGAATGTGTTCCCCTGTTGGTTTAATACGCACGGGACATGTTACCAGGTGAACAGTATAAGTGAGGAGAGTGTGTTCACCAGATTGATTAAAATTAGGGACATGTTGCCTGGTGAACAGTATAAGTGAGGAGAGTGTGTTCCCTTGATGGTTTAATAAGCACGGGACATTTCACCAGGTGAACAGTATAAGTGAGGAGAGTGTGTTCCCCTGATGGTTTAATACTGACTGGACATGTTACCAGATGTACAGTATAAGTGAGGAGAGTGTGTTCCCCTGATTCTTTAATACACAGGGGACATGTCACCAGGTGAACAGTATAAGTGAGCAGAATGTTTTCCCCTGATGGTTAAATATGCAAAGGGCATGTTACCAGGTGTACAGTATAAGTGAGGAGAGTGTGTTCCCCTGATAGGTTAATGCACACAGGACATGTTACCAGGTGAACAGTATAAGTGAGGAGAGTGTTTTCCCCTGATGGTTTAATATACACGGGACATGTTACCAAGTGAACAGTATAAGTGAGGAGAGTGTGTTCCCCTGATTGTTTAATACACAGGAGACATGTTACCAGGTGAACAGTATAAGTGAGGAGAGTGTGTTCCCCTGATGGTTTAATATACACGGGACATGTTACCATGTGAACAGTATAAGTGAGGAGAGTGTGTTCCCCTGATGGTTTAATATATACGGGACATGTTACCAGATGAACAGTATAGGTGAGGCGAGTGTATTCCCCTGATTGTTTAATACACACAGGACATATTACCAGGTGAACAGTATAAGTGAGGAGAGTGTGTTCCCCTGATTGTTTAATACTCACGGGACATGTTACCAGCTGAACAGTATAAGTGAGGCGAGTGTGTTCCCCTGATGGTTTAACACGCATGGGACATGTTACCAGGTGAACAGTATAAGTGAGGAGAGTGTTTTCCCCTGATTGATTAATATACCCGGGGCATGGCACCAGGTGAATAGTATAATTGAGGAGAGTGTGTTCCCCTGATGGTTTAATATACACAGGACATGTTACCAGGTGAACTGTATAAGTGAGGAGAGTGTGTTCCCCTGATTGTTTAATACACACGGGACATGTCACCGGGTGAGCAGTATAAGTGAGGAGAGTGTGTTCCCTTGATTGTTTAATACGGACGGGACATGTCACCAGGTGAACAGTATAAGTGAGGAGAGTGTGTTCCCCTGATGGTTTAATATACACAGGACACGTTACCAGGTGAACAGTATAAGTGAGGAGAATGTGTTCCCCTGATTGTTTAATACACACGGGACATGTTACCAGGTGAACAGTATAAGTGAGGAGAATGTGTTCCCCTGTTGGTTTAATACGCACGGGACATGCTACCAGGTGAACAGTATAGTGAGGAGAGTGTGCTCACCAGATTGATTAAAATTAGGGACATGTTGCCTGGTGAACAGTATAAGTGAGGAGAGTGTGTTCCCCTGATTGTTTAATACACACGGGACATGTCACCGGGTGAGCAGTATAAGTGAGGAGAGTGTGTTCCCCTGATTGTTTAATACGGACGGGACATGTCACCAGGTGAACAGTATAAGTGAGGAGAGTGTGTTCCCCTGATGGTTTAATATACACAGGACATGTTACCAGGTGAACAGTATAAGTGAGGAGAATGTGTTCCCCTGATTGTTTAATACACACGGGACATGTTACCAGGTGAACAGTATAAGTGAGGAGAATGTGTTCCCCTGTTGGTTTAATACGCACGGGACATGTTACCAGGTGAACAGTATAAGTGAGGAGAGTGTGTTCACCAGATTGATTAAAATTAGGGACATGTTGCCTGGTGAACAGTATAAGTGACGAGAGTGTGTTCCCCTGATGGTTTAATAAGCACGGGACATTTCACCAGGTGAACAGTATAAGTGAGGAGAGTGTGTTCCCCTGATGGTTTAATACTGACTGGACATGTTACCAGATGTACAGTATAAGTGAGGAGAGTGTGTTCCCCTGATTCTTTAATACACAGGGGACGTGTCACCAGGTGAACAGTATAAGTGAGCAGAATGTTTTCCCCTGATGGTTAAATATGCAAAGGACATGTTACCAGGTGTACAGTATAAGTGAGGAGAGTGTGTTCCCCTGATGGTTTAATGCACACAGGACATGTTACCAGGTGAACAGTATAAGTGAGGAGAGTGTTTTCCCCTGATGGTTTAATATACACGGGACATGTTACCATGTGAACAGTATAAGTGAGGAGAGTGTGTTCCCCTGATGGTTTAATATATACGGGACATGTTACCAGATGAACAGTATAGGTAAGGCGAGTGTATTCCCCTGATTGTTTAATACACACAGGACATATTACCAGGTGAACAGGATAAGTGAGGAGAGTGTGTTCCCCTGATGGTTTAATATACACGGGACATGTTACCAAGTGAACAGTATAAGTGAGGAGAGTGTGTTCCCCTGATTGTTTAATACACAGGAGACATGTTACCAGGTGAACAGTATAAATGAGGAGAATGTGTTCCCCTGTTGCTTTAATACGCACGGGACATGTTACCAAGTGAACAGTATAAGTGAGGAGAATGTGTTCCCCTGATTGTTTAATACGCACGGGACATGTTACTAGGTGAACAGTATAAGTGAGGGGAGTGTGTTCCCCTGATTGTGCAATACACACGGGACATGTTACCAGGTGAACAGTATAAGTGAGGAGAGTGTGTTCCCCTGATTGTTCACTATACACGGGACATGTCACCAAGTGAAATGTATAATTGAGGAGAGTGTGTTCCCCTGATGGTTTAATATACACGGTACATGTTACCAGGTGAACAGTATAAGTGAGGAGAGTGTGTTCCCCTGATGGTTTAATATACACGGAACATGTTACCAGGTGAACAGTATAAGTGAGGAGAGTGTGTTCCCCTGATGGTTTAATATTCACGGGACATGTTCCCAGGTGAACAGTATAAGTGAGGAGAGTGTGTTCCCCTGATGGTTTAATATACACAGGGCATATTACCAGGTGAACAGTATAAGTGAGGAGAGTGTGTTCCCCTTATGGTTTAATACACACGGGACATGTTATCAGGTGAACAGTATAAGAGAGGAGAGTGTGTTCTCCTGATTGTTTAATGCACACGGGACATGTTACCAGCTGAACAGTATAAGTGAGGAGAGTGTGTTCCACTGGTGGTTTCATATACACGGGACGTGTTACCATGAGAACAGAATAAGTGAGGGGAGTGCTTTCCCCTGATGGTTTAATATTCACGGGACATGTTACCAGGTGAACAGTAGAATTGAGGAGAGTGTGTTCCACTGATGGTTTAATATACACGGGACATGTTACCGGGTGAACAGTATAAGAGAGGAGAGTGTATTCCCCTGATTGTTTAATATTCACGGGACATGTTCCCAGGTGAACAGTATAAGTGAGGAGAGTGTGTTCCCCTGATGGTTTAATATACACAGGGCATATTACCAGGTGAACAGTATAAGTGAGGAGAGTGTGTTCCCCTTATGGTTTAATACACACGGGACATGTTATCAGGTGAACAGTATAAGTGAGGAGAGTGTGTTCTCCTGATTGTTTAATGCACACGGGACATGTTACCAGCTGAACAGTATAAGTGTGGAGAGTGTGTTCCACTGATGGTTTCATATACACGGGACGTGTTACCATGAGAACAGAATAAGTGAGGGGAGTGCTTTCCCCTGATGGTTTAATATTCACGGGACATGTTACCAGGTGAACAGTAGAATTGAGGAGAGTGTGTTCCACTGATGGTTTAATATACACGGGACATGTTACCGGGTGAACAGTATAAGTGAGGAGAGTGTATTCCCCTGACTGTTTAATACACACAGGACATATTACCAGGTGAACAGTATTAGTGAGGAGAGTGTGTTCCCCTGATTGTTTAATACTCACGGGACATGTTACCAGCTGAACAGTATAAGTGAGGCGAGTGTGTTCCCCTGATGGTTTAACACGCATGGGACATGTTACCAGGTGAACAGTATAAGTGAGGAGAGTGTTTTCCCCTGATTGATTAATATACCCGGGACATGGCACCAGGTGAACTGTATAAGTGAGGAGAGTGTGTTCCCCTGATTGTTTAATACACACGGGACATGTCACCGGGTGAGCAGTATAAGTGAGGAGAGTGTGTTCCCCTGATTGTTTAATACGGACGGGACATGTCACCAGGTGAACAGTATAAGTGAGGAGAGTGTGTTCCCCTGATGGTTTAATATACACAGGACATGTTACCAGGTGAACAGTATAAGTGAGGAGAATGTGTTCCCCTGATTGTTTAATACACACGGGACATGTTACCAGGTGAACAGTATAAGTGAGGAGAATGTGTTCCCCTGTTGGTTTAATACGCACGGGACAAGTTACCAGGTGAACAGTATAAGTGAGGAGAGTGTGTTCACCAGATTGATTAAAATTAGGGACATGTTGCCTGGTGAACAGTATAAGTGAGGAGAGTGTGTTCCCCTGATGGTTTAATAAGCACGGGACATTTCACCAGGTGAACAGTATAAGTGAGGAGAGTGTGTTCCCCTGATGGTTTAATACTGACTGGACATGTTACCAGATGTACAGTATAACTGAGGAGAGTGTGTTCCCCTGATTCTTTCATACACAGGGGACATGTCACCAGGTGAACAGTATAAGGGAGCAGAATGTTTTCCCCTGATGGTTAAATATGCAAAGGACATGTTACCAGGTGTACAGTATAAGTGAGGAGAGTGTGTTCCCCTGATAGGTTAATGCACACAGGACATGTTACCAGGTGAACAGTATAAGTGAGGAGAGTGTTTTCCCCTGATGGTTTAATATACACGGGACATGTTACCATGTGAACAGTATAAGTGAGGAGAGTGTGTTCCCCTGATGGTTTAATATATACGGGACATGTTACCAGATGAACAGTATAGGTGAGGCGAGTGTATTCCCCTGATTGTTTAATACACACAGGACATATTACCAGGTGAACAGTATAAGTGAGGAGAGTGTGTTCCCCTGATTGTTTAATACTCACGGGACATGTTACCAGCTGAACAGTATAAGTGAGGCGAGTGTGTTCCCCTGATGGTTTAACACGCATGGGACATGTTACCAGGTGAACAGTATAAGTGAGGAGAGTGTTTTCCCCTGATTGATTAATATACCCGGGACATGGCACCAGGTGAACAGTATAATTGAGGAGAGTGTGTTCCCCTGATGGTTTAATATACACAGGACATGTTACCAGGTGAACTGTATAAGTGAGGAGAGTGTGTTCCCCTGATTGTTTAATACACACGGGACATGTCACCGGGTGAGCAGTATAAGTGAGGAGAGTGTGTTCCCCTGATTGTTTAATACGGACGGGACATGTCACCAGGTGAACAGTATAAGTGAGGAGAGTGTGTTCCCCTGATGGTTTAATATACACAGGACATGTTACCAGGTGAACAGTAGAAGTGAGGAGAATGTGCTCCCCTGATTGTTTAATACACACGGGACATGTTACCAGGTGAACAGTATAAGTGAGGAGAATGTGTTCCCCTGTTGGTTTAATACGCACGGGACATGTTACCAGGTGAACAGTATAAGTGAGGAGAGTGTGCTCACCAGATTGATTAAAATTAGGGACATGTTGCCTGGTGAACAGTATAAGTGAGGAGAGTGTGTTCCCCTGATTGTTTAATACACACGGGACATGTCACCGGGTGAGCAGTATAAGTGAGGAGAGTGTGTTCCCCTGATTGTTTAATACGGACGGGACATGTCACCAGGTGAACAGTATAAGTGAGGAGAGTGTGTTCCCCTGATGGTTTAATATACACAGGACATGTTACCAGGTGAACAGTATAAGTGAGGAGAATGTGTTCCCCTGATTGTTTAATACACACGGGACATGTTACCAGGTGAACAGTATATGTGAGGAGAATGTGTTCCCCTGTTGGTTTAATACGCACGGGACATGTTACCAGGTGAACAGTATAAGTGAGGAGAGTGTGTTCACCAGATTGATTAAAATTAGGGACATGTTGCCTGGTGAACAGTATAAGTGACGAGAGTGTGTTCCCCTGATGGTTTAATAAGCACGGGACATTTCACCAGGTGAACAGTATAAGTGAGGAGAGTGTGTTCCCCTGATGGTTTAATACTGACTGGACATGTTACCAGATGTACAGTATAAGTGAGGAGAGTGTGTTCCCCTGATTCTTTAATACACAGGGGACGTGTCACCAGGTGAACAGTATAAGTGAGGAGAATGTGTTCCCCTGATTGTTTAATACACACGGGACATGTTACCAGGTGAACAGTATAAGTGAGGAGAATGTGTTCCCCTGTTGGTTTAATACGCACGGGACATGTTACCAGGTGAACAGTATAAGTGAGGAGAGTGTGCTCACCAGATTGATTAAAATTAGGGACATGTTGCCTGGTGAACAGTATAAGTGAGGAGAGTGTGTTCCCCTGATTGTTTAATGCACACGGGACATGTCACCGGGTGAGCAGTATAAGTGAGGAGAGTGTGTTCCCCTGATTGTTTAATACGGACGGGACATGTCACCAGGTGAACAGTATAAGTGAGGAGAATGTGTTCCCCTGATTGTTTAATACACGCGGGACATGTTACCAGGTGAACAGTATATGTGAGGAGAATGTGTTCCCCTGTTGGTTTAATACGCACGGGACATGTTACCAGGTGAACAGTATAAGTGAGGAGAGTGTGTTCACCAGATTGATTAAAATTAGGGACATGTTGCCTGGTGAACAGTATAAGTGACGAGAGTGTGTTCCCCTGATGGTTTAATAAGCACGGGACATTTCACCAGGTGAACAGTATAAGTGAGGAGAGTGTGTTCCCCTGATGGTTTAATACTGACTGGACATGTTACCAGATGTACAGTATAAGTGAGGAGAGTGTGTTCCCCTGATTCTTTAATACACAGGGGACGTGTCACCAGGTGAACAGTATAAGTGAGCAGAATGTTTTCCCCTGATGGTTAAATATGTAAAGGACATGTTACCAGGTGTACAGTATAAGTGAGGAGAGTGTGTTCCCCCGATGGTTTAATGCACACAGGACATGTTACCAGGTGAACAGTATAAGTGAGGAGAGTGTTTTCCCCTGATGGTTTAATATACACGGGACATGTTACCAGATGAACAGTATAGGTGAGGCGAGTGTATTCCCCTGATTGTTTAATACACACAGGACATAATACCAGGTGAACAGTATAAGTGAGGAGAGTGTGTTCCCCTGATTGTTTAATACTCACGGGACATGTTACCAGCTGAACAGTTTCAGTGAGGCGAGTGTGTTCCCCTGATGGTTTAACACGCATGGGACATGTTACCAGGTGAACAGTATAAGTGAGGAGAGTGTTTTCCCCTGATTGATTAATATACCCGGGACATGGCACCAGGTGAACAGTATAATTGAGGAGAGTGTGTTCCCCTGATGGTTTAATATACACAGGACATGTTACCAGGTGAACTGTATAAGTGAGGAGAGTGTGTTACCCTGATTGTTTAATACACACGGGACATGTCACCGGGTGAGCAGTATTAGTGAGGAGAGTGTGTTCCCCTGATTGTTTAATACGGACGGGACATGTCACCAGGTGAACAGTATAAGTGAGGAGAATGTGTTCCCCTGTTGGTTTAATACGCACGGGACATGTTACCAGGTGAACAGTATAAGTGAGGAGAGTGTGTTCACCAGATTGATTAAAATTAGGGACATGTTGCCTGGTGAACAGTATAAGTGAGGAGAGTGTGTTCCCCTGATGGTTTAATAAGCACGGGACATTTCACCAGGTGAACAGTATAAGTGAGGAGAGTGTGTTCACCAGATTGATTAAAATTACGGGACATGTTGCCTGGTGAACAGTATAAGTGAGGAGAGTGTGTTCCCCTGATGGTTTAATAAGCACGGGACATTTCACCAAGTGAACTGCATAAGTGAGGAGTGTGTGTTCCCCTGATGGTTTAATACTGACGGGACATGTTACCAGATGAACAGTATTAGTGAGGAGAGTGTGTTCCCCTGATTGTTTAATACACACGGGACATGTCACCAGGTGAACAGTATAAGTGAGGAGAGTGTGTTCCCCTGATGGTTTAATACTGACGGGACATGTTACCAGATGTACAGTATAAGTGAGGAGAGTGTGTTCCCCTGATTGTTTAATACACAGGGGACATGTCACCAGGTGAACAGTATAAGTGAGCAGAATGTTTTCCCCTGATGGTTAAATATGCAAAGGACATGTTACCAGGTGTACAGTATAAGTGAGGAGAGTGTGTTCCCCTGATGGTTTAATGCACACAGGACATGTTACCAGGTGAACAGTATAAGTGAGGAGAGTGTTTTCCCCTGATGGTTTAATATACACGGGACATGTTACCAAGTGAACAGTATAAGTGAGGAGAGTGTGTTCCCCTGATTGTTTAATACACAGGAGACATGTTACCAGGTGAACAGTATAAGTGAGGAGAATGTGTTCCCCTGTTGCTTTAATACGCACGGGACATGTTACCAAGTGAAAAGTATAAATGAGGAGAATGTGTTCCCCTGATTGTTTAATACGCACGGGACATGTTACCAGGTGAACAGTATAAGTGAGGAGAGTGTGTTCCCTTGATTGTGCAATACACACGGGACATGTTACCAGGTGAAATGTATAATTGAGGAGAGTGTGTTCCCCTGATGGTTTAATATACACGGTACATGTTACCAGGTGAACAGTATAAGTGAGGAGAGTGTGTTCCCCTGATGGTTTAATATACACGGAACATGTTACCAGGTGAACAGTATAAGTGAGGAGAGTGTGTTCCCCTGATGGTTTAATATTCACGGGACATGTTCCCAGGTTAACAGTATAAGTGAGGAGAGTGTGTTCCCCTGATGGTTTAATATACACAGGGCATATTACCAGGTGAACAGTATAAGTGAGGAGAGTGTGTTCCCCTTATGGTTTAATACACACGGGACATGTTATCAGGTGAACAGTATAAGTGAGGAGAGTGTGTTCTCCTGATTGTTTAATGCACACGGGACATGTTACCAGCTGAACAGTATAAGTGAGGAGAGTGTGTTCCACTGATGGTTTCATATACACGGGACATGTTACCATGAGAACAGAATAAGTGAGGGGAGTGCTTTCCCCTGATGGTTTAATATTCACGGGACATGTTACCAGGTGAACAGTAGAATTGAGGAGAGTGTGTTCCACTGATGGTTTAATATACACGGGACATGTTACCGGGTGAACAGTATAAGTGAGCAGAGTGTATTCCCCTGATTGTTTAATACACACAGGACATTTTACCAGGTGAACAGTATAAGTGAGGAGAGTGTGTTCCCCTGATTGTTTAATACTCACGGGACATGTTACCAGCTGAACAGTATAAGTGAGGCGAGTGTGTTCCCCTGATGGTTTAACACGCATGGGACATGTTACCAGGTGAACAGTATAAGTGAGGAGAGTGTTTTCCCCTGATTGATTAATATACCCGGCACATGGCACCAGGTGAACTGCATAAGTGAGGAGAGTGTGTTCCCCTGATTGTTTAATACACACGGGACATGTCACCGGGTGAGCAGTATAAGTGAGGAGAGTGTGTTCCCCTGATTGTTTAATACGGACGGGACATGTCACCAGGTGAACAGTATAAGTGAGGAGAGTGTGTTCCCCTGATGGCTTAATATACACAGGACATGTTACCAGGTGAACAGTATAAGTGAGGAGAATGTGTTCCCCTGATTGTTTAATACACACGGGACATGTTACCAGGTGAACAGTATAAGTGAGGAGAATGTGTTCCCCTGTTGGTTTAATACGCACGGGACATGTTACCAGGTGAACAGTATAAGTGAGGAGAGTGTGTTCACCAGATTGATTAAAATTAGGGACTTGTTGCCTGGTGAACAGTATAAGTGAGGAGAGTGTGTTCCCCTGATGGTTGAATAAGCACGGGACATTTCACCAGGTGAACAGTATAAGTGAGGAGAGTGTGTTCCCCTGATGGTTTAATACTGACTGGACATGTTACCAGATGTACAGTATAAGTGAGGAGAGTGTGTTCCCCTGATTCTTTAATACACAGGGGACATGTCACCAGGTGAACAGTATAAGTGAGGAGAGTGTTTTCCCCTGATGGTTTAATATACACGGGACATGTTACCATGTGAACAGTATAAGTGAGGAGAGTGTGTTCCCCTGATGGTTTAATATATACGGGACATGTTACCAGATGAACAGTATAGGTGAGGCGAGTGTATTCCCCTGATTGTTTAATACACACAGGACATATTACCAGGTGAACAGTATAAGTGAGGAGAGTGTGTTCCCCTGATTGTTTAATACTCACGGGACATGTTACCAGCTGAACAGTATAAGGGAGGCGAGTGTGTTCCCCTGATGGTTTAACACGCATGGGACATGTTACCAGGTGAACAGTATAAGTGAGGAGAGTGTTTTCCCCTGATTGATTAATATAACCGGGACATGGCACCAGGTGAACAGTATAATCGAGGAGAGTGTGTTCCCCTGATGGTTTAATATACACAGGACATGTTACCAGGTGAACTGTATAAGTGAGGAGAGTGTGTTCCCCTGATTGTTTAATACACACGGGACATGTCACCGGGTGAGCAGTATAAGTGAGGAGAGTGTGTTCCCCTGATTGTTTAATACGGACGGGACATGTCACCAGGTGAACAGTATAAGTGAGGAGAGTGTGTTCCCCTGATGGTTTAATATACACAGGACATGTTACCAGGTGAACAGTATAAGTGAGGAGAATGTGTTCCCCTGATTGTTTAATACACACAGGACATGGCACCAGGTGAGCAGTATAATTGAGGACAGTGTGTTCCCCTGATGGTTTAATATACACAGGACATGTTACCAGGTGAACTTTATAAGTGAGGACAGTGTGTTCCCCTGATTGTTTAATACACAGGGGACATGTCACCAGGTGAACAGTATAAGTGAGCAGAATGTTTTCCCCTGATGGTTAAATATGCAAAGGACATGTTACCAGGTGTACAGTATAAGTGAGGAGAGTGTGTTCCCCTGATGGCTTAATGCACACAGGACATGTTACCAGGTGAACAGTATAAGTGAGGAGAGTGTTTTCCCCTGATGGTTTAATATACACGGACATGTTACCATGTGAACAGTATAAGTGAGGAGAGTGTGTTACCCTGATGGTTTAATATATACGGGACATGTTACCAGATGAACAGTATAGGTGAGGCGAGTGTGTTCACCTGATGGTTTAATACGCACGGGACATGTCACCTAGTGAACTGTATAAGTCAGGAGAGAGTGTTCCCCTGATGGTTTAATATACACGGGACATGTTACCAGGTGAACAGCATAAGTGAGGAGAGTGTGTTCCCCTGATGGTTTAATATACACGGGACAGGTGACTAGGTGAACAGTAGAAGTGAGGAGAGTGTGTTCCCCTGATGGTTTAATATACACGGGACATTTTACCAGGTAAACAGTATAAGTGAGGAGAGTGTGTTCCCCTGATGGTTTAATATACACAGGGCATGTTACCAGGTGAACATTATAAGTGAGGAGATTGTGTTCCCCTGATGTTTTAATACACACGGGACTTGTTATCAGGTGAACGGTATAAGTGAGGAGAGTGTGTTCCCCTGATTGTTTAATGCACACGGGACATGTTACCAGGTGAACAGTATAAGTGAGGAGAGTGTGTTCCCCTGATGTTTTAATATACACAGGACATGATACAAGGTGAACAGTATTGGTGAGGAGATAGTGTTCCCCTGTTTGTTTAATATGCTCGGGACATGTTACCAAGTGAACAGTCTAAGTGAGGAGAATGTGTTCCCCTGATTGTTTAATTCACAAGGGAAATGTTACCAGGTGAACAGTATAAGTGAGGAGAATGTGTTCCCCTGTTTGTTTAATACACACGGGACATGTTACCAGGTGAACAGTATAAGTGAGGAGAATGTGTTCCCCTGATTGTTTAATACACACGGGACATGTTACCAGGTGAACAGTGTAAGTGAGGAGAGTGTGTTCCACTGATGGTTTAATACTGACGGGACATGTTACCAGATGAACAGTATAAGTGAGGAGAGTGTGTTCCACTGATGGTTTAATACGCACGGGGCATGTTACCACTAGAAAAGTCTAAGTGAGGAGAGTGCTTTCCCCTGATGGTTTAATATTCACGGGACATGTTTCCAGGTGAACAGTATAAGTGAGGAGAGTGTGTTCTCCTGATGGTTTAATATACACGGGATATGTTACCAAGAGAAAAGTCTAAGTGAGGAGAGTGTGTTCCCCTGATGGTTTAATATTCACGGGACTTGTTACCTGGTGAGCTGTGTAAGTGAGGAGAGTGTGTTCCCCTGATGGTTTAATACTGACGGGACATGTTACCAGATGAACAGTATAAGTGAGGAGAGTGTGTTCCCCTGATGGTTTAATACACACAGGATATGTTACCAGCTGAACAGTATAAGTGAGGAGAGAGTGTTCCCCTTATGGTTTAATAAGCACGGGCATTTCACCAAGTGAACTGGATAAGTGAGTAGAATTTGTTCCCCTGATGGTTTAATATTCACTGGACATG
Source organism: Heterodontus francisci (assembly GCF_036365525.1). Taxonomy (NCBI): domain Eukaryota; kingdom Metazoa; phylum Chordata; class Chondrichthyes; order Heterodontiformes; family Heterodontidae; genus Heterodontus; species Heterodontus francisci. Next base: position 3,437,001 of record NW_027140567.1, read on the forward strand.
TTACTGGATGAACAGTATAAGTGAGGAGAGTGTGTTCCCCTGATGGTTTAATATTCACGGGACATGTTACCAGCTGAACAGTATAAGTGAGGAGAGAGTGTTCCACTGATGATTTAATGCACACAGGACATGTTACCAGGTGAACAGTATAAGTGAGGAGAGAGTGTTCCACTGATGCTTTAATGCACACGGGACATGTTACCAGGTGAACAGTATAAGTGAGGAGAGTGCTTTCCCCTGATGTTTTAATATTCACGGGACATGTCACCAGGTGAACTGTGTAAGTGAGGAGAGTGTGTTCCCCTGATGGTTTAATATACACGGGACATGTTACCAGGTGAACAGTATAATTGAGGAGAGTGTGATCCCTGATTGTTTAATAGACACGGGATATGTCACCAGGTGAACAGTATAAATGAGGAGAGTGTGTTCCCCTGATTGCTTAATACACACAGGACATGTCACCACGTGAACAGTATAAGTGAGGAGAGTGTGTTCCCCTGATTGTTTAATACACACGGGACATGTCACCAGGTGAACAGTATATGTGAGGAGAGTGTGTTCCCCTGATGGTTTAACACGCACGGGACATGTTACCAGGTGAACAGATTAAGTGAGTAGAGTGTGTTCCGCTGATGGTTTAATATACCCGGGACATGTTCCCAGGTGAACAGTATAAGTGAGGAGAGTGTGTTCCCCTGATTGTTTAATACACACGGGACATGTCAGCAGGTGAACAGTACAATTGAGGAGAGTGTGATCCCCTGATTGTTTAATACACACGGGACATGTCACCAGGTGAACATTATAAGTGTGGAGAGTGTGTTCCCCTGATGGTTTAATACACACGGGACAAGTTACCTGGTGAACAGTATAAGTGAGGAGAGTGTTTTCCCCTGATTGTTTAATACTGACGGGACATGTCACCAGGTGAACAGTATAAGTGAGGAGAGTGTGTTCCCCTGATTGTTTAATACACACTGGACATTGCACCAGGTGAACTGTATAAGTGAGGAGAGTGTGTTCCCCTGATTGTTTAATAACCACGGGACTTTTCGCCAGATGAACTGTATGAGTGAGGAGAGTGTGTTCCCCTGATTGTTTAATATACACAGGGCATATTACCATTTGAACAGTATAAGTGTGGAGAGTTTGTTCCCCTGATTTTTTAATACGCACGGGACATGTTATCAGGTGAACGGTATAAGTGAGGAGAGTGTGTTCTCCTGATTGTTTAATACTCACGGGACATGTTACCAGTTGAACAGTATAAGTGAGGAGAGTGTGTTCCCCTGATGGTTTAACACGCACGGGACATGTTAACGGGTGAACAGTATAATTGAGGAGAGTGTGTTCCCCTGATGGTTTAATACTGACGGGACATGGCACCAGGTGAACAGCATAAGTGAGGAGAGTGTGTTCCCCTGATGGTTTAATATACACAGGACATGTTACCAGGTGAACAGTATAAGTGAGGAGAGTGTGTTCCCCTGATTGTTCAATACCCACGGGACATGTCATCGGGTGAACAGTATAAGTGAGGAGAGTCAGTTCCCCTGATTGTTTAATACACACGGGACATGTCACCAGGTGAACAGTATAAGTGAGCAGAATGTTTTCCCCTGATGGATAAATTTGCAAAGGACATGTTACCAGGTGAACAGTATAAGTGAGGAGAGTGTGTTCCCCTGATGGTTTAATATACACGGGACATGTTACCAGGTGAACAGTATAAGTGAGGAGAGTGTGTTCCCCTGATGGTTTTATATACACGGGACATGTTACCAGATGAACAGTATAAGTGAGGAGAGTGTGTTCACCTGATGGGTTAACACAGACGGGACATGTCACCAGATGAACAGTATAAGTGAGGAGAGTGTGTTCCCCTGATGGTTTAATATACACGGGACATGATACCAGTTGAACAGTATAAGTGAGGCGAGTGTGTTCACCTGATGGGTTAATACAGACGGGACATGTCACCAGGTGAACAGTATAAGTGAGGAGAGTGTGTTCCCCTGATTGTTTTATTCTCACGTGACATGTTACCAGGTGAACAGTATAAGTGAGGAGAGTGTGTTCCCCTGATGGTTTAATAAGCACGTGCATTTCACCAAGTGAAATGGATAACTGAGGAGAGTGTGTTCCCCTGATGGTTTAATGCAAACAGGACATGTTACCAGGTGAACAGTATAAGTGAGGAGAGTGTGTTCCCCTGATTGTTTTATTCTCACGTGACATGTAACCAGTTGAACAGTATAAGTGAGGAGAGTGTGTTCCCCTGATGGTTTAATAAGCACGTGCATTTCACCAAGTGAAATGGATAACTGAGGAGAGTGTGTTCCACTGATGGTTTAATGCAAACAGGACATGTTACCAGGTGAACAGTATAAGTGAGGAGAGAGTGTTCCACTGATGGTTTAATACTGACGGGACATGTTACCAGATGAACAGTATAAGTGAGGAGAGTGTGTTCCCCTGATGGTTTAATACGCACGGGACATGTTACCAGGAGAAAAGTCTAAGTGAGGAGAGTGCTTTCCCCTGATGGTTTAATATTCACGGGACATGTTTCCAGGTGAACAGTATAAGTGAGGAGGGTGTGTTCCCCTGATTGTTTAATACACACGAGACATGTCGCCAGGTGAACAGTATAAGTGAGGAGAGAGTGTTCCTCTGATGGTTTAATATACACGGGACATGTTACCAGCTGAACAGTATAAGTGAGGAGAGTGTGTTCCCCTGATGGTTTAATATACACGGCACATGTTCCCAGGTGAACAGTATAAGTGAGGAGAGTATGTTCCCCTGATGGTTTAATATACAAGGGACATGTTACCAGGTGAACAGTATAAGTGAGGAGAGTGTGTTCCCCTGATTGTTTAAGACACACGGGACATGTTACCAGGTGAACAGTTTAAGTGAGGAGAGTGTGTACCCCTGATTGTTTAATACTCACGGGACATGTTACCAGCTGAACAGTGTAAGTGAGGAGACTGTGTTTCCTTGATGGTTTAACACGCACGGTACATGTTACCAGATGAACAGTATAAGTGAGGAGAGTGTGTTCCCCTGATGGTTTAATACACACGGGACATGTTACCAGGTGAACAGTGTAAGTGAAGAGAGTGTGTTCCCCTGATGTTTTAATATACACAGGACATGTTACCAGGTGAACAGTGTAAGTGAGGAGAGTGTGTACCCTGATTGTTTAATACGCACGGGACATGTTACCAAGTGAACAGAAAAAGTGAGGAGAATGTGTTCCCCTGATTGTTTAATACACACGGGACATGTTACCAGGTCAACTGTATAAGTGAGGAGAATGTGTTCTACTGGTTGTTTAATACGCACGGGATATGTTAAAAAGAGAAAAGTATAAGTGAGGAGAGTGTGTTCTCCTGATGGTTTAATATACACGGGATATGTTAAAAATAGAAAAGTCTAAGTGAGGAGAGTGTGTTCCCCTGATGGTTTAATACTGACGGGACATGTTACCAGATGAACAGTCTCAGTGAGGAGAGTGTGTTCCCCTGATGGTTTAATACACACAGGATATGTTACCAGCTGAACAGTATAAGTGAGGAGAGAGTGTTCCCCTTATGGTTTAATAAGCACGGGCATTTCACCAAGTGAAATGGATAAGTGAGGAGAGTGTGTTCCCCTGATGGTTTAATGCAAACAGGACATGTTACCAGGTGAACAGTGTAAGTGAGGAGAGAGTATGCCACTGATGGTTTAATACTGACGGGACATGTTACCAGATGAACAGTATAAGTGAGGAGATTGTGTTCCCCTGATGGTTCAATACGCACGGGACATGTTACCAGGAGAAAAGTCTAAGTGAGGAGAGTGCTTTCCCCTGATGGTTTAATATTCACGGGACATGTTTCCAGGTGAACAGTATAAGCGAGGAGAGTGTGTTCCCCTGATGGTTTAATATACACGGGACATGTTACCAGGTGAACAGTATAAGTGAGGAGAGTGTGTTCCCCTGATTGTTTAATACACACGGGACATGTTACCAGGTGAACAGTTTAAGTGAGGAGAGTGTGTTTCCCTGATTGTTTAATACTCAAGGGACATGTTACCAGTTGAACAGTATAAGTGAGGAGAGTGTGTTTCCTTGATGGTTTAACACGCACGGCACATGTTACCAGATGAACAGTATAAGTGAGGAGAGTGTGTTCCCCTGATGGTTTAATATACACAGGACATGTTACCAGGTGAACAGTATAAGTGAGGAGAGTGTGTTGCCCTGATGGTTTCATACTGAAGGGACATGTTACCAGATGAACAGTATAAGTGAGGAGAGTGTGTTCCCCTGATGGTTTAATACTGACGGGACATGTTACCAGGAGAAAAGTCTAAGTGAGGAGAGTGCTTTCCCCTGATGGTTTAATATTCACGGGACATGTTTCCAGGTGAACTGTATAAGTGAGGAGGGTGTGTTCCCCTGATTGTTTAATACTCACGGGACATGTTAACAGGTGAACAGTATAAGTGAGGACAGTGTGTTTCCCTGATGGTTTAATATACACGGGACATGTTACCAGGTGAACAGTATAAGTGAGGAGAGTGTGTTCCCCTGATTGTTTAATACACACGGGACATGTCACCAGGTGAACAGTATAAGTGAGGAGAATGTGTTCCCCTGATTGTTTAATACACACGGGACATATCACCAGGTGAACACTATAAGTGAGGAGAGTGTGTTCACCAGATTGAATAATATTACGGGACATGTTGCCAGGTGAACAGTATATGTGAGGAGAGTGTGTTCCCCTGATTGTTTAATATACACGGGACATTTCACCAAGTGAACTGTATAAGTGAGGAGAGTGTGTTCCCCTGATGGCTTAATACTGACGGGACATGTTGCCAGGTGAACAGTATAGGTGAGGAGAGCGTGTTCCCCTGATTGTTTAATACACACGGGACATTTCACCAAGTGAACAGTATAAGTGAGGAGAGTGTGTTCCCCTGATGGCTGAATACTGACGGGACATGTTACCAAATGAACAGTATAAGTGAGGAGAGTGTGTTCCCCTGATTGTTTAATACACACGAGACATGTCGCCATGTGAACAGTATAAGTGAGGAGAGTGTGTTCCCCTGATTGTTTAATACACACGAGACATGTCGCCAGGTGAACAGTATAAGTGAGGAGAGAGTGTTCCCCTGATGGTTTAATATACACGGCACATGTTCCCAGGTGAACAGTATAAGTGAGGAGAGTATGTTCCCCTGATGGTTTAATATATACGGGACATGTAACCAGGTGAACAGTATAAGTGAGGAGAGTGTGTTCCCCTGATGGTTTAATATACACGGCACATGTTCCCAGGTGAACAGTATAAGTGAGGAGAGTATGTTCCCCTGATGGTTTAATATACACGGGACATGTTACCAGGTGAACAGTATAAGTGAGGAGAGTATGTTCCCCTGATGGTTTAATATACACGGGACATGTTACCAACTGAACAGTATAAGTGAGGAGAGTGTGTTCCCCTGATGGTTTAATATACACGGCACATGTTCCCAGGTGAACAGTATAAGTGAGGAGAGTATGTTCCCCTGATGGTTTAATATACACGGGACATGTTACCAGGTGAACAGTATAAGTGAGGAGAGTGTGTTCCCCTGATTGTTTAATACACACGGGACATGTTACCAGGTGAACAGTTTAAGTGAGGAGAGTGTGTACCCCTGATTGTTTAATACTCACGGGACATGTTACCAGTTGAACAGTATAAGTGAGGAGAGTGTGTTTCCCTGATGGTTTAACACGCACGGGACATGTTACCAGATGAACAGTATAAGTGAGGAGATTGTGTTCCCCTGATGGTTTAATATACACAGGACATGCTACCAGGTGAACAGTATAAGTGAGGAGAGTGTGTTCCCCTGATGGTTTAATACTGACGGGACATGTTACCAGATGAACAGTATAAGTGAGGAGAGTGTGTTCCCCTGATGGTTTAATATACACGGGACATGTTACCCGGTGAACAGTATAAGTGAGGAGAGTGTGTTCCCCTGATGGTTTAATATACACGGGACATGTTACCCGGTGAACAGTATATGTGAGGAGAGTGTGTTCCCCTGATGGTTTAATATACACGGGATATGTTACCAGGTGAACAGTATAAGTGAGGAGAGTATGTTCCCCTGATGGTTTAATATACACGGGATATGTTACCAGGTGAACAGTATAAGTGAGGAGAGTGTGTTCCCCTGATGGTTTTATATACTCTGGACATGTTACCAGGTGAACAGTATAAGTGAGGAGAGTGTGTTCCCCTGATGGTTTAATATACACAGGGCATGTTACCAGTTGAACAGTATAAGTGAGGAGATTGTGTTCCCCTGATGGTTTAATACACACGGGACATGTTATCAGGTAAACAGTATAAGTGAGGAGAGTGTGCTCCCCTGATTGTTTAATGCACACGGGTCATGTTACCAGGTGAACAGTGTAAGTGAAGAGAGTGTGTTCCCCTGATGTTTTAATATACACAGGACATGTTACCAGGTGAACAGTGTAAGTGAGGAAAGTGTGTACCCTGATTGTTTAATACGCACGGGACATGTTACCAAGTGAGCAGGAAAAGTGAGGAGAATGTGTTCCCCTGATTGTTTAATACACACGGGACATGTTACCAGGTCAACAGTATAAGTGAGGAGAATGTGTTCTCCTGTTTGTTTAATACGCACGGGATATGTTAAAAAGAGAAAATTATAAGTGAGGATAGTGTGTTCTCCTGATGGTTTAAATACACGGGATATGTTAAAAAAAGAAAAGTCTAAGTGAGGAGAGTGTGTTCCCCTGATGGTTTAATACTGACGGGACATGTTACCAGATGAACAGTCTCAGTGAGGAGAGTGTGTTCCCCTGATGGTTTAATACGCACAGGATATGTTACCAGCTGAACAGTATAAGAGAGGAGAGAGTTTTCCCCTGATGGTTTAATACTGACGGGACATGTTACCAGATGAACAGTCTCAGTGAGGAGAGTGTGATCCCCTGATGGTTTAATACACACAGGATATGTCACCAGCTGAACAGTATAAGTGAGGAGAGTGTGTTCCCCTTATGGTTTAATAAGTACGGGCATTTCACCAAGTGAAATGGATAAGTGAGGAGAGTGTGTTCCCCTGATGGTTTAATGCAAACAGGACATGTTACCAGGTGAACAGTATAAGTGAGGAGAGAGTGTTCCACTGATGGTTTAATACTGACGGGACATGTTACCAGATGAACAGTATAAGTGAGGAGAGTGTGTTCCCCTGATGGTTTAATACGCACGGGACATGTTACCAGGAGAAAAGTCTAAGTGAGGAGAGTGCTTTCCCCTGATGGTTTAATATTCACGGGACATGTTTCCAGGTGAACAGTATAAGCGAGGAGAGTGTATTCCCCTGATGGTTTAATATTCACGGGACATGTTACCAGGTGAACAGTATAAGTGAGGAGAGTGTGTTCCCCTGATTGCTTAATACACACGGGACATGTTACCAGGTGAACAGTTTAAGCGAGGAGAGTGTGTTCCCCTGATTGTTTAATACTCAAGGGACATGTTATCAGTTGAACAGTATAAGTGAGGAGAGTGTGTTTCCCTGATGGTTTAACACGCACGGGACATGTTACCAGATGAACAGTATCAGTGAGGAGATTGTGTTCCCCTGATGGTTTAATACTGACGGGACATGTTACCAGATGAACAGTTTCAGTGAGGAGAGTGTGTTCCCCTGATGGTTTAATATACACGGGACATGTTACCCGGTGAACAGTATAAGTGAGGAGAGTGTGTTCCCCTGATGGTTTAATATACACGGGACATGATACCCGGTGAACAGTATATGTGAGGAGAGTGTGTTCCCCTGATGGTTTAATATACACGGGATATGTTACCAGGTGAACAGTATAAGTGAGGAGAGTATGTTCCCCTGATGGTTTAATATACACAGGACATGCTACCAGGTGAACAGTATCAGTGAGGAGAGTGTGTTCCCCTGATGGTTTAATACTGACGGGACATGTTACCAGATGAACAGTTTCAGTGAGGAGAGTGTGTTCCCCTGATGGTTTAATATACACGGGACATGTTACCCGGTGAACAGTATAAGTGAGGAGAGTGTGTTCCCCTGATGGTTTAATATACACTAGACATGATACCCGGTGAACAGTATATGTGAGGAGAGTGTGTTCCCCTGATGGTTTAATATACACGGGATATGTTACCAGGTGAACAGTATAAGTGAGGAGAGTATGTTCCCCTGATGGTTTAATATACACGGGATATGTTACCAGGTGAACAGTATAAGTGAGGAGAGTGTGTTCCCCTGATGGTTTAATATACTCGGGACATGTTACCAGGTGAACAGTATAAGTGAGGAGAGTGTGTTCCCCTGATGGTTTAATATACACAGGGCATGATACCAGTTGAACAGTATAAGTGAGGAGAATGTGTTCTCCTGTTTGTTTAATACGCACGGGATATGTTAAAAAGAGAAAAGTATAAGTTTGGGAGGGGGATGGGAACCGGACTTGTAATCCAGGGACCAGTGGGTCCACTCAGAAAGACAAAGAGTGTAGTGAGGTATTGGGGAAGGTAGCACTGTCACAGAGGACAGATGGGCACGGAGAAGGGTTAAAGTGCGTATACTTCAACGCAAGAAGCATCAGGAATAAGGTGAGTGAATTGAAGGCGTCGATGGGCACTTGGGACTACGATGTTGTGGCCATCACTGAAACGTGGATAGGTGAGGGGGAGGAATGGTTTTTGGAGGTACCTGGTTATAGATGTTTTCATAAGATTAGGAATGGTGGTAAAAGAGGTGGGGGGGTGGCATTGTTAGTTAGAAATAGTGTAACAACTGCTGAAAGAATTTTCGAGGAGGATCTGCCGACTGAGGCACTGTGGGTTGAGGTCAGGAACAGGAAAGGAGCAGTCACCTTGATGGGAGTTTTCTATAGGCCCCCCAATAGCAGCAGGGAGGTGGAAGAGCAGATTGGGAAACAGATTTTGGAAAGGAGCAGAAGTCACAGGGTAGTAATTATGGGGGATTTCAACTTCCCAAATATTGATTGGCAACTCTTTAGATCGAATAGTTTGGATGGGGTAGTGTTTGTGCAGTATGTCCAGGAAGCTTTTCTGACTCAGTATGTAGACTGCCCGACCAGAGGGGAGGCAATATTGGATTTGGTACTAGGTAATGAACCAGGGCAAGTGATAGAGCTGTTGGTGGGCGAGCACTTTGGAGATAGTGATCACAATTCTGTAGCATTCACTGTGGTAATGGAGAGGGATAGGTATGTGCAACAGGGCAAGGTTTACAATTGGGGGAAGGGTAGATATGATGCTGTCAGGCAGGAACTGAGGAGCATAAGTTGGGAGCATATGCTGGCAGGGAAGGGCACGGTCGAAATGTGGAACTTTTTCAAGGAGCAGATAGTAGGGGCCATTGATAAGCATGTCCCTGTCAGACAGGGAAGGGATGGTCATGTGAGGGAACCGTGGTTGACAAGAGAGGTTGAGAGTCTTGTTAGGAAGAAGAAGGATGCGTATATAAAGTTGAGGAAAAAGGGCACAGGCATAGCTCTGGAGGGATACAAGATGGCCAGGAAGGATATGAAGAAAGGGATTAGGAGAGCTAAGAGAGGGCATGAAAAATGCTTGGCGGGTAGGATAAAAGAAAACCCCAAGGCCTTTTACGCGTATGTCAGAAATATGAGGATGACTAGGGGGACCATAGGTCCGGTCAAGGACAATAGCGGGAGACTGTGTGTTGAGCCGGAAGAGATAAGTGAGGTTTTGAATGAGTACTTCTCTTCGGTATTTACGAATGAGAAGGGGTGTATTACTGAAGAGGACGGTGGGAAGCAGACTGGTAAGCTCGAGGAAGTGCTCGTTAGGAGGGAAGATGTGTTGGGGTTTTTGAATAACTTGAAGATAGACAAGTCTCCCGGGCCTGACGGGGTATATCCAAGGATGTTATGGGAAGCAAGGGATGAAATTGCAGAGCCGCTGGCAATGATCTTTTCATCTTCTCTGCTGACGGGGGTGGTACCAGGTGATTGGAGGGTGGCAAATGTTGTGCCCCTGTTCAAGAAAGGGAATAGGAACAACCCTGGGAATTACAGGCCAGTTAGTCTTACTTCGGTGGTAGGCAAGTTGATGGAAAAGGTGCTGAGGGATAGGATTTCTGAGCATCTGGAAAGACACTGCTTGATTCGGGACAGTCAGCACGGTTTTGTGAGGGGTAGGTCTTGCCTCACAAGCCTGATTGAATTCTTTGAGCAGGTGACCAAGCAAGTGGATGAGGGTAAACCAGTGGATGTGGTGTACATGGATTTTAGTAAGGCATTTGATAAGGTCCCCCATGGTAGACTTATGGAGAAAGTCAGGAGGCATGGGATAGTGGGGAATGTGGCCAGTTGGATTAAGAATTGGCTAACTGATAGAAGGCAGAGAGTGGTCTTAGATGGTAAATACTCAGCCTGGAGCCCAGTTACCAGTGGCGTGCCGCAGGGATCAGTTCTGGGTCCTCTCCTGTTTGTGATTTTTATTAACGACTTGGATGAGGAAGTCGAAGGGTGGGTCAGTAAATTTGCAGATGATACAAAGGTTGGTGGAGTTGTGGATACCGAGGAGGGCTATTGTCGTCTGCAAAGGGACTTGGATAGGTTGCAGTGCTGGGCTGAAAAGTGGCAGATGGAGTTTAACCCTGAAAAGTGTGAGGTCGTCCATTTTGGAAGGACAAACATGAATGCAAAATACTGGGTTAACGGTAGGGTTCTTGGGCATGTGGAGGAGCAGAGAGACCTTGGGGTCTATGTGCATAGATCATTGAAAGTTGCAACTCAAGTGGATAGGGCTGTGAAGAAGGCATATGGGGTGTTAGCGTTCATTAGCAGAGGGATTGAATTTAAGAGCCGTGAGGTGATGATGCAGCTGTACAGGACCTTGGTAAGGCCTCATTTGGAGTACTGTGTGCAGTTCTGGTCGCCTCATTTTAGGAAGGATGTGGAAGCCTTGGAGAGGGTGCAGAGGAGATTTACAAGGATGTTGCCTGGAATGGAGAATAAGTCTTACGAGGAAAGGCTGAACATTCTAGGCCTCTTCTCATTAGAAAGGAGAAGGATGAGGGGTGACATGATAGAGGTTTATAAGATGATCAGGGGAATAGATAGGGTAGACAGTCAGAAACTTTTTCCCCGGGTGGAGCAAAGCGTTACAAGGGGTCATAAATTTAAGGTGAAGGGTGGGAGATATAAGGGGGATGTCAGGGGAAGGTTCTTTACCCAGAGAGTGGTCGAGGCATGGAATGCCTTGCCCGGGGAAGTTGTTGAGTCAGAAACTTTAGGGACTTTCAAAAGGCTTTTGGATAGGTATATGGATAAAGGAGAATGATGGGGTATAGATTAAATTGTCCTTGACAGAGGACAAAGGATCGGCACAACATTGTGGGCCGAAGGGCCTGTTCTGTGCTGTATGTTCTATGTTCTATGTTCTATGTTCTATTGTGTTCCCCTGATGGTTTAATACACACGGGACATGTTATCAGGTGAACAGTATAAGTGAGGATAGTGTGCTCCCCTGATTGTTTAATGCACACGGGTCATGTTACCAGGTGAACAGTGTAAGTGAAGAGAGTGTGTTCCCCTGATGTTTTAATATACACAGGACATGTTACCAGGTGAACAGTGTAAGTGAGGAGAGTGTGTCCCCTGATTGTTTAATACGCACGGGACATGTCACCAAGTGAGCAGAAAAAGTGAGGAGAATGTGTTCCCCTGATTGTTTAATACACACGGGACATGTTACCAGGTCAACAGTATAAGTGAGGAGAATGTGTTCTCCTGTTTGTTTAATACACACGGGATATGTTAAAAAGAGAAAAGTATAAGTGAGGAGAGTGTGTTCTCCTGATGGTTTAAATACACGGGATATGTTAAAAAGAGAAACGTCTAAGTGAGGAGAGTGTGTTCCCCTGATGGTTTAATACTGACGGGACATGTTACCAGATGAACAGTCTCAGTGAGGAGAGTGTGTTCCCCTGATGGTTTAATACACGCAGGATATGTTACCAGCTAAACAGTATAAGTGAGGAGAGAGTTTTCCCCTGATGGTTTAATACTGACGGGACATGTTACCAGATGAACAGTCGCAGTGAGGAGAGTGTGTTCCCCTGATGGTTTAATACACACAGGATATGTCACCAGCTGAACAGTATAAGTGAGGAGAGTGTGTTCCCCTTATGGTTTAATAAGCACGGGCATTTCACCAAGTGAAATGGATAAGTGAGGAGAGTGTGTTCCCCTGATGGTTTAATGCAAACAGGACATGTTACCAGGTGAACAGTATAAGTGAGGAGAGAGTGTTCCACTGATGGTTTAATACTGACGGGACATGTTACCAGATGAACAGTATAAGTGAGGAGAGTGTGTTACCCTGATGGTTTAATACGCACGGGACATGTTACCAGGAGAAAAGTCTAAGTGAGGAGAGTGCGTTCCCCTGATGGTTTAATATTCACGGGACATGTTTCCAGGTGAACAGTATAAGCGAGGAGAGTGTGTTCCCCTGATGGTTTAATATACACGGGACATGTTACCAGGTGAACAGTATAAGTGAGGAGAGTGTGTTCCCCTGATTGCTTAATACACCCGGGACATGTTACCAGGTGAACAGTTTAAGCGAGGAGAGTGTGTTCCCCTGATTGTTTAATACTCAAGGGACATGTTACCAGTTGAACAGTATAAGTGAGGAGAGTGTGTTTCCTTGATGGTTTAACACGCACGGGACATGTTACCAGATGAACAGTATAAGTGAGGAGAGTGTGTTCCCCTGATGGTTTAATATACATGGGACATGTTACCAGGTGAACAGTATAAGTGAGCAGAATGTTTTCCCCTGATGGTTAAATGTTCAAAGGACATGTTACCAGGTGAACAGTATAAGTGAGGAGAGTGTGTTCCCCTGATGGTTTAATACTGACGGGACATGTTACCAGATGAACAGTATAAGTGAGGAGAGTGTGTTCCCCTGATGGTTTAATATACACGGGACATGTTACCCAGTGAACAGTATAAGTGAGGAGAGTGTGTTCCCCTGATGGTTTAATATACACGGGACATGTTACCAGGTGAACAGTATATGTGAGGAAAGTGTGTTCCCCTGATGGTTTAATATACACGGGATATGTTACCAGGTGAACAGTATAAGTGAGGAGAGTATGTTCCCCTGATGGTCTAATATACACGGGATATGTTACCAGGTGAACAGTATTAGTGAGGAGAGTGTGTACCCTGATTGTTTAATACGCACGGTACATGTTTCCAGGTGAACAGTATAAGTGAGGAGAATGTGTTCCCCTGTTTGTTTAATACGCACGGGACATGTTTCCAAGTGAACAGAAAAAGTGAGGAGAATGTGTTCCCCTGATTGTTTAATACACACGGGACATGTTTCCAGGTCAACAGTATAAGTGAGGAGAATGTGTTCTCCTGTTTGTTTTATACGCTCGGGATATGTTAAAAAGAGAAAAGTCTAAGTGAGGAGAGTGCTTTCCCCTGATGGTTTAATATTCACGGGACATGTTTCCTGGTGAACAGTATAAGTGAGGAGAATGTGTTCTCCTGATGGTTTAATATACACGGGATATGTTAAAAAGAGAAAAGTCTAAGTGAGGAGAGAGCTTTCCCCTGATGGTTTAATATTCACGGGACATGTTTCCAGCTGAACAGTATAAGTGAGGAGAGTGTGCTCCCCTGATGGTTTAATACTGACGGGACATGTTACCAGATGAACAGTCGCAGTGAGGAGAGTGTGTTCCCCTGATGGTTTAATACACACAGGATATGTTACCAGCTGAACAGTATAAGTGAGGAGAGAGTGTTCCCCTTATGGTTTAATAAGCACGGGCATTTCACCAAGTGAAATGGATAAGTGAGGAGAGTGTGTTCCCCTGATGGTTTAATGCAAACAGGACATGTTACCAGGTGAACAGTGTAAGTGAGGAAAGAGTGTTCCACTGATGGTTTAATACTGACGGGACATGTTACCAGATGAACAGTATAAGTGAGGAGAGTGTGTTCCCCTGATGGTTTAATACGCACGGGACATGTTACCAGGAGAAAAGTCTAAGTGAGGAGAGTGTGTTCCCCTGATGGTTTAATACGCACGGGACATGTTACCAGGAGAAAAGTCTAAGTGAGGAGAGTGTGTTCCCCTGATGGTTTAATACGCACGGGACATGTTACCAGGAGAAAGGTCTAAGTGAGGTCAGTGCTTTCCCCTGATGGTTTAATATTAACGGGACATGTTTCCAGGTGAACTGTATGAGCGAGGAGAGTGTGTTCCCCTAATGGTTTAATATACACGGGACATGTTACCAGGTGAACAGTATAAGTGAGGAGAATGTGTTCCCCTGATGGTTTAATATACACTGGACATGTTGCCAGGTGAACAGTATAAGTGAGGAGGGTGTGTTCCCCTGATTGTTTAATACTCACGGGACATGTTACCAGGTGAACAGTATAAGTGAGGAGAGTGTGTTCCCCTGATGGCTTAATTTACACGGGACATTTTACCAGGTGAACAGTATCGGTGAGGAGAGTGTGTTCCCCTCATTGTTTAATACACACGGGACATGTCACCAGGTGAACAGTATAAGTGAGGAGTATGTGATCCCCTGATTGTTTAATATACACGGGACATGTCACCAGGTGAACAGTTTATGTGAGGAGAGTGTGCTCCCATGATTGTTTAATATACACGGGACATTTCACCAAGTGAACTGTATAAGTGAGGAGAGTGTGTTCCCCTGATGGCTTATTACACAGGGGACATGTTGCCAGGTGAACAGTATAAGTGAGGAGAGTGTGTTCACCAGATTGATTAATATTACGGGACATGTTGCCAGGTGAACAGTATAAGTGAGGAGAGTGTGTTCCCCTGATTGTTTAATACACACGGGACATTTCACCAAGTGAACTGTATAAGTGAGGAGAGTGTTTTCCCCTGATGGCTTATTACTGACGGGACATGTTGCCAGGTGAACAGTATAAGTGAGGAGAGTGTGTTCCCCTGATTGTATAATACACACGGGACATTTCACCAAGTGAACAGTATAAGTGAGGAGATTGTGTTCCCCTGATGGCTTAATATACACGGGACATGTTACCAGGTGAACAGTATAAGTGAGGAGGGTGTGTTCCCCTGATGGTTTAAAATACACTGGACATGTTACCAGGTGAACAGTATAACTGTGGAGGATGTGTTCGCCTGATTGTTCTATACTGACGGGACATGTCACCGGATGAACAGTATCTGTGAGGACACAGTGTTCCCTTGATGGTTTAATATACACAGGACATGTTAGCAGGTGAACAGTATAAGTGAGGAGAATGTGTTCGCCTGATTGTTTAATACTGACGGGACATGTCACCAGGTGAACAGTATATGTGAGGAGAGTGTGTTCCCCTGATTGTTTAATACACACGGGACATGTCATCAGGTGAACAGTATAAGTGAGCAGAGTGTTTTCCACTGATGGTTTAATATACACTGGACATGTTACCAGGTGAACAGTATAAGTGAGGAGGGTGTGTTCCCCTGATTGTATAATACACACGGGACATGTTACCCAGTGAACAGTATAAGTGAGGAGAGTGTGTTCCCCTGATTGTTTAATACACACGGGACATGTTGCCAGGTGAACAGTATAAGTGAGGACAGTGTGTTCCCCTGATGGTATAATATACACTGGACATGTTACCAGGTGAACAGTATAAGTGAGGAGGGTGTGTTCCCCTGATTGTTTAATACTCACGGGACATGTTACCAGGTGAACAGTATAAGTGAGGACACAGTGTTCCCTTGATGGTTTAATATACACAGGACATGTTAGCAGGTGAACAGTATAAGTGAGGAGAATGTGTTCGCCTGATTGTTTAATACTGACGGGACATGTCACCAGGTGAACAGTATATGTGAGGAGAGTGTGTTCCCCTGATTGTTTAATACACACGGGACATGTCATCAGGTGAACAGTATAAGTGAGCAGAGTGTTTTCCACTGATGGTTTAATGCACACAGGACATGTTACCAGGTGAACAGTATAAGTGAGGAGAGTGTGTTCCCCTGATGGTTTAATATACACGGGACATGTTTCCAGATGAACAGTATAAGTGAGGAGAGTGTGTTCCCCTGATTGTTTAATACTCACGGGACATGTTACCCAGTGAACAGTATAAGTGAGGAGAGTGTGTTCCCCTGATTGTTTAATACACACGGGACATGTTGCCAGGTGAACAGTATAAGTGAGGACAGTGTGTTCCCCTGATGGTATAATATACACTGGACATGTTTCCAGGTGAACAGTATAAGTGAGGAGGGTGTGTTCCCCTGATTGTTTAATACTCACGGGACATGTTACCAGGTGAACAGTATAAGTGAGGACACAGTGTTCCCTTGATGGTTTAATATACACAGGACATGTTAGCAGGTGAACAGTATAAGTGAGGAGAATGTGTTCGCCTGATTGTTTAATACTGACGGGACATGTCACCAGGTGAACAGTATATGTGAGGAGAGTGTGTTCCCCTGATTGTTTAATACACACGGGACATGTCATCAGGTGAACAGTATAAGTGAGCAGAGTGTTTTCCACTGATGGTTTAATGCACACAGGACATGTTACCAGGTGAACAGTATAAGTGAGGGGAGTGTGTTCCCCTGATGGTTTAATATACACGGGACATGTTTCCAGATGAACAGTATAAGTGAGGAGAGTGTGTTCCCCTGATTGTTTAATACTCACGGGACATGTTACCAGTTGAACAGTATAAGTGAGGAGAGTGTGTTTCCTTGATGGTTTAACACGCACGGGACATGTTACCAGATGAACAGTATAAGTGAGGAGAGTGTGTTCCCCTGATGGTTTAATATGCACAGGACATGTTACCCGGTGAACAGTACAAGTGAGGAGAGTGCGTTCCCCTGATGGTTAAATATACACGGGACATGTTACCCGGTGAACAGTATATGTGAGGAGAGTGTGTTCCCCTGATGATTTAATATACACAGGACATGTTACCAGGTGAACAGTATTAGTGAGGAGAGTGTGTACCCTGATTGTTTAATACGCACGGGACATGTTTCCAGGTGAACAGTATAAGTGAGGAGAATGTGTTCCCCTGTTTGTTTAATACGCACGGGACATGTTACCAAGTGAACAGAAAAAGTGAGGAGAACGTGTTCCCCTGATTGTTTAATACACACGGGACATGTTTCCAGGTCAACAGTATAAGTGAGGAGAATGTGTTCTCCTGTTTGTTTAATACGCACGGGATATGTTAAAAAGAGAAAAGTCTAAGTGAGGAGAGTGCTTTCCCCTGATGGTTTAATATTCACGGGACATGGTTCCAGGTGAACAGTATAAGTGAGGAGAATGTGTTCTCCTGATGGTTTAATATACACGGGATATGTTAAAAAGAGAAAAGTTTAAGTGAGGAGAGAGCTTTCCCCTGATGGTTTAATATTCAAGGGACATGTTTCCAGGTGAACAGTATAAGTGAGGAGAGTGTGTTCCCCTGATGGTTTAATACTGACGGGACATGTTACCAGATGAACAGTCTCAGTGAGGAGAGTGTGTTCCCCTGATGGTTTAATACACACAGGATATGTTACCAGGTCAACAGTATAAGTGAGGAGAATGTGTTCTCCTGTTTGTTTAATACGCACGGGATATGTTAAAAAGAGAAAAGTCTAAGTGAGGAGAGTGCTTTCCCCTGATGGTTTAATATTCACAGGACATGTTTCCAGGTGAACAGTATATGTGAGGAGAATGTGTTCTCCTGATGGTTTAATATACACGGGATATGTTAAAAAGAGAAAAGTCTAAGTGAGGAGTGAGCTTTCCCCTGATGGTTTAATATTCACGGGACATGTTTCCAGCTGAACAGTATAAGTGAGGAGAGTGTGTTCCCCTGATGGTTTAATACTGACGGGACATGTTACCAGATGAACAGTCTCAGTGAGGAGAGTGTGTTCCCCTGATGGTTTAATACACACAGGATATGTTGCCAGCTGAACAGTATAAGTGAGGAGAGAGTGTTCCCCTTATGGTTTAATAAGCACGGGCATTTCACCAAGTGAAATGGATAAGTGAGGAGAGTGTGTTCCCCTGATGGTTTAATGCAAACAGGACATGTTACCAGGTGAACAGTGTAAGTGAGGAGAGTGTATTCCACTGATGGTTTAATACTGACGGGACATGTTACCAGGAGAAAAGTCTAAGTGAGGAGAGTGTGTTCCCCTGATGGTTTAATATACACGGGAAATGTTACCAGGAGAACAGTATAAGTGAGGAGAGATTGTTCCCCTGATTGTTCAATACTGACGGGACATGTTACCAGGTGAACAGTATAAGTGAGGACAGTGTGTTCCCCTGATGGCTTAATTTACACGGGGCATTTTACCAGGTGAACAGTATAGGTGAGGAGAGTGTGTTCCCCTGATTGTTTAATACACACGGGACATGTCACCAGGTGAACAGTATAAGTGAGGAGAATGTGATCCCCTGATTGTTTAATACACACGGGACATGTCACCAGGTGAACAGTTTATGTGAGGAGAGTGTGCTCCCCTGATTGTTTAATATACACGGGACTGCAAAAGTGAGGAGAGTGTGTTCCCCTGATGGCTTAATACTGACGGGACATGTTGCCAGGTGAACAGTATAAGTGAGGAGAGTGTGTTCACCAGATTGATTAATATTACGGGACATGTTGCCTGGTGAACAGTATAAGTGAGGAGAGTGTGTTCCCATGATTGTTTAATATACACGGGACATTTCACCAAGTGAACTTTATAAGTGAGGAGAGTGTGTTCCCCTGATGGCTTAATACTGACGGGACATGTTGCCAAGTGAACTGTATAAGTGAGGACAGTGTTTTCCCCTGATGGTTTAATATACATGGGAATTGTTACCAGGTGAACAGTATAAGTGAGGAGAGTGTGTTCCCCTGATGGTTTAATATACACGGGACATGTTACCCAGTGAACAGTATAAGTGAGGAGAGTGTGTTCCCCTGATGGTTTAATATACACGGGACATGTTACCCGGTGAACAGTATATGTGAGGAAAGTGTGTTCCCCTGATGGTTTAATATACATGGGAATTGTTACCAGGTGAACAGTTTAAGTGAGGAGCGTGTGTTCCCCTGATTGTTGAATAGACACGGGATATGTTCCCAGGTGAACAGTATAAATGAGGAGAGTGTGTTTCCCTGATGGCTTAATTTACACGGGACATTTTACCAGGTGAACAGTATAGGTGAGGAGAGTGTGTTCCCCTGATTGTTTAATATACACGGGACATGTTACCAGGTGAACAGTTTAAGTGAGGAGAGTGTGTTCCCCTGATGGCTTAATTTACACGGGACATTTTACCAGGTGAACAGTATAGGTGAGGAGAGTGTGTTCCCCTGATTGTTTAATATACACGGGACATGTTACCAGGTGAACAGTTTAAGTGAGGAGAGTGTGATCGCCTGATTGTTTAATAGACACGGGATATGTTCCCAGGTGAACAGTATAGGTGAGGAGAGTGTGTTCCCCTGATTGTTTAATATACACGGGACATGTTACCAGGTGAACAGTATAAGTGAGGAGAGTGTGTCCCCTGATGGTTTAATATACACGGGACATGTCACAAGGTGAACAGCATAAGTGAGGACAGTGTGTTCCCCTGATGCTTTAATATACACGGGACATGTCACAAGGTGAACAGCATAAGTGAGGACAGTGTGTTCCCCTGATGCTTTTATATACACGGGACATGTTCCCAGGTGAACAGTCTAAGTGAGGAGAGGATGTTCCCCTGATGGTTTAATATACACGGGACATGTTACCAGGAGAAGAGTATAAGTGAGGAGAGTGTGTTCCCCTGATTGTTTAATGCACACGGGACATGTTACCAGGAGAAAGGTCTAAGTGAGGTGAGTGCTTTCCCCTGATGGTTTAATATTAACGGGACATGTTTCCAGGTGAACTGTATAAGCGAGGAGAGTGTGTTCCCCTGATGGTTTAATATACACGGGACATGTTACCAGGTGAACAGTATAAGTGAGGAGAATGTGTTCCCCTGATGGTTTAATATCCACTGGACATGTTACCAGGTGAACAGTATAAGTGAGGAGAGTGTGTTCCCCTGATGGTTTAATATACACGGGACATTTTACCAGGTGAACAGTATAGGTGAGGAGAGTGTGTTCCCCTGATTGTTTAATATACACGGGACATGTTACCAGGTGAACAGTTTAAGTGAGGAGAGTGTGATCCCCTGATTGTTTAATAGACACGGGATATGTTCCCAGGTGAACAGTATAAATGAGGAGTGTGTGTTTCCCTGATTGTTTAATGCACACGGGACTTGTAACCAGGAGAAAGGTCTAAGTGAGGTGAGTGCTTTTCCCTGATGGTTTAATATTAACGGGACATGTTTCCAGGTGAACTGTATAAGCGAGGAGAGTGTGTTCCCCTGTTGGTTTAATATACACGGGACATGTTACCAGGTGAACAGTATAAGTGAGGAGAATGTGTTCCCCTGATGGTTTAATATCCAGTGGACATGTTACCAGGTCAACAGTATAAGTGAGGAGGGTGTGTTCCCCTGATTGTTTAATACTCACGGGACATGTTACCAGGTGAACAGTATAAGTGAGGACAGTGTGTTCCCCTGATGGCTTAATTTACACGGGACATTTTACCATGTGAACAGTATAGGTGAGGAGAGTGTGTTCCCCTGATTGTTTAATACACACGGGACATGTCACCAGGTGAACAGTTTATGTGAGGAGAGTGTGCTCCCCTGATTGTTTAATATACACGGGACATTTCACCAAGTGAACTGTATAAGTGAGGAGAGTGTGTTCCCCTGATGGCTTAATACTGACGGGACATGTTGCCAGGTGAACAGTATAAGTGAGGGGAGTGTGTTCACCAGATTGATTAATATTACGGGACATGTTGCCAGGTGAACAGTATAAGTGAGGAGAGTGTGTTCCCCTGATTGTTTAATATCCACGGGACATTTCACCTAGTGAACTGTATAAGTGAGGAGAGTGTGTTCCCCTGATGGCTTAATACTGACGGGACATGTTGCCAAGTGAATTGTATAAGTGAGGACAGTGTTTTCCCCTGATGGTTTAATATACATGGGAATTGTTACCAGGTGAACAGTATAAGTGAGGAGAGTGTGTTCCCCTGATGGTTTAATATACACGGGACATGTTACCAGGTGAACAGTTTAAGTGAGGAGAGTGTGTCCCCTGATGGTTTAATATACACGGGACATGTTACCAGGTGAACAGTTTAAGTGAGGAGAGTGTGATCCCCTGATTGTTTAATAGACACGGGATATGTTCCCAGGTGAACAGTATAAATGAGGACAGTGTGTTTCCCTGATTGTTTAATGCACACGGGAAATGATACCAGGTGAACAGAATAAGTGAGGAGAGTGTGTTCCCCTGATGGTTTAATATACACGGGACATGTCACAAGGTGAACAGCATAAGTGAGGACAGTGTGTTCCCCTGATGCTTTAATATACACGGGACATGTCACAAGGTGAACAGCATAAGTGAGGAGCGTGTGTTCCCCTGATGCTTTACTATACACGGGACATGTTCCCAGGTGAACAGTCTAAGTGAGGAGAGGATGTTCCCCTGATGGTTTAATATACACGGGACATGTTACCAGGAGAAGAGTATAAGTGAGGAGAGTGTGTTCCCCTGATTGATTAATACACATGGGACATGTTACCAGGTGAACAGTCTAAGTGAGGAGAGGATGTTCCCCTGATGGTTTAATATACACGGGACATGTTCCCAGGTGAACAGTCTAAGTGAGGAGAGGATGTTCCCCTGATGGTTTAATATACACGGGACATGTTACCAGGAGAAGAGTATAAGTGAGGAGAGTGTGTTCCCCTGATTGTTTAATGCACACGGGACATTTCACCTGGTGAACAATGTAAGTGAGGAGAGTGTGTTCCCCTGATGGTTTAATACAGAGGGGACATGTCACCAGGTGAACAGTATAAGTGAGGTGAGTTTGTTCCCCTGATGGTTTAATACAGAGGGGACATGTTACCAGGTGAACAGTATAAGTGAGGAGAGTGTTTTCCCCTGATTGATTAAAACATGGGACATGTTACCAGGAGAAGAGTATAAGTGAGGAGAGTGTGTTCCCCTGATTGATTAATACACATGGGACATGTTACCAGGTGAACAGTATAAGTGAGGAGAGTTTGTTCCCCTGATGGTTTAATACTGACGGGACATGTTACCAGGCGAACAGTATAAGTGAGGAGAGTGTGTTCCCCTAATTGTTTAATAAACACGGGACATGTTACCCGGTGAACAGTATAAGTGAGGAGAGTGTCTTCCCCTGATTGTATAATACTGACGGGACATGTAACCACTTGAACAGTATGAGTGAGGAGAGTGTGTTGCCCTGATTGTTTAATACTGATGGGACATGTTGCCAGGTGAACAGTATAAGTGAGGAGAGTGTGTTCCCCTGATGGTTTAATATACACGGGAAATGTTACCAGGAGAACAGTATAAGTGAGGAGAGATTGTTTCCCTGATTGTTCAATACTGACGGGACATGTTACCAGGTGAACAGTATAAGTGAGGAGAGTGTGTTCCCCTGATGGTTTAATATACACGGGAAATGTTACCAGGAGAACAGTATAAGTGAGGAGAGTGTGTTCCCCTGGTTGTTTAATGCACACAGGACATTTCATTAGGTGAACAGTATAAGTGAGGAGAGTGTGTTCCCCTGATGGTTTAATACACACTGGACATGTTACCAGGTGAACAGTATAAGTGAGGAGAGTGTGTTCCCCTCATTGTTTAATACACACAGGACATGTCACCAGGTGAACAGTATAAGTGAGGAGAGTGTGTTCCCCTGATGGTTTAATACACACGGGACATGTTACCAGGTGAACAGTATAAGTGAGGAGAGTGTGTTCCCCTGATTGTTTAATACACATGGGACATGTCATCAGGTGAACTCTATAAGTGAAGAGAGTGTTTTACCCAGATTGTTTAATACACACAGGCCATGTTACCAGATGAACAGTGTAAGTGAGGAGAGTTTGTTCCCCTGATTGTATAATATACACGGGACATGTTACCAGGTGAACAGTGTTAGTGAGGAGAGTGTGTTCCCCTGATTGTATAATACTGACGGGACATGTAACCACTTGAACAGTATGAGTGAGGAGAGTGTGTTGCCCTGATTGTTTAATACTGATGGGACATGTTGCCAGGTGAACAGTATAAGTGAGGAGAGTGTGTTCCCCTGATGGTTTAATATACACGGGAAATGTTACCAGGAGAACAGTATAAGTGAGGAGAGATTGTTCCCCTGATTGTTCAATACTGACGGGACATGTTACCAGGTGAACAGTATAAGTGAGGAGAGTGTGTTCCCCTGATGGTTTAATATACACCGGAAATGTTACCAGGAGAACAGTATCAGTGAGGAGAGTGTGTTCCCCTGATTGTTTAATGCACACAGGACATTTCATTAGGTGAACAGTATAAGTGAGGAGAGTGTGTTCCCCTGATGGTTTAATACACACGGGACATGTTACCAGGTGAACAGTATAAGTGAGGACAGTGTGTTCCCCTGATTGTTTAATACACATGGGACATGTCATCAGGTGAACTCTATAAGTGAAGAGAGTGTTTTACCCAGATTGTTTAATACACACAGGCCATGTTACCAGATGAACAGTGTAAGTGAGGAGAGTTTGTTCCCCTGATTGTATAATATACACGGGACATGTTACCAGGTGAACAGTGTTAGTGAGGAGAGTGTGTTCCCCTGATTGTTTAATATACACGGGACATGTTACCAGGTAAACAGTATAAGTGAGCAGAGTGTGTTCCCCTGATTGTTTAATATACACGGGACATGTTACCAGGTGAACAGTGCAAGTGAGGAGAGTGTGTTCCCCTGATGGTTTAATATGCATGGGACATGTTACCAGATAAACAGTATAAGTGAGGAGAGTGTGTTCCCCTGATGGTTTAATACGCACGGGACATGTGACTAGATGAACAGTATAAGTGAGGAGAGTGTGTTCCCCTGATGGTTTAATACGCACGGGACATGTGACTAGATGAACAGTATAAGTGAGGAGAGTGTGTTCCCCTGATGGTTTAATATACACGGGAATTGTTACCAGGTGAACAGTATAACTGAGGAGAGTTTGTTCCCCTGATGGTTTAATATACATGGGACATGTCACAAGGTGAACAGCATAAGTGAGGAGAGTGTGTTCCCCTGATTGTTTAATAGACAGGGGATATGTTCCCAGGTGAACAGTATAAATGAGGAGAGTGTGTTTCCCTGATTGTTTAATGCACACGGGAAATGATACCAGGTGAACAGTATAAGTGAGGAGAGTGTGTTCCCCTGATGGTTTAATATACACGGGACATGTCACAAGGTGAACAGCATAAGTGAGGAGAGTGTGTTCCCCTGATTGTTTAATGCACACGGGACATTTCACCTGGTGAACAATGTAAGTGAGGAGAGTGTGTTCCCCTGATGGTTTAATACAGAGGGGACATGTCACCAGGTGAACAGTATAAGTGAGGTGAGTTTGTTCCCCTGATGGTTTAATACTGACGGGACATGTTACCAGGTGAACAGTATAAGTGAGGAGAGTGTTTTCCCCTGATTGATTAAAACATGGGACATGTTACCAGGAGAAGAGAATAAGTGAGGAGAGTGTGTTCCCCTGATGGTTTAATACAGAGGGGACATGTTACCAGGTGAACAGTATCAGTGAGGAGAGTGTTTTCCCCTGATTGATTAAAACATGGGACATGTTACCAGGAGAAGAGTATAAGTGAGGAGAGTGTGTTCCCCTGATTGATTAATACACATGGGACATGTTACCAGGTGAACAGTATAAGTGAGGAGAGTTTGTTCCCCTGATGGTTTAATACTGACGGGACATGTTACCAGGCGAACAGTATAAGTGAGGAGAGTGTTTTCCCCTGATTGATTAAAACATGGGACATGTTACCAGGAGAAGAGTATCAGTGAGGAGAGTGTGTTCCCCTGATTGATTAATACACATGGGACATGTTACCAGGTGAACAGTATAAGTGAGGAGAGTGTGTTCCCCTAATTGTTTAATAAACACGGGACATGTTACCCGGTGAACAGTATAAGTGAGGAGAGTGTCTTCCCCTGATTGTATAATACTGACGGGACATGTAACCACTTGAACAGTACGAGTGAGGAGAGTGTGTTGCCCTGATTGTTTAATACTGATGGGACATGTTGCCAGGTGAACAGTATAAGTGAGGAGAGTGTGTTCCCCTGATGGTTTAATATACACGGGAAATGTTACCAGGAGAACAGTATAAGTGAGGAGAGATTGTTTCCCTGATTGTTCAATACTGACGGGACATGTTACCAGGTGAACAGTATAAGTGAGGAGAGTGTGTTCCCCTGATGGTTTAATATACACGGGAAATGTTACCAGGAGAACAGTATAAGTGAGGAGAGTGTGTTCCCCTGGTTGTTTAATGCACACATGACATTTCATTAGGTGAACAGTATAAGTGAGGAGAGTGTGTTCCCCTGATGGTTTAATACACACTGGACATGTTACCAGGTGAACAGTATAAGTGAGGAGAGTGTGTTCCCCTCATTGTTTAATACACACAGGACATGTCACCAGGTGAACAGTATAAGTGAGGAGAGTGTGTTCCCCTGATGGTTTAATACACACGGGACATGTCATCAGGTGAACTCTATAAGTGAAGAGAGTGTTTTACCCAGATTGTTTAATACACACAGGCCATGTTACCAGATGAACAGTGTAAGTGAGGAGAGTTTGTTCCCCTGATTGTATAATATCCACGGGACATGTTATCAGGTGAACAGTGTTAGTGAGGAGAGTGTGTTCCCCTGATTGTATAATACTGACGGGACATGTAACCACTTGAACAGTATGAGTGAGGAGAGTGTGTTGCCCTGATTGTTTAATGCTGATGGGACATGTTGCCAGGTGAACAGTATAAGTGAGGAGAGTGTGTTCCCCTGATGGTTTAATATACACGGGAAATGTTACCAGGAGAACAGTATACGTGAGGAGAGATTGTTCCCCTGATTGTTCAATACTGACGGGACATGTTACCAGATAAACAGTATAAGTGAGGAGAGTGTGTTCCCCTGATGGTTTAATACGCACGGGACATGTGACTAGATGAACAGTATAAGTGAGGAGAGTGTGTTCCCCTGATGGTTAAATATACACGGGAATTGTTACCAGGTGAACAGTATAAGTGAGGAGAGTTTGTTCCCCTGATGGTTTAATATACATGGGACTTGTTACCAGGTGAACAGTTTAAGTGAGGAGAGTGTGTTCCCCTGATTTTTTAATAGACAGGGGATATGTTCCCAGGTGAACAGTATAAATGAGGAGAGTGTGTTTCCCTGATTGTTTAATATACATGGGACTTGTTACCAGGTGAACAGTATAAGTGAGGAGAGTGTGTTCCCCTGATGGTTTAATATACACGGGACATGTCACAAGGTGAACAGCAGAAGTGAGGAGAGTGTGTTCCCCTGATTGTTTAATGCACACGGGACATTTCACCTGGTGAACAATGTAAGTGAGGAGAGTGTGTTCCCCTGATGGTTTAATACAGAGGGGACATGTCACCAGGTGAACAGTATAAGTGAGGTGAGTTTGTTCCCCTGATGGTTTAATACTGACGGGACATGTTACCAGGTGAACAGTATAAGTGAGGAGAGTGTTTTCCCCTGATTGATTAAAACATGGGACATGTTACCAGGAGAAGAGAATAAGTGAGGAGAGTGTGTTCCCCTGATGGTTTAATACAGAGGGGACATGTTACCAGGTGAACAGTATAAGTGAGGAGAGTGTTTTCCCCTGATTGATTAAAACATGGGACATGTTACCAGGAGAAGAGTATAAGTGAGGAGAGTGTGTTCCCCTGATTGATTAATACACATGGGACATGTTACCAGGTGAACAGTATAAGTGAGGAGAGTTTGTTCCCCTGATGGTTTAATACTGACGGGACATGTTACCAGACGAACAGTATAAGTGAGGAGAGTGTTTTCCCCTGATTGATTAAAACATGGGACATGTTACCAGGAGAAGAGTATCAGTGAGGAGAGTGTGTTCCCCTGATTGATTAATACACATGGGACATGTTACCAGGTGAACAGTATAAGTGAGGAGAGTGTGTTCCCCTAATTGTTTAATAAACACGGGACATGTTACCCGGTGAACAGTATAAGTGAGGAGAGTGTCTTCCCCTGATTGTATAATACTGACGGGACATGTAACCACTTGAACAGTATGAGTGAGGAGAGTGTGTTGCCCTGATTGTTTAATACTGATGGGACATGTTGCCAGGTGAACAGTATAAGTGAGGAGAGTGTGTTCCCCTGATGGTTTAATATACACGGGAAATGTTACCAGGAGAACAGTATAAGTGAGGAGAGATTGTTTCCCTGATTGTTCAATACTGACGGGACATGTTACCAGGTGAACAGTATAAGTGAGGAGAGAGTGTTCCCCTGATGGTTTAATATACACGGGAAATGTTACCAGGAGAACAGTATAAGTGAGGAGAGTGTGTTCCCCTGGTTGTTTAATGCACACAGGACATTTCATTAGTTGAGCAGTATAAGTGAGGAGAGTGTGTTCCCCTGATGGTTTAATACACACAGGACATGTTACCAGGTGAACAGTATAAGTGAGGAGAGTGTGTTCCCCTCATTGTTTAATACACACAGGACATGTCACCAGGTGAACAGTATAAGTGAGGAGAGTGTGTTGCCCTGATGGTTTAATACACACGGGACATGTTACCAGGTGAACAGTATAAGTGAGGAGAGTGTGTTCCCCTGATTGTTTAATACACATGGGACATGTCATCAGGTGAACTCTATAAGTGAAGAGAGTGTTTTACCCAGATTGTTTAATACACACAGGCCATGTTACCAGATGAACAGTGTAAGTGAGGAGAGTTTGTTCCCCTGATTGTATAATATACACGGGACATGTTACCAGGTGAACAGTGTTAGTGAGGAGAGTGTGTTCCCCTGATTGTATAATACTGACGGGACATGTAACCACTTGAACAGTATGAGTGAGGAGAGTGTGTTGCCCTGATTGTTTAATGCTGATGGGACATGTTGCCAGGTGAACAGTATAAGTGAGGAGAGTGTGTTCCCCTGATGGTTTAATATACACGGGAAATGTTACCAGGAGAACAGTATAAGTGAGGAGAGATTGTTCCCCTGATTGTTCAATACTGACGGGACATGTTACCAGGTGAACAGTATAAGTGAGGAGAGTGTGTTCCCCTGATGGTTTAATATACACCGGAAATATTACCAGGAGAACAGTATCAGTGAGGAGAGTGTGTTCCCCTGATTGTTTAATGCACACAGGACATTTCATTAGGTGAACAGTATAAGTGAGGAGAGTGTGTTCCCCTGATGGTTTAATACACACGGGACATGTTACCAGGTGAACAGTATAAGTGAGGAGAGTGTGTTCCCCTGATTGTTTAATACACATGGGACATGTCATCAGGTGAACTCTATAAGTGAAGAGAGTGTTTTACCCAGATTGTTTAATACACACAGGCCATGTTACCAGATGAACAGTGTAAGTGAGGAGAGTTTGTTCCCCTGATTGTATAATATACACGGGACATGTTACCAGGTGAACAGTGTTAGTGAGGAGAGTGTGTTCCCCTGATTGTTTAATATACACGGGACATGTCACCAGGTGAACAGTATAAGTGAGCAGAGTGAGTTCCCCTGATGGTTTAATACACACGGGACATGTGACCAGATGAACAGTATAAGAGAGGAGAGTGTGTTCCCCTAATTGTTGAATATACACGGGACATGTTACCAGGTAAACAGTATAAGTGAGGAGAGTTTGTTCCCCTGATGGTTTAATATACATGGGACTTGTTCCCAGGTGAACAGTATAAATGAGGAGAGTGTGTTTCCCTGATTGTTTAATACACACGGGACATGTTACCAGGTGTACAGTATAAGTGAGGAGAGTGTGTTCCCCTGATGCTTTAATATACACGGGAAATGATACCAGGTGAACAGTATAAGTGAGGAGAGTGTGTTCCCCTGATGGTTTAATATACACGGGACATGTCACAAGGTGAACAGCATAAGTGAGGAGAGTGTTTTCCCCTGATGCTTTAATATACACGGGAAATGATACCAGGTGAACAGTATAAGTGAGGAGAGTGTGATCCCCTGATGGTTTAATATACACGGGAAATATCACAAGGTGAACAGCATAAGTGAGGACAGTGTGTTGCCCTGATGCTTTAATATACACGGGACATGTTACCAGGTGAACAGTCTAAGTGAGGAGAGGATGTTCCCCTGATGGTTTAATATACACGGGACATGTTACCAGGTGAACAGCATAAGTGAGGAGAGTATTTTCCCCTCATGGTTTAATACACACGGGACATGTTACCACGTGAACAATATAAGTGAGGAGATTCTGATCCCCTGATTGTTTAATGCACACGGGACATGTCACCTGGTGAACAGTGTAAGTGAGGAGAGTGTGTTCCCCTGATGGTTTAATACAGAGGGGACATGTCACCAGGTGAACAGTAAAAGTGAGGTGAGTTTGTTCACCTGATGGTTTAATACTGACGGGACATGTTACCAGGTGAACAGTATAAGTGAGGAGAGTGTGTTCCCCTGATTGATTAATACACATGGGACATGTTAGCAGGTGAACAGTATAAGTGAG
Source organism: Heterodontus francisci (assembly GCF_036365525.1). Classification (NCBI taxonomy): domain Eukaryota; kingdom Metazoa; phylum Chordata; class Chondrichthyes; order Heterodontiformes; family Heterodontidae; genus Heterodontus; species Heterodontus francisci. The sequence goes on from NW_027140567.1 coordinate 3,466,896, forward strand.
GAGAGTGTGTTCCCCTGATTGTTTAATGTACACGGGACATGTTACCAGGTGAACAGTAGAGGTGAGGAAAGTGCGTTCCCCTGATTATTTAATACACACGGGACATGTTACCAGGTGAACAGTATAAGTGAGGAGAGTGTGTCCCCTGATTGATTAATACACATGGGACATGTTACCAGGTGAACAATATAAGTGAGGAGAGTGTGTTCCCCTCATTGTTTAATGCAAACAGGACATGTTAACAGGTGAACAATATAAGTGAGGAGAGTGTGTTCCCCTGATGGTTTAATATAAACGGGACATGTTACCAGTTGAACTGTATAAGTGAGGAGAGTGTGTTACCCTGATTGTTTAATGCACACAGGACATGTTACCAGGTGAACAGTAGAAGTGAGGAGAGTGTGTTCCCCTGATTGTTTAATATAAACGGGACATGTTACCAGGTGAACAGTATAAGCGAGGAGAGTGTGTTCCCCTGATTGTTCAATGCACACAGGACATGTTAACAGGTGAACAGTATAAGTGAGGAGAGTGTGTTCCCCTAATTGTTTAATATACACGGGACATGTTACCAGGTGAACAGTATAAGTGAGGAGAGTGTGTTCCCCTGATTGTTTAATATACACGGGACATGTTACCAGGTGAACAGTAGAAGTGAGGAGAGTGTGTTCCCCTGATTGTTTAATATAAACGGGACATTTTACCAGGTGAACAATATAAGTGAGGAGAGTGTGTTCCCCTGATTGTTTAAAATACACGGGACATGTTACCAGGTGAACAGTAGAAGTGAGGAGAGTGTGTTCCCCTGATTGTTTAATATACACTGGACATGTTACCAGGTGAACAGTATAAGTGAGGAGAGTGTGTTCCCCTGATGGTTAAATACACACGGGACATGTCACCAGGTGAACAGTATAAGTGAGGAGAGTGTGTTCCCATGATGGTTTAACATACACGGGACATGTTACCATGTGAACAGTATAAGTAAGGAGAGTGTGTTCCCCTGATTGTTTAATATACACAGGTCTTGTTACCAGGTGAACAACATTAGTGAGGAGAGTTTGTTCCCCTGATGGGTTAATATACACGGGACATGTTACCAGTTGAACAGTATAAGTGAGGAGAGTGTGTTCCCCTGATTGTATAATGCACACAGGACATGTTACCATGTGAACAGTATAAGTGAGGAGAGTGTGTTCCCCTGATTGTTTAATGCACACAGGACATGTTACCAGGTGAACAGTATAAGTGAGGAGAGAGTGTTCCCCTGATGGTTTAATGTACACAGGACATGTTACCAGGTGAACAGTATAAGTGAGGAGAGTGTGTTCCCCTGATTGTTTAAAGCACACAGGACGTGTTACCAGGTGAACAGTATAAGTGAAGAGAGTGCGTTCCCCTGATTGTTAAATGTACACAGGACATGTTACCAGGTGAACAGTATAAGTGAAGAGAGTGTGTTCCCCTGATTGTTTAAAGTACACAGGACATGTTACCAGGTGAACAGTATAAGTGAAGAGAGTGTGTTCCCCTGATTGTTTAATGTGCACAGGACATGTTACCAGGTGAACAGTATAAGTGAGGAGAGTGTGTTCCCCTGATTGTTTAAAAGCACACAGGACACGTTACCAGGTGAACAGTATAAGTGAGGAGAGTGTGTTCCTCTGATGGTTTAATACACACGGGACATGTTACCTGGTGAACATTATAAGTGAGGAGAGTGTGTTCCCCTGATTGTTTAATACACATGGGACATGTTACCAGGTGAACAGTATAATTGAGGAGAGTGTGTTTCCCTGATTGTTTAAAGCACACAGGACATGTTACCAGGTGAACAGTATAAGTGAAGAGAGTGTTTTCCCCTGATTGTTTAATGTACACAGGACATGTTACCAGGTGAACAATATAAGTGGGGAGAGTGTGTTCCCCTGATTGTTTAAAGCACACAGGACTTGTTACCAGGTGAACAGTATAAGTGAAGAGAGTGTGTTCCCCTGATTGTTTAATGTACACAGGACATGTTACCAGGTGAACAGTAGAAGTGAGGGGAGTGTGTTCCCCTGATTGTTTAATGCACACAGGACATGTTACCAGGTGAACAGTATGAGTGAGGAGAGTGTGTTCCCCTGATGGTTTAATATACACGGGACATGTCACAAGGTGAACAGCATAAGTGAGGACAGTGTGTTCCCCTGATGCTTTACTATACACGGGACATGTTCCCAGGTGAACAGTCTAAGTGAGGAGAGGATGTTCCCCTGATGGTTTAATATACACGGGACATGTTACCAGGAGAAGAGTATAAGTGAGGAGAGTGTGTTCCCCTGATTGATTAATACACATGGGACATGTTACCAGGTGAACAGTCTAAGTGAGGAGAGGATGTTCCCCTGATGGTTTAATATACACGGGACATGTTCCCAGGTGAACAGTCTAAGTGAGGAGAGGATGTTCCCCTGATGGTTTAATATACACGGGACATGTTACCAGGAGAAGAGTATAAGTGAGGAGAGTGTGTCCCCCTGATTGTTTAATGCACACGGGACATTTCACCTGGTGAACAATGTAAGTGAGGAGAGTGTGTTCCCCTGATGGTTTAATACAGAGGGGACATTCCACCAGGTGAACAGTATAAGTGAGGTGAGTTTGTTCCCCTGATGGTTTAATACTGACGGGACATGTTACCAGGTGAACAGTATAAGTGAGGAGTGTGTTTTCCCCTGATTGATTAAAACATGGGACATGTTACCAGGAGAAGAGAATAAGTGAGGAGAGTGTGTTCCCCTGATGGTTTAATACAGAGGGGACATGTTACCAGGTGAACAGTATAAGTGAGGAGAGTGTTTTCCCCTGATTGATTAAAACATGGGACATGTTACCAGGAGAAGAGTATAAGTGAGGAGAGTGTGTTCCCCTGATTGTTTAATATACACGGGACATGTTACCAGGTGAACAATATAAGTGAGGAGAGTTTGTTCCCCTGATTGTTTAATATACACGGGACATGTTACCAGGTGAACAGTATAAGTGAGGAGAGTGTGTTCCCCTGATTGTTTAATATACACGGGACATGTTACCAGGTGAACAGTAGAAGTGAGGAGAGTGTGTTCCCCTGATTGTTTAATATACACGGGACATGTTACCAGGTGAACAATATAAGTGAGGAGAGTGTGTTCCCCTGATTGTTTAAAATACACGGGACATGTTACCAGGTGAACAGTAGAAGTGAGGAGAGTGTGTTCCCCTGATTGTTTAATATACACTGGACATGTTACCAGGTGAACAGTATAAGTGAGGAGAGTGTGTTCCCCTGATGGTTTAATACACACGGGACATGTGACCAGATGAACAGTATAAGTGAGGAGAGTGTGTTCCCCTAATTGTTGAATATACACGGGACATGTTACCAGGTAAACAGTATAAGTGAGGAGAGTTTGTTCCCCTGATGGTTTAATATACATGGGACTTGTTACCAGGTGAACAGTTTAAGTGAGGAGAGTGTGTTCCCCTGATTGTTTAATAGACAGGGGATATGTTCCCAGGTGAACAGCATAAATGAGGAGATTGTGCTCCCCTGATGGTTTAATACACACGGGACATGTTAGCAGGTGAACAGGATAAGTGAGGAGAGTGTGTTCTCCTGATTGTTTAATACACACAGGGCATGTTACCAGGTGAACAGTATAAGTGAGGGGAGCGTGTTCCCCTGATGGTTTAATATACACGGGACATGTTACCAGGTGAACAGTATAAGTGAGGAGAGTGTGTTCCCCTGATGGTTTAATATGCATGGGACATGTTACCAGGTGAACAGTATAAGTGAGGAGACTGTGTTCCCCTGATGGTTTAATATACACGGGACATGTTACCAGGTGAACAGTATAAGTGAGGAGAGTTTGTTCCCCTGATTGTTTAATAACTGACGGGACATGTCACCAGGTGAACAGCATAAGTGAGGAGAGTGTGTTCCCCTGATGGCTTAATACACACGGGACATGTTACCAGGTGAACAGTATAAGTGAGGAGAGTGTGTTCCCCTGATTGTTTAGTACACACAGGGCATGTTACCAGGTGAAAAGTAGAAGTGAGGAGAGTGTTTTCCCCTGATGGTTTTAGAGACACGGGACATGTTACCAGGTGAACAGTAAAAGTGAGGAGAGTGTTTTCCCCTGATTGTTTAATATACACGGGACATATTGCCAGGTGAACAGTATAATTGAAGAGAGTGTGTTCCCCTGATGGTTTAATGCACACAGGACATGTTACCAGGTGAACAGTATAAGTGAGGAGAGTGTGTTCCCCTGATGGTTTAATATACACGGGACATGTTACCAGGTGAACAGTATAAGTGAGGAGTGTGTGTTCCCCTGATGGTTTAATATACATGGGACATGTTACCAGGTGAACAGTAGAAGTGAGGAGAGTGTGTTCCCCTGATGGTTTAATATACACGGGACATGTCACCAGGTGAACAGTATAAGTGAGGAGAGTTTGGTCCACTGATTGTTTAATAACTGACGGGACATGTTACCAGGTGAACAGTATAAGTGAGGAGACTGTGTTCCCCTGATGGTTTAATATACACGGGACATGTCACCAGGTGAACAGTATAAGTGAGGAGAGTTTGTTCCCCTGTTTGTTTAATAACTGACGGGACATGTTACCAGGTGAACAGTATAAGTGAGGAGAGTGTGTTCCCCTGATGGTTTAATATACACGGGACATATTGCTAGGTGAACAGTATAATTGAAGACTGTGTGTTACCCTGATGGTTAAATGCACACAGGACATGTTACCAGGTGAACAGTATAAGTGAGGAGAGTGTGTTCCCCTGATTGTTTAATACACACAGGGCATGTTACCAGGTGAACAGTGTAAGTGAGGAGAGTGTGTTCCCCTGATTGTTCAATGCACACGGGACATGTTTGCAGGTGAACAGTATAAGTGAGGAGAGCTTGTTCCCCTGATGGTTTAATATACACCGGACATGTTACCAGGTGAACAGTATAAGTGAGGAGACTGTGTTCCCCTGATGGTTTAATATACACGGGACATGTTACCAGGTGAACAGTAAAAGTGAGGAGAGTGTGTTCCCCTGATTGTTCAATGCACACGGGACATGTTTGCAGGTGAACAGTATAAGTGAGGAGAGTGCTCTCCCCTGATGGTTTAATATACACCGGACATGTTACCAGGTGAACAGTATAAGTGAGGAGAGAGTGTTCCCCTGATTGTTTAATACAGACAGGACATGTTACCAGATGAACAGTATAAGTGAGGAGAGTGCTTTCCCCTGATGGTTTAAGAGACACGGGACATGTTACCAGGTGAACAGTATAATTGAAGAGAGTGTGTTCCCCTGATGGTTTCATGCACACAGGACATGTTACCAGGTGAACAGTATAAGTGAGGAGAGTGTGTTCCCCTGATGGTTTAATATACACGGGACAAGTTATCAGGTGAACAGTATAAGTGAGGAGAGTGTTTTCCTCTGATGGTTTAAAAGACACGGGACATGTTACCAGGTGAACAGTATAATTGAAGAGAGTGTGTTCCCCTGATGGTTTAATGCACACAGGACATGTTACCAGGTGAACAGTATAAGTGAGGAGAGTGTGTTCCCCTGATAGTTTAATATACACGGGACATGTTACCAGGTGAACGGTACAAGTGAGGAGAATGTGTTCCCCTGATGGTTTAATATACATGGGACATGTTACCAGGTGAACAGTATAAGTGAGGAGAGTGTGTTCCCCTGATGGTTTATTATACACGGGACATGTTTCCAGGTGAACAGTATAAGTGAGGAGAGTTTGTTCCCCTGATTGTTTAATCCTGACGGGACATGTCACCAGGTGAACAGTATATGTGAGGAGAGTGTGTTCCCCTGATTGTTTAATGCACACGGGACATGTTACCAGGTGAACAGTATAAGTGAGGAGAGTGTGTTCCCCTGATGGTTTAATACACACGGGACATTTTACCAGATGAACAGTATAAGTGAGGAGATTGCGTTCCCCTGATGGTTTAATATACACGGGACAGGTTTCCAGGTGAAGAGTTTAAGTGAGGAGAGTGTTTTCCCCTGATGGTTTAATACACACGGGACATGTTGCCACATGAACAGTATAAGTGAGGAGAGTGTGTTCCCCTCATGGTTTAATACTCACGGGACATGTTACCAGATGAACAATATAAGTGAGGAGAGTGTGTTCCCCTGATGGTTTAGTACACACGGGACATGTTACCAGATGAACAGTATGAGTGAGGAGATTGTGTTCTCCTGATTGTTTAATATACACGGGACATGTCACCAGGTGAACAGTATAAGTGAGGAGAGTGTGTTCCCCTGATGGTTTAATACACATGGGACATGTTCCCAGATGAACAGAAAAAGTGAGGAGAGTGTGTTCCCCTGATTGTTTAATATACACGGGACATGTCAACAGGTGAACAGTATAAGTGAGGAGAGTGTGTTCCCCTGATGGTTTAATACGCACGGGACGTTTTACCAGGTGAGCAGCATAAGTGAGGAGAGTGTGTTCCCCTGATGGTTTAATATACACGGGACATGTTACCAGGTGAACAGTATAAGTGAGGAGACTGTGTTCCCCTGATGGTTTAATATACACGGGACATGTTACCAAGCGAACAGTATAAGTGAGGAGAGTGTGTTTTCCTGATGGTTTAATACACACGGGACATGTCACCGGGTGAACAGTATAAGTGAGGAGAGCGTGTTCCCCTGATGGTTTAATATACACGGGACATGTTACCAGGTGAACAGTATAAGTGAGGAGAGTTTGTTCCCCTGATTGTTTAATACACACAGGGCATGTTACCAGGTGAACAGTATAAGTGAGGAGAGCGTGTTCCCCTGATGGTTTAATATACACGGGACATGTTACCAGGTGAACAGTATAAGTTAGGAGAGTGTGTTCCCCTGATGGTTTAATATGCATGGGACATGTTACCAGGTGAACAGTATAAGTGAGGAGACTGTGTTCCCCTGATGGTTTAATATACACGGGACATGTTACCAGGTGAACAGTATAAGTGAGGAGACTGTGTTCCCCTGATGGTTTAATATACACGGGACATGTTACCAGGTGAACAGTATAAGTGAGGAGAGTGTGTTCCCCTGATGGTTTAATATACACGGGACATGTTACCAGGTGAACAGTATAAGTGAGGAGTGTGTGTTCCCCTGATGGTTTAATATACATGGGACATGTTACCAGGTGAACAGTATAAGTGAGGAGAGTCTGTTCCCCTGATGGTTTAATATACACGGGACAAGTCACCAGGTGAACAGTATAAGTGAGGAGAGTTTGGTCCCCTGATTGTTTAATAACTGACGGGACATGTTACCAGGTGAACAGTATAAGTGAGGAGACTGTGTTCCCCTGATGATTTAATATACACGGGACATGTCACCAGGTGAACAGTATAAGTGAGGAGAGTTTGTTCCCCTGTTTGTTTAATAACTGACGGGACATGTTACCAGGTGAACAGTATAAGTGAGGAGAGTGTGTTCCCCTGATGGTTTAATATACACGGGACATATTGCTAGGTGAACAGTATAATTGAAGACTGTGTGTTACCCTGATGGTTAAATGCACACAGGACATGTTACCAGGTGAACAGTATAAGTGAGGAGAGTGTGTTCCCCTGATTGTTTAATACACACAGGGCATGTTACCAGGTGAACAGTGTAAGTGAGGAGAGTGTGTTCCCCTGATTGTTCAATGCACACGGGACATGTTTGCAGGTGAACAGTATAAGTGAGGAGAGCTTGTTCCCCTGATGGTTTAATATACACCGGACATGTTACCAGGTGAACAGTATAAGTGAGGAGACTGTGTTCCCCTGATGGTTTAATATACACGGGACATGTTACCAGGTGAACAGTAAAAGTGAGGAGAGTGTGTTCCCCTGATTGTTCAATGCACACGGGACATGTTTGCAGGTGAACAGTATAAGTGAGGAGAGTGCTCTCCCCTGATGGTTTAATATACACCGGACATGTTACCAGGTGAACAGTATAAGTGAGGAGAGAGTGTTCCCCTGATTGTTTAATACAGACAGGACATGTTACCAGATGAACAGTATAAGTGAGGAGAGTGCTTTCCCCTGATGGTTTAAGAGACACGGGACATGTTACCAGGTGAACAGTATAATTGAAGAGAGTGTGTTCCCCTGATGGTTTCATGCACACAGGACATGTTACCAGGTGAACAGTATAAGTGAGGAGAGTGTGTTCCCCTGATGGTTTAATATACACGGGACAAGTTAGCAGGTGAACAGTATAAGTGAGGAGAGTGTTTTCCTCTGATGGTTTAAAAGACACGGGACATGTTACCAGGTGAACAGTATAATTGAAGAGAGTGTGTTCCCCTGATGGTTTAATGCACACAGGACATGTTACCAGGTGAACAGTATAAGTGAGGAGAGTGTGTTCCCCTGATAGTTTAATATACACGGGACATGTTACCAGGTGAACGGTACAAGTGAGGAGAATGTGTTCCCCTGATGGTTTAATATACATGGGACATGTTACCAGGTGAACAGTATAAGTGAGGAGAGTGTGTTCCCCTGATGGTTTATTATACACGGGACATGTTTCCAGGTGAACAGTATAAGTGAGGAGAGTTTGTTCCCCTGATTGTTTAATCCTGACGGGACATGTCACCAGGTGAACAGTATATGTGAGGAGAGTGTGTTCCCCTGATTGTTTAATGCACACGGGACATGTTACCAGGTGAACAGTATAAGTGAGGAGAGTGTGTTCCCCTGATGGTTTAATACACACGGGACATTTTACCAGATGAACAGTATAAGTGAGGAGATTGCGTTCCCCTGATGGTTTAATATACACGGGACAGGTTTCCAGGTGAAGAGTTTAAGTGAGGAGAGTGTTTTCCCCTGATGGTTTAATACACACGGGTCATGTTGCCACATGAACAGTATAAGTGAGGAGAGTGTGTTCCCCTCATGGTTTAATACTCACGGGACATGTTACCAGATGAACAATATAAGTGAGGAGAGTGTGTTCCCCTGATGGTTTAGTACACACGGGACATGTTACCAGATGAACAGTATGAGTGAGGAGATTGTGTTCTCCTGATTGTTTAATATACACGGGACATGTCACCAGGTGAACAGTATAAGTGAGGAGAGTGTGTTCCCCTGATGGTTTAATACACATGGGACTTGTTCCCAGATGAACAGAAAAAGTGAGGAGAGTGTGTTCCCCTGATTGTTTAATATACACGGGACATGTCAACAGGTGAACAGTATAAGTGAGGAGAGTGTGTTCCCCTGATGGTTTAATACGCACGGGACGTGTTACCAGGTGAGCAGTATAAGTGAGGAGAGCGTGTTCCCCTGATGGTTTAATATACACGGGACATGTTACCAGGTGAACAGTATAAGTGAGGAGACTGTGTTCCCCTGATGGTTTAATATACACGGGACATGTTACCAGGCGAACAGTATAAGTGAGGAGAGTGTGTTTTCCTGATGGTTTAATACACACGGGACATGTCACCGGGTGAACAGTATAAGTGAGGAGAGCGTGTTCCCCTGATGGTTTAATATACACGGGACATGTTACCAGGTGAACAGTATAAGTGAGGAGAGTTTGTTCCCCTGATTGTTTAATACACACAGGGCATGTTACCAGGTGAACAGTATAAGTGAGGAGAGCGTGTTCCCCTGATGGTTTAATATACACGGGACATGTTACCAGGTGAACAGTATAAGTTAGGAGAGTGTGTTCCCCTGATGGTTTAATATGCATGGGACATGTTACCAGGTGAACAGTATAAATGAGGAGACTGTGTTCCCCTGATGGTTTAATATACACGGGACATGTTACCAGGTGAACAGTATAAGTGAGGAGACTGTGTTCCCCTGATGGTTTAATATACACGGGACATGTTACCAGGTGAACAGTATAAGTGAGGAGAGTGTGTTCCCCTGATGGTTTAATACACACGGGACATGTCACCAGGTGAACAGCATAAGTGAGGAGAGTGTGTTCCCCTGATTGTTCAATATACACAGGGCATGTTACCAGGTGAACAGTATAAGTGAGGAGAGTTTGTTTCCCTGATTGTTTAATACACACAGGATATGTTACCAGGCGAACAGTATAAGTGAGGAGAGTGTGTTCCCCTGATTGTTTAATGCGCACGGGACATGTTTGCAGGCGAACTGTATAAGTGAGGAGAGTGTGTTCCCATGATTGTTTAATACACACAGGGCATGTTACCAGGTGAAAAGTATAAGAGAGGAGAGTGTTTTCCCCTGATGGTTTAATATACACGGGACATATTGCCAGGTGAACAGTATAAGTGAGTAGAGTGTGTTCCCCCGATGGTTTAATATACACGGGACATATTGCCAGGTGAACAGTATAAGTGAGGAGAGTGTGTTCCCCTGATGGTTTAAGAGACACGGGACATGTTACCAGGTGAACAGTATAAGTGAGGAGAGTGTTTTCCCCTGATGGTTTAATATACACGGGACATATTGCCAGGTGAACAGTATATTGAGGAGCGTGTGTTCCCCTGATGGTTTAATATACATGGGACATGTTACCAGGTGAACAGTATAAGTGAGGAGAGTGTGTTCCCCCAATGGTTTAATATACCCGGGACATGTTTCCAGGTGAACAGTAAGGTGAGGAGAGTTTGTTCCCCTGATTGTTTCATACTGACGGGACATGTCACCAAGTGAACAGTATATGTGAGGAGAGTGTGTTCCCCTGATTGTTTAATGCACACGGGACATGTTACCAGGTGAACAGTATAAGTGAGGAGAGTGTGTTCCCCTGATGGTTTAATATACACGGGACATGTTACCAGGTGAACAGTAGAAGTGAGGAGAGTGTGTTCCATTGTTGGTTTAATAAACACAGGACTTGTTAACATGTGAACAGTATAATTGAGGAGAGTGTGTTCCCCTGATTGTTTAATATACACGGGACATATTAACAAGTGAACAGTATAAGTGAGGAGAGTCTGTTCCCCAGATTGATTATTATACACGGGACATGTTACTAGCTAAATAGTATTAGAGAGGATAGTCTGTACCCCTGATTGTTTAATACACACGGGACATGTCAGCAGTTGAAAAGTTTAAGTGAGGAGAGTGTGTTCCCCTGATGGTTTAATATACACAGGACATGTTACCAGGTGAACAGTATAAGTGAGGAGATTGTGTTCCCCTGATGGTTTAATATACACGGGACATGTTTCCAGGTGAACAGTATAAGTGAGGAGATTGTGTTCCCCTGATGGTTTAATACACACGGAACATATTACCAGATGAACAGTATAAGTGAGGAGAGTGTGTCGCCCTGATTGTTTAATACACACGGGACATTTTACCAGATGAACAGTATAAGTGAGGAGATTGTGTTCCCCTGATGGTTTAATATACACGGGACAGGTTTCCAGGTGAACAGTATAAGTGAGGGGAGTGTGTTCCCCTGATGGTTTAATACACCCGGGACATGTTACCACATGAACAGTATAAGTGAGGAGAGTGTGTTCCCCTGATGGTTTAGTACACATGGGACATGTTACCAGATGAACAGTATAAGTGAGGATAGTGTGTTCCCCTGATTGTTTAATATACACGGGACATGTCACCAGGTGAACAGTATAAGTGAGGAGATTGTGTTCCCCTGATTGTTTAATACACGGGGGACATGTTACCACATGAACAGTTTAAGTGAGGAGAGTGTGTTCCCCTGATGGTTTAATACACACGGGACATGTTACCAGATGAACAGTATAAGTGAGGAGATTGTGTTCCCCTGATTGTTTAATATACACGGGATATGTCAACAGGTGAACAGTATAAGTGAGGAGAGTGTGTTCCCCTGATGGTTTAATACACACGGGACATGTTACCAGATGAACAGTATAAGTGAGGAGAGTGTTTTCCCCTGATTGTTTTATATACACGGACATGTCAACAGGTGAACAGTATAAGTGAGGAGAGTGTGTTCCCCTGATTGTTTAATACGCACGTGACATGTTACCAGGAGAACAGTATATGTGAGGAGAGTGTGTTCCCCTGATGGTTTAATATACACAGGACATGTTACCAGGTGAACTGCATCAGTGAGGAGAGTATGTTCCCCTGATTGTTTAATACACACGGGACATGTTGGCAGGTAAACAGTATAAGTGAGGAGAGTATGATCCCCTGATGGTTAAATGCACACAGGACAGATCACCATTTGAACAGTATAAGTGAGGAGAGTGTGTTCCCCTGATGGTTTAATATACACAGGACATGTCACCAGGTGAACAGTATAAGTGAGGAGAGTGTGTTCCCCTGATGGTTTAATATACACTGGACATGTGACCAGGTGAACAGTATAAGTGAGGAGAGTGTGTTCCCCTGATTGTTAAATAAACACAGGACATGTTACCAGGTGAACAGTATAAGTGAGGAGAGTGTGTTCCCCTGATGATTGAATATACACGGGACATGTTACCAGATGAACAGTATAAGTGAGGAGAGTCTGTTGCCCTCATTGTTTAATACGCACGGGGCATGTTACTAGGTGAACAGCATAAGTGAGGAGATTGCGTTCCCCTGATGGTTTAATACACACAGGGCATGTTACCAGGTGAACAGTATAAGTGAGGAGAGCGTGTTCCCCTGATGGTTTAATATACACGGGACATGTTACCAGGTGAACAGTATAAGTGAGGAGAGTGTGTTCCCCTGATGGTTTAATATGCATGGGATATGTTACCAGGTGAACAGTATAAGTGAGGAGACTGTGTTCCCCTGATGGTTTAATATACACGGGACATGTTACCAGGTGAACAGTATAAGTGAGGAGAGTTTGTTCCCCTGATTGTTTAATAACTGACGGGACATGTCACCAGGTGAACAGCATAAGTGAGGAGAGTGTGTTCCCCTGATGGCTTAATACACACGGGACATGTTATCAGGTGAACAGTATAAGTGAGGAGAGTGTGTTCCCCTGATTGTTTAATACACACAGGGCATGTTACCAGGTGAAAAGTATAAGTGAGGAGAGTGTTTTCCCCTGATGGTTTTAGAGACACGGGACATATTACCAGGTGAACAGTAAAAGTGAGGAGAGTGCTTTCCCCTGATTGTTTAATATACACGGGACATATTGCCAGGTGAACAGTATAATTGAAGAGAGTGTGTTCCCCTGATGGTTTAATGCACACAGGACATGTTACCAGGTGAACAGTATAAGTGAGGAGAGTGTGTTCCCCTGATGGTTTAATATACACGGGACATGTTACCAGGTGAACAGAATAAGTGAGGAGTGTGTGTTCCCCTGATGGTTTAATATACATGGGAAATGTTACCAGGTGAACAGTATAAGTGAGGAGAGTGTGTTCCCCTGATGGTTTAATATACACGGGACATGTCACCAGGTGAACAGTATAAGTGAGGAGAGTTTGTTCCCCTGATTGTTTAATAACTGACGGGACATGTTACCAGGTAAACAGTGTAAGTGAGGAGACTGTGTTCCGCTGATGATTTAATATACACGGGACATGTTACCAGGTGAACAGTATAAGTGAGGAGAGTGTGTTCTCCTGATTGTTTAATACACTCAGGGCATGTTACCAGGTGAACAGTATAAGTGAGGAGAGCGTGTTCCCCTGATGGTTTAATATACACGGGACATGTTACCAGGTGAACAGTATAAGTGAGGAGAGTGTGTTCCCCTGATGGTTTAATATGCATGGGACATGTTACCAGGTGAACAGTATAAGTGAGGAGACTGTGTTCCCCTGATGGTTTAATATACACGGGACATGTTACCAGGTGAACAGTATAAGTGAGGAGAGTTTGTTCCCCTGATTGTTTAATAACTGACGGGACATGTCACCATTTGAACAGCATAAGTGAGGAGAGTGTGTTCCCCTGATGGCTTAATACACACGGGACATGTTATCAGGTGAACAGTATAAGTGAGGAGAGTGTGTTCCCCTGATTGTTTAATACACACAGGGCATGTTACCAGGTGAAAAGTATAAGTGAGGAGAGTGTTTTCCCCTGATGGTTTTAGAGACACGGGACATATTACCAGGTGAACAGTAAAAGTGAGGAGAGTGCTTTCCCCTGATTTTTTAATATACACGGGACATATTGCCAGGTGAACAGTATAATTGAAGAGAGTGTGTTCCCCTGATGGTTTAATGCACACAGGACATGTTACCAGGTGAACAGTATCAGTGAGGAGAGTGTGTTCCCCTGATGGTTTAATATACACGGGACATGTTACCAGGTGAACAGAATAAGTGAGGAGTGTGTGTTCCCCTGATGGTTTAATATACACGGGACATGTTACCAGGTGAACAGTATAAGTGAGGAGAGTGTGTTCCCCTGATGTTTTAATATACACGGGACATGTCACCAGGTGAACAGTATAAGTGAGGAGAGTTTGTTCCCTTGATTGTTTAATAACTGACGGGACATGTAACCAGGTGAACAGTATAAGTGAGGAGACTGTGTTCCGCTGATGGTTTAATATACACGGGACATGTCACCAGGTGAACAGTATAAGTGAGGAGAGTTTGTTCCCCTGATTGTTTAATAACTGACGGGACATGTTACCAGGTCAACAGTATAATTGAGGAGAGTGTGTTCCCCTGATTGTTTAATGCACACGGGACATGTTTGCAGGCGAACAGTATAAGTGAGGAGAGTGTATTCCCCTGATGGTTTAATCTACACGGGACATGTTTGCAGGTGAACAGTATAAGTGAGGAGAGTGTGTTCCCCTGATGGTTTAATACACACGGGACATTTTACCAGATGAACAGTATAAGTGAGGAGATTGTGTTCCCCTGATGGTTTAATATACACGGGACAGGTTTCCAGGTGAACAGTATAAGTGAGGAGAGTGTGTTCCCCTGATGGTTTAATACACACAGGACATGTTACCACATGAACAGCACAAGTGAGGAGATTGTGTTCCCCTGATGGTTTAATACACACGGGACATGTTACCAGATGAACAGCATTAGTGAGGAGAGTGTGATCCCCTGATGGTTTAGTACACACGGGACATGTTACCAGATGAACAGTATAAGTGAGGAGAGTGTGTTCTCCTGATTGTTTAATATACACGGGACATGTCACCAGGTGAACAGTATAAGTGAGGAGAATGTGTTCCCCTGATGGCTTAATACACATGGGACATGTTACCAGATGAACAGTATAAGTGAGGAGAGTGTGTTCCCCTGATGGTTTAATACACATGGGACATGACACCAGGTGAACAGTATAAGTGAGGAGAGTGTGTTCCCCTGATTGTTTAATACCCATGGGACATGTCACCAGGTGAACAGTATAAGTGAGGAGATTGTGTTCCCCTGATGGTTTAATACACATGGGACATGACACCAGGTGAACAGTATAAGTGAGGAGAGTGTGTTCCCCTGATTGTTTAATGCTCACGGGACATGTTACCAGGTGAACAGAATATTTGAGGAGAGTGTGTTCCCCTGATGGTTTAATACACACGGGACATGTTACCAGATGAACAGTATAAGTGAGGAGATTGTGTTCCCCTGATGGTTTAATACACGGGGGTCATGTTACCAGATGAACAGTTTAAGTGATGAGAGTGTGTTCCCCTGATTGTTTAATACACACGGGACATGTTACCAGATGAACAGTATAAGTGAGGAGATTGTGTTCCCCTGATTGTTTAATATTCACGGGATATGTCAACAGGTGAACAGTATAAGTGAGGAGAGTGTGTTCCCCTGATGGTTTAATACACACGGGACATGTTACCAGATGGACAGTATAAGTGAGGAGAGTGTGTTCCCCTGATTGTTTTATATACACGGACATGTCAACAGGTGAACAGTATAAGTGAGGAGAGTGTGTTCCCCTGATGGTTTAATACGCACGGGACATGTTCCCAGGTGAACAGAATATGTGAGGAGAGTGTGTTCCCCTGATGGTTTAATATACACAGGACATGTTACCAGGTGAACTGCATAAGTGAGGAGAGTATCTTCCCCTGTTTGTTTAATACACACGGGACATGTTAGCAGGTAAACAGTATAAGTGAGGAGAGTATGATCCCCTGATGGTTAAATACACACGGGACATGTCACCTGGTGAACAGTTTAAGTGAGGAGAGTGTGTTCCCCTGATTGTTTAATATACACTGGACATGTCACCAGGTGAACAGTTTAAGTGAGGAGAGTGTGTTCCCCTGATCGTTTAATACACATGGGACATGTTACCAGGTGAACAGTATAATTGAGGAGAGTACGTTACCCTGATTGTTTAATGCTCACGGGACATGTTACCAGGTGAACAGAATAAGTGAGGAGAGTGTGTTCCCCTGATGGTTTAATACACACGGGACATGTTACCAGATGAACAGTATAAGTCAGGAGAGTGTGTTCCCCTGATTGTTTAATACACATGGAACATGTTACCAGGTGAAGAGTATAATTGAGGAGAGTGCGTTCCCCTGATTGTTTAATGCTCACGGGACATGTTACCAGGTGAACAGTATAAGTGAGGAGAGTGTGTTCCCCTGATGGTTTAATATGCACGGGACATGTTACCAGATGAATAGTATAAGTGAGGAGAGTGTGTTCCCCTGATTGTTTTATATACACGGACATGTCAACAGCTGAACAGTATAAGTGAGGAGAGTGTGTTCCCCTGATGGTTTAATACACACTGGACATGTTACCAGATGAACAGTATAAGTGAGGAGAGTGTGTTCCCCTGATGGTTTAATATACACGGGACATGTTACCTGGTGAAGAGTATAAGTGAGGAGAGAGTGTTCCCCTGATGGTTTAATACGCACTGGACATGTTACCAGGTGAACAGTATAAGTGAGGAGAGTGTGTACCCCTGTTTGTTTAATATACACGGGACATGTGACCAGGTGAACAGTATAAGTGAGGAGAGTGTGTTCCCCTGATGATTTAATACGCACTGGACATGTTACCAGGTGAACAGTATAAGTGAGGAGCGTGTGTACCCCTGTTTGTTTAATATACACGGGACATGTTACCAGGTGAACAGTATAAGTGAGGAGAGTGTGTTCCCCTGATTGTTTTATATACACGGACATGTCAACAGGTGAACAGTATAAGAGATGAGAGTGTGTTCCCCTGATGGTTTAATGCACACGGGACATGTTCCCAGGTGAACAGTATAAGTGAGGAGAGTGTGTTCCCCTGATGGTTTAATACGCAATGGACATGTTACCATGTGAACAGTATAAGTGAGGAGAGTGTGTACCCCTGTTTGTTTAATATACACGGGACATGTTACCAGGTGAACAGTATAAGTGAGGAGAGTGTGTTCCACTGATTGTTTAATACACACAGGACAAGTCACCAGGTGAACAGTATAAGTGAGGAGAGTGTGTTCCCCTGATTGTTTAATATACACGGGACATGTTACCAGGTGAACAGTGTAAGTGAGGAGAGTGTGTTCCCCAGATGGTTTAATATACATGGGACATGTTACCAGATGAACAGTATAAGTGAGGAGAGTGTGTTCCCCTGATGGTTTAATACACATGGGACATGTGACCAGATGAACAGTATAAGTGAGGAGAGTGTGTTCCCCTAATTGTTGAATATACACGGGACATGTTACCAGATGAACAGTATAAGTGAGGAGGGTGTGTTCCCCTGATTGTTTAATATACACGGGACATGGTACCAGGTGAACAGTGCAAGTGAGGAGAGTGTGTTCCCCTGATGGTTTAATATACATGGGACATGTTACCAGATAAACTGTATAAGTGAGGAGAATGTGTTCCCCTGATGGTTAAATACACACGGGACATGTGACCAGATGAACAGTAGAAGTGAGGAGAGTGTGTTCCCCTATTGGTTGAATATACACGGGACATGTTACCAGGTGAACAGTATAAGTGAGGAGAGTGTGTTCCCCTGATTGTTTAGAACACACGGGACATGTTACCAGGTGAACAGTATAAGTGAGGAGAGTGTGTTCCCCTGATCGTTTAATGCACATTGGACATGTTACCAGGTGAACAGTATAAGTGAGGAGAGTGTGTTCCCCTGATGTTTTAATATACACAGGACATGTTACAAGGTGAACAGTATAAGTGAGGAGAGTGTGTTCCCCTGATGGTTTAATATACACAGGACTTGTTACCAGGTGAACTGTCTAAGTGAGGAGAGTATGTTCCCCATATTGTTTAATACGCACCGGCCATGTCACCAGGTGAACTGTATAAGTGAGGAGAGTGTGTTCCCCTGATGGTTTAATATACACAGTACATGTTACCTGGTGAAGAGTATAAGTGAGGAGAGAGTGTTCCCCTGATGGTTTAATACACACAGGACATGTCACCAGGTGAACAGTAAAAGTGAGGAGACTGTGTTCCCCTGATGGTTTAATACACACGGGACATGTTACCAGGAGATCAGTATAAGTGAGGAGAGTGTGTTCCCCTGATTGTTTAATAAACACGGGACATGTTACCAGTTGAACATAATAAGTGAGGAGAGTGTGTTCCCCTGATGGTTTAATACACACGGGACATGTTACCAGGTGAACAGTATAAGTGAGGTGAGTTTGTTCCCCTGATGGTTTAATATACACGGGACCTGTCACCAGGTGAACAGTATAAGTGAGGATAGTGTGTTACCCTGATGGTTTAATATTCACGGGACATGTTACCAGGTGAACAGTATAAGTGAGGAGATTGTGTTCCCCTGATTGTTTAATTCTGACGGGGCATGTTACCAGGAGATCAGGATAAGTGAGGAGAGTGTGTTCCCCTGATTGTTTAATAACCACGGGACATGTTACCAGGTGAACAGTATAAGCGAGGAGAATGTGTTCCCCTGATTGTTTAATACTCACGGGACATGTTACCAGGTGAACAGTATAATTGAGGAGAGTGAGTTCCCCTGATGGTTTAATGCAGAGGGGACTTGTCACCAGGTGAACAGTATAAGTGAGGAGAGTTTGTTCCCCTGATGGTTTAATACTTACGGGACATGTTGCCAGGTAAACAGTATAAGTGAGGAGAGTCTGTTCCCATGATTGTTTAACGCTCACGGGACATGTTACCAGGTGAACAGTATAAGTGAGGAGAGTGTGTTCCCCTGATTGTTTTATATACACGGACATGTCAACAGGTGAACAGTATAAGTGAGGAGAGTGTGTTCCCCTGATGGTTTAATACGCACGGGACATGTTCCCAGGTGAACTGCATAAGTGAGGAGAGTATCTTCCCCTGTTTGTTTAATACACACGGGACATGTTAGCAGGTAAACAGTATAAGTGAGGAGAGTGTGTTCCCCTGATTGTTTAATATACACTGGACATGTCACCAGGTGAACAGTTTAAGTGAGGAGAGTGTGTTCCCCTGATCGTTTAATACACACGGGACATGTTACCAGATGAACAGTATAAGTCAGGAGAGTGTGTTCCCCTGATTGTTTAATACACATGGGACATGTTACCAGGTGAAGAGTATAATTGAGGAGAGTGCGTTCCCCTGATTGTTTAATGCTCACGGGACATGTTATCAGGTGAACAGTATAAGTGAGGAGAGTGTGTTCCCCTGATGGTTTAATATGCACGGGACATGTTACCAGATGAATAGTATAAGTGAGGAGAGTGTGTTCCCCTGATTGTTTTATATACACGGACATGTCAACAGCTGAACAGTATAAGTGAGGAGAGTGTGTTCCCCTGATGGTTTAATACACACTGGACATGTTACCAGATGAACAGTATAAGTGAGGAGAGTGTGTTCCCCTGATGGTTTAATATACACGGGACATGTTACCTGGTGAAGAGTATAAGTGAGGAGAGAGTGTTCCCCTGATGGTTTAATACGCACTGGACATGTTACCAGGTGAACAGTATAAGTGAGGAGAGTGTGTACCCCTGTTTGTTTAATATACACGGGACATGTTACCAGGTGAACAGTATAAGTGAGGAGAGTGTGTTCCCCTGATGGTTTAATACGCACTGGACATGTTACCAGGTGAACAGTATAAGTGAGGAGAGTGTGTACCCCTGTTTGTTTAATATACACGGGACATGTTACCAGGTGAACAGTATAAGTGAGGAGAGTGTGTTCCCCTGATTGTTTTATATACACGGACATGTCAACAGGTGAACAGTATAAGAGAGGAGAGTGTGTTCCCCTGATGGTTTAATACACACGGGACATGTTCCCAGGTGAACAGAATAAGTGAGGAGAGTGTGTTCCCCTGATGGTTTAATACGCACTGGACAGGTTACCAGGTGAACAGTATAAGTGAGGAGAGTGTGTACCCCTGTTTGTTTAATATACACGGGACATGTTACCAGGTGAACAGTATAAGTGAGGAGAGTGTGTTCCACTGATTGTTTAATACACACAGGACAAGTCACCAGGTGAACAGTATAAGTGAGGAGAGTGTGTTCCCCTGATTGTTTAATATACACGGGACATGTTACCAGGTGAACAGTGTAAGTGAGGAGAGTGTGTTCCCCAGATGGTTTAATATACATGGGACATGTTACCAGATGAACAGTATAAGTGAGGAGAGTGTGTTCCCCTGATGGTTTAATACACATGGGACATGTGACCAGATGAACAGTATAAGTGAGGAGAGTGTGTTCCCCTAATTGTTGAATATACAGGGGACATGTTACCAGATGAACAGTATAAGTGAGGAGGGTGTGTTCCCCTGATTGTTTAATATGCACGGGACATGGTACCAGGTGAACAGTGCAAGTGAGGAGAGTGTGTTCCCCTGATGGTTTAATATACATGGGACATGTTACCAGATAAACTGTATAAGTGAGGAGAGTGTGTTCCCCTGATGGTTAAATACACACGGGACATGTGACCAGATGAACAGTAGAAGTGAGGAGAGTGTGTTCCCCTATTGGTTGAATATACACGGGACATGTTACCAGGTGAACAGTATAAGTGAGGGGAGTGTGTTCCCCTGATTGTTTAGTACACACGGGACATGTTACCAGGTGAACAGTATAAGTGAGGAGAGTGTGTTCCCCTGATTGTTTAATGCACATTGGACATGTTACCAGGTGAACAGTATAAGTGAGGAGAGTGTGTTCCCCTGATGTTTTAATATACACAGGACATGTTACAAGGTGAACAGTATAAGTGAGGAGAGTGTGTTCCCCTGATGGTTTAATATACACAGGACTTGCTACCAGGTGAACTGTCTAAGTGAGGAGAGTATGTTCCCCTGATTGTTTAATATGCACCGGCCATGTCACCAGGTGAACTGTATAAGTGAGGAGAGTGTGTTCCCCTGATGGTTTAATATACACAGGACATGTTACCTGGTGAAGAGTATAAGTGAGGAGAGAGTGTTCCCCTGATGGTTTAATACACACACGACATGTCACCAGGTGAACAGTAAAAGTGAGGAGACTGTGTTCCCCTGATGGTTTAATACACACGGGACATGTTACCAGGAGATCAGTATAAGTGAGGAGAGTGTGTTCCCCTGATTGTTTAATAAACACGGGACATGTTACCAGGTGAACATAATAAGTGAGGAGAGTGTGTTTCCCTGATGGTTTAATACACACGGGACATGTTGCCAGGTGAACAGTATAAGTGAGGTGAGTTTGTTCCCCTGATGGTTTAATATACACGGGACCTGTCACCAGGTGAACAGTATAAGTGAGGATAGTGTGTTACCCTGATGGTTTAATATTCACGGGACATGTTACCAGGTGAACAGTATAAGTGAGGAGATTGTGTTCCCCTGATTGTTTAATTCTGACGGGACATGTTACCAGGAGATCAGGATAAGTGAGGAGAGTGTGTTCCCCTGATTGTTTAATAAACACGGGACATGTTACCAGGTGAACAGTATAAGCGAGGAGAATGTGTTCCCCTGATTGTTTAATACTCACGGGACATGTTACCAGGTGAACAGTATAATTGAGGAGATTGAGTTCCCCTGATGGTTTAATGCAGAGGGGACTTGTCACCAGGTGAACAGTATAAGTGAGGAGAGTTTGTTCGCCTGATGGTTTAATACTTACGGGACATGTTGCCAGGTAAACAGTATAAGTGAGGAGAGTCTGTTCCCCTGATTGTTTAACGCTCACGGGACATGTTACCAGGTGAACAGTATAAGTGAGGAGAGTGTGTTCCCCTGATGGTTTAATACACACGGGACATGTTACCAGATGAACAGTATAAGTGAGGAGAGTGTGTTCCCCTGATTGTTTTATATACACGGACATGTCAACAGGTGAACAGTATAAGTGAGGTGAGTGTGTTCCCCTGATGGTTTAATACGGACGGGACATGTTCCCAGGTGAACAGAATATGTGAGGAGAGTGTGTTCCCCTGATGGTTTAATATACACAGGACATGTTACCAGGTGAACTGCATAAGTGAGGAGAGTATCTTCCCCTGTTTGTTTAATACACACGGGACATGTTAGCAGGTAAACAGTATAAGTGAGGAGAGTGTGTTCCCCTGATTGTTTAATATACACTGGACATGTCACCAGGTGAACAGTTTAAGTGAGGAGAGTGTGTTCCCCTGATCGTTTAATACACATGGGACATGTTACCAGGTGAACAGTATAATTGAGGAGAGTACGTTCCCCTGATTGTTTAATGCTCACTGGACATGTTACCAGGTGAACAGAATAAGTGAGGAGATTGTGTTCCCCTGATGGTTTAATACACACGGGACATGTTACCAGATGAACAGTATAAGTCAGGAGAGTGTGTTCCCCTGATTGTTTAATACACATGGGACATGTTACCAGGTGAAGAGTATAATTGAGGAGAGTGCGTTCCCCTGATTGTTTAATGCTCACGGGACATGTTACCAGGTGAACAGTATAAGTGAGGAGAGTGTGTTCCCCTGATGGTTTAATATGCACGGGACATGTTACCAGATGAATAGTATAAGTGAGGAGAGTGTGTTCCCCTGCTTGTTTTATATACACGGACATGTCAACAGCTGAACAGTATAAGTGAGGAGAGTGTGTTCCCCTGATGGTTTAATACACACTGGACATGTTACCAGATGAACAGTATAAGTGAGGAGAGTGTGTTCCCCTGATGGTTTAATACACACTGGACATGTTACCAGATGAACAGTATAAGTGAGGAGAGTGTGTTCCCCTGATGGTTTAATATACACGGGACATGTTACCTGGTGAAGAGTATAAGTGAGGAGAGAGTGTTCCCCTGATGGTTTTATACGCCCTGGACATGTTACCAGGTGAACAGTATAAGTGAGGAGAGTGTGTACCCCTGTTTGTTTAATATACACGGGACATGTTACCAGGTGAACAGTATAAGTGAGGAGAGTGTGTTCCCCTGATGGTTTAATACGCACTGGACATGCTACCAGGTGAACAGTATAAGTGAGGAGAGAGTGTACCCCACTTTGTTTAATATACACGGGACATGTTAACAGGTGAACAGTATAAGTGAGGAGAGTGTGTTCCACTGATTGTTTAATACACACAGGACAAGTCACCAGGTGAACAGTATAAGTGAGGAGAGTGTGTTCCCCTGATTGTTTAATATACATGGGACATGTTACCAGATGAACAGTATAAGTGAGGAGAGTGTGTTCCCCTAATGGTGTAATACACATGGGACATGTGACCAGATGAACAGTATATGTGAGGAGAGTGTGTTCCCCTAATTGTTGAATATACACGGGACATGTTACCAGATGAACAGTATAAGTGAGGAGGGTGTGTTCCCCTGATTGTTTAATATACACGGGACATGGTACCAGGTGAACAGTGCAAGTGAGGAGAGTGTGTTCCCCTGATGGTTTAATATACATGGGACATGTTACCAGATAAACTGTATAAGTGAGGAGAGTGTGTTCCCCTGATGGTTAAATACACACGGGACATGTGACCAGATGAACAGTAGAAGTGAGGAGAGTGTGTTCCCCTATTGGTTGAATATACACGGGACATGTTACCAGGTGAACAGTACAAGTGAGGAGAGTGTGTTCCCCTGATTGTTTCGTACACACGGGACATGTTACCAGGTGAACAGTCTAAGTGAGGAGAGTGTGTTCCCCTGATTGTTTAATGCACATTGGACATGTTACCAGGTGAACAGTATAAGTGAGGAGAGTGTGTTCCCCTGATGTTTTAATATACACAGGACATGTTACAAGGTGAACAGTATAAGTGAGGAGAGTGTGTTCCCCTGATGGTTTAATATACACAGGACTTGTTACCAGGTGAACTGTCTAAATGAGGAGAGTATGTTCCCCTGATTGTTTAATACGCACCGGCCATGTCACCAGGTGAACTGTATAAGTGAGGAGAGTGTGTTCCCCTGATGGTTTAATATACACAGGACATGTTACCTGGTGAAGAGTATAAGTGAGGAGAGTGTGTTCCCCTGATGGTTTAATACACACAGGACATGTCACCAGGTGAACAGTAAAAGTGAGGAGACTGTGTTCCCCTGATGGTTTAATACACACGGGACATGTTACCAGGAGATCAGTATAAGTGAGGAGAGTGTGTTACCCTGATTGTTTAATAAACACGGGACATGTTACCAGGTGAACACAATAAGTGAGGAGAGTGTGTTCCCCTGATGGTTTAATACACACGGGACATGTTGCCAGGTGAACAGTATAAGTGAGGTGAGTTTGTTCCCCTGATGGTTTAATATACAGGGGACCTGTCACCAGGTGAACAGTATAAGTGAGGATAGTGTGTTACCCTGATGGTTTAATATTCACGGGACATGTTACCAGGTGAACAGTATAAGTGAGGAGATTGTGTTCCCCTGATTGTTTAATTCTGACGGGACATGTTACCAGGAGATCAGGATAAGTGAGGAGAGTGTGTTCCCCTGATTGTTTAATAAACACGGGACATGTTACCAGGTGAACAGTATAAGCGAGGAGAATGTGTTCCACTGATGGTTTAATACTCACGGGACATGTTACCAGGTGAACAGTATAATTGAGGAGAGTGAGTTCCCCTGATGGTTTAATGCAGAGGGGACTTGTCACCAGGTGAACAGTATAAGTGAGGAGAGTTTGTTCCCCTGATGGTTTAATACTTACGGGACATGTTGCCAGGTAAACAGTATAAGTGAGGAGAGTCTGTTCCCCTGATTGTTTAACGCTCACGGGACATGTTACCAGGTGAACAGTATAAGTGAGGAGAGTGTGTTCCCCTGATGGTTTAATGCACACAGGACATGTCACCAGGTGAACAGTATAAGTGAGGAGAGTGTGTTCCCCTGATTGTTTAATATACACGGGACATGTTTCCAGGTGAACAGTATAAGTGAGGAGAGTGTGTTCCCCTGATGGTTTAATGCAGAGGGGACTTGTCACCAGGTGAACAGTATAAGTGAGGAGAGATTGTTCCCCTGATGGTTTAATACTTACGGGACATGTTGCCAGGTAAACAGTATAAGTGAGGACAGTGTGTTCCCCTGATGGTTTAATACTGACGGGACATGTTGCCAGGTAAACAGTATTAGTGAGGAGAGAGTGTTCCCCGCATTGTTTATTACTGACGGGACATGTAACCAGGTGAACAGTATAAGTCAGGAGAGTACTTTCCCCGGATTGATTAATACACATGGGACATGTTACCTGGTGAACAGTATAAGTGAGGAGAGTGTGTTCCCCAGATGCTTTAATATACACAGGACATGTTACCAGGCGAACAGTATAAGTGAGGTAAGTGTGTTCCGCTGATTGTTTAATGCACACAGGACATGTCACCAGGCGAACAGTGTAAATGAGGAGAATGTGTTCCCCTGAAGGTTTAATAAACACGGGACATGTTCCCAGGTGAACAGTATAAGTGAGGAGAGTGTGTTCCCCTGCTTGTTTAATACTGACGGGAAATGTTAACAGGTGAACAGTATAAGTGAGGAGAGTGTGTTCCCCTGCATGTTTAATACTGACGGGACATGTTAACAGGTGAACAGTATAAGTGAGGAGAGTGTGTTCGCCTGATTGTTTAATACACACGGGACATGATACCAGGTGAACAGTATAAGTGAGGAGAGTGTGTTACCCTGATGTTTTAATACACACGGGACATGTTACCAGGTGAACAGTATAAGTGAGGAGAGTGTGTTCCCCTGATGGTCTAATACACACGGGACATGTTACCAGGTGAACAGTATAAGTGAGGAGAGTGTGTTCCCCTGATGGTTTAATACACACTGGACATGTTACCAGGTGAACAGAAGAAGTGAGGACAGTTTGTTGCCCTGATTGTTTAACACTGATGGGACATGTCACCAGGTGAACAGTATAAGTGAGGAGAGTGTGTTCCCCTGATGGTTTAAAACACACAGGACATGTTACTAGGTGAACAGTATAAGTGAGGAGAGTGTGTTCCCCTGATTGTTTAATACACACGGGACATGTTACCAGATGAACAGTATAAGTCAGGAGAGTGTGTTCCCCTGATTGTTTAATACACATGGGACATGTTACCAGGTGAAGAGTATAATTGAGGAGAGTGCGTTCCCCTGATTGTTTAATGCTCTCGGGACATGTTACCAGGTGAACAGTATAAGTGAGGAGAGTGTGTTCGCCTGATGGTTTAATATGCACGGGACATGTTACCAGATGAATAGTATAAGTGAGGAGAGTGTGTTCCCCTGATTGTTTTATATACATGGACATGTCAACAGCTGAACAGTATAAGTGAGGAGAGAGTGTTCCCCTGATGGTTTAATACACACTGGACATGTTACCAGATGAACAGTATAAGTGAGGAGAGTGTGTTCCCCTGATGGTTTAATACACACTGGACATGTTACCAGATGAACAGTATAAGTGAGGAGAGAGTGTTCCCCTGATGGTTTAATATACACGGGACATGTTACCTGGTGAAGAGTATAAGTGAGGAGAGAGTTTTCCCCTGATGGTTTAATACGCACTGGACATGTTACCAGGTGAACAGTATAAGTGAGGAGAGTGTGTACCCCTGTTTGTTTAATATACACGGGACATGTTACCAGGTGAACAGTATAAGTGAGGAGAGTGTGTTCCCCTGATGGTTTAATACGCACTGGACATGTTACCAGGTGAACAGTATAAGTGAGGAGAGTGTGTACCCCTCTTTGTTTAATATACACGGGACATGTTAGCAGGTGAACAGTATAAGTGAGGAGAGTGTGTTCCCCTGATTGTTTTATATACACGGACATGTCAACAGGTGAACAGTATAAGAGAGGAGAGTGTGTTCCCCTGATGGTTTAATACACACGGGACATGTTCCCAGGTGAACAGAATAAGTGAGGAGAGTGTGTTCCCCTGATGGTTTAATACGCACTGGACATGTTACCAGGTGAACAGTATAAGTGAGGAGATTGTGTACCCCTGTTTGTTTAATATACACGGGACATGTTACCAGGTGAACAGTATAAGTGAGGAGAGTGTGTTCCACTGATTGTTTAATACACACAGGACAAGTCACCAGGTGAACAGTATAAGTGAGGAGAGTGTGTTCCCCTGATTGTTTAATATACACGGGACATGTTACCAGGTGAACAGTGTAAGTGAGGAGAGTGTGTTCCCCAGATGGTTTAATATACATGGGACATGTTACCAGATGAACAGTATAAGTGAGGAGAGTGTGTTCCCCTGATGGTTTAATACACATGGGATATGTGACCAGATGAACAGTATAAGTGAGGAGAGTGTGTTCCCCTAATTGTTGAATATACACGGGACATGTTACCAGATGAACAGTATAAGTGAGGAGGGTGTGTTCCCCTGATTGTTTAATATACACGGGACATGGTACCAGGTGAACAGTGCAAGTGAGGAGAGTGTGTTCCCCTGATGGTTTAATATACATGGGACATGTTACCAGATAAACTGTATAAGTGAGGAGAGTGTGTTCCCCTGATGGTTAAATACACACGGGACATGTGACCAGATGAACAGTAGAAGTGAGGAGAGTGTGTTCCCCTATTGGTTGAATATACACGGGACATGTTACCAGGTGAACAGTATAAGTGAGGAGAGTGTGTTCCCCTGATTGTTTAGTACACACGGGACATGTTACCAGGTGAACAGTCTAAGTGAGGAGAGTGTGTTCCCCTGATTGTTTAATGCACATTGGACATGTTACCAGGTGAACAGTATAAGTGAGGAGAGTGTGTTCCCCTGATGTTTTAATATACACAGGACATGTTACAAGGTGAACAGTATAAGTGAGGAGAGTGTGTTCCCCTGATGGTTTAATATACACAGGACTTGTTACCAGGTGAACTGTCTAAATGAGGAGAGTATGTTCCCCTGATTGTTTAATACGCACCGGCCATGTCACCAGGTGAACTGTATAAGTGAGGAGAGTGTGTTCCCCGATGGTTTAATATACACAGGACATGTTACCTGGTGAAGAGTATAAGTGAGGAGAGAGTGTTCCCCTGATGGTTTAATACACACAGGACATGTCACCAGGTGAACAGTAAAAGTGAGGAGACTGTGTTCCCCTTGATGGTTTAATACACACGGGACATGTTACCAGGAGATCAGTATAAGTGAGGAGAGTGTGTTCCCCTGATTGTTTAATAAACACGGGACATGTTACCAGGTGAACACAATAAGTGAGGAGAGTGTGTTCCCCTGATGGTTTAATACACACGGGACATGTTACCAGGTGAACAGTATAAGTGAGGTGAGTTTGTTCCCCTGATGGTTTAATATACACGGGACCTGTCACCAGGTGAACAGTATAAGTGAGGATAGTGTGTTACCCTGATGGTTTAATATTCACGGGACATGTTACCAGGTGAACAGTATAAGTGAGGAGATTGTGTTCCCCTGATTGTTTAATTCTGACGGGACATGTTACCAGGAGATCAGGATAAGTGAGGAGAGTGTGTTCCCCTGATTGTTTAATAAACACGGGACATGTTACCAGGTGAACAGTATAAGCGAGGAGAATGTGTTCCCCTGATGGTTTAATACTCACGGGACATGTTACCAGGTGAACAGTATAATTGAGGAGAGTGAGTTCCCCTGATGGTTTAATGCAGAGGGGACTTGTCACCAGGTGAACAGTATAAGTGAGGAGAGTTTGTTCCCCTGATGGTTTAATACTTACGGGACATGTTGCCAGGTAAACAGTGTAAGTGAGGAGAGTCTGTTCCCCTGATTGTTTAACGCTCACGGGACATGTTACCAGGTGAACAGTATAAGTGAGGAGAGTGTGTTCCCCTGATGGTTTAATGCACACAGGACATGTCACCAGGTGAACAGTATAAGTGAGGAGAGTGTGTTCCCCTGATTGTTTAATATGCACGGGACATGTTTCCAGGTGAACAGTATAAGTGAGGAGAGTGTGTTCCCCTGATGGTTTAATGCAGAGGGGACTTGTCACCAGTTGAACAGTATAAGTGAGGAGAGATTGTTCCCCTGATGGTTTAATACTTACGGGACATGTTGCCAGGTAAACAGTATAAGTGAGGACAGTGTGTTCCCCTGATGGTTTAATACTGACGGGACATGTTGCCAGGTAAACAGTATTAGTGAGGAGAGAGTGTTCCCCGCATTGCTTATTACTGACGGGACATGTAACCAGGTGAACAGTATAAGTCAGGAGAGTATTTTCCCCGGATTGATTAATACACATGGGACATGTTACCTGGTGAACAGTATAAGTGAGGAGAGTGTGTTCCCCAGATGCTTTAATATACACAGGACATGTTACCAGGCGAACAGTATAAGTGAGGTAAGTATGTTCCGCTGATTGTTTAATGCACACAGGACATGTCACCAGGCGAACAGTGTAAATGAGGAGAATGTGTTCACCTGAAGGTTTAATAAACACGGGACATGTTCCCAGGTGAACAGTATAAGTGAGGAGAGTGTGTTCCCCTGCTTGTTTAATACTGACGGGAAATGTTAACAGGTGAACAGTATAAGTGAGGAGAGTGTGTTCCCCTGCATGTTTAATACTGACGGGACATGTTAACAGGTGAACAGTATAAGTGAGGAGAGTGTGTTCCCCTGATTGTTTAATACACACGGGACATGATACCAGGTGAACAGTATAAGTGAGAAGAGTGTGTTACCCTGATGGTTTAATACACACGGGACATGTTACCAGGTGAACAGTATAAGTGAGGAGAGTGTGTTCCCCTGATGGTCTAATACACACGGGACATGTTACCAGGTGAACAGTATAAGTGAGGAGAGTGTGTTCCCCTGATGGTTTAATACACACGGGACATGTTACCAGGTGAACAGAAAAAGTGAGGACAGTTTGTTGCCCTGATTGTTTAACACTGATGGGACATGTCACCAGGTGAACAGTATAAGTGAGGAGAGTGTGTTCCCCTGATGGTTTAATACACACAGGACATGTTACTAGGTGAACAGTATAAGTGAGGAGAGTGTGTTCCCCTGATTGTTTAATACACACAGGACATGTTACCAGGTGAACAGTATAAGTGAGGAGAGTGTGTTCCCCTGATGGTTTCATATGCACGGGACATGTAACCTGGTGAACAGTATAAGTGAGGAGAGTGTGTTCCCCTGATTGTTTAATACATAAGGGACATTTTACCAGGTGAACAGTAAAGTGAAGAGAGTGTGTTCCCCTGATGGTTTAAAACGAACGGGACATGTAACCAGGTGAACAATATAAGTGAGGAGAGAGTTTTCCCCTGATTGTTTAATACTAACGGGATATGTTACCAGACGAACAATATAAGTGAGGAGAGTGTGTTCCCCTGATTGTTTAATACTAACGGGATATGTTACCAGACGAACAGTATAAGTGAGGAGAGTGTGTTCCCCTGATGGTTTAATATACACAGGACATGTTACCAGGTGAACAGTATAAGTGAGGAGATTGTGTTCCCCTGATAATTTAATACACACGGGACATGTCACAAGGTGAAGAGTATAATTGAGGAGAATGTGTTCCCCTGATGGTTTAATATACACGGGACATGTAACCAGGTGAACAGTATAAGTGAGGAGAATGTGTTCCCCTGATGGTTTAATATACACGGGACATGTTACCAGGTGAACAGTATAAGTGAGGAGAGTGTGTTCCCCTGATGGTTTAATATACATGGGACATGTTACCAGTTGAACAGTATAAGTGAGGAGACTGTGTTCCCCTGATGGTTTAATATACATGGGACATGTTACCAGGTGAACAGTATAAGTGAGGAGAGCGTGTACCCCTGATTCTTTAATACATAAGGGACATGTTACCAGACGAACAGTATAAGTGAGGAGAGTGTGTTCCCCTGATTGTTTAATACTGACGGGACATGTCACATGGTGAACAGCATAAGTGGGGAGAGTGAGTTCACCTGTTTGTTTAATATACACGGGACATGTTACCAGGTGAACAGTATAAGTGAGGAGAATGTGTTCCCCTGATGGTTTAAAACTGAACGGACATGTTACCAGGCGAACAGTATAAGTGAGGAGAGTGAGTTCCCCTGATTGTTTAATGCACACAGGACATGTTAACAGGTGAACAGTATAAGTGAGGAGAGTGTGTTCCCCTGATTGTTTAATACTGACGGGACATGTTACCAGGTGAACAGTATAAGTGAGGAGAGTGTGCTCCCCTGATGTTTTAATATACACGGGACATGTTACCAGGTGAACAGTATAAGTGAGGAGAGTGTGCTCTCCTGATGGTTTAATACACACAGGACATGTCACTAGGTGAACTGCAAAAGTGAGGAGAGTGTGTTCCCCTGATTGTTTAATACTGACAGGACATTACACCAGTTGAGCAGTATAAGTGAAGAGAGTGTGTTCCCCTGATGGTTTAATACACTCAGGACATGTTACCAGGTGAACAGTATATGTGAGGAGAATGTGTTCCCCTGATTGTTTAATACACACGGGACATGTTACCAGGTGAACAGTAGAAGTGAGGAGAGTGTGTTCGTCTGATGGTTTAATAAACACAGGACATGTCACTAGGTGATCTGCATAAGTGAGGAGAGTGTGTTCCGCTGATGGTTTAATACTGACGGGACATGTCACCAGGTGAACAGTATGAATGAGGAGACTGTGTTCCCCTGATTGTTTAATACACACGGGACATGTTACCAGGTGAACAGTATAAGTGAGGAGAGTGTGCTCCCCTGATGTTTTAATATACACGGGACATGTTACCAGGTGAACAGTAGAAGTGAGGAGAGTTTGTTGCCCTGATTGTTTAATACTGACCGGACATGTTACCAGGTGAACAGCATAAGTGAGGAGAGTGTTTTCCCCTGATGGTTTAATACACTCAGGACATGTTACCAGGTGAACAGTATATGTGAGGAGAGTGTGTTCCCCTGATTCTTTAATACTGACGGGACATGTTACCAGGTGAACTGTACAAGTGAGGTGAGTGTGTTCCCCTGATTGTTTAATACACACGGGACATGTTACCAGGTGAACTGTAGTAGTGAGGAGAGTGTGTTCCTCTGATGGTTTAATACTGACAGGACGTTTCAACAGTTGAACAGTATAAGTGAGGAGAGTGTCTTCCCCTGATTGTTTAATACACACGGGACATGTCACCAGGTGAACAGTATAAGTGACGAGAGGGTGTTCCCCTGATTGTTTAATACTGACGGGACATGTCACCAGGCGAACAGAATAAGTGAGGAGAGTGTGTTCCCCTGATTGTTTAATGCTCACAGGACATGTCACTAGGTGAACAGTATAAGTGAGGAGAGTGTGCTCCCCTCATGGTTTAATATACACGGGACATGTTACCACGTGAACAGCATAAGTGAGGAGAGTGTGTGACCCTGATGGTTAAATACACAATGGACATGTTACCAGGTGAACAGTAGAAGTGAGGAGAGTGTGTTCCCCTGATTCTTTAATAGTGACGGGACATGTTACCAGGTGAACTGAACAAGTGAGGAGAGTGTGTTCCCCTGATTGCTTAATACAAACGGGACATGTTACCAGGTGAACTGCAGTAGTGAGGAGAGTGTGTTCCCCTGATGGTTTAATACACACGGGACATGTCACCAGGCGAACAGAATAAGTGAGGAGAGTGTGTTCCCCTGATTGTTTAATGCACACAGGACATGTCACTAGGTGAACAGTATAAGTGAGGAGAGTGTGCTCCCCTCATGGTTTAATATACACGGGACATGTTACCACGTGAACAGCATATGTGAGGAGAGTGTGTTACCCTGATGGTTTAATACACAATGGACATGTTACCAGGTGAACAGTATAAGTGAGGAGAGTTTGTTGCCCTGATTGTTTTATACTGACGGGACATGTTACCAGGTGAAAAGTATAAGTGAGTAGAGTGTGTTCCCCTGATGGTTTAATACTCACAGTACATGTTACCAGGCAAACAGTATAAGTGAGGAGATTGTGTTCCCCTGATGGTTTAATAAACACGGGACATGTTACCTTTTGAACAGTATAAGTGAGGAGAGTGTGTTCCCCTGATTGTTTAATACTGATGGGACATATCACCAGGCGAACAGAATAAGTGAGGTGAGTGTGTTCCCCTGATTGTTTAATGCACACAGGACATGTCACTAGGTGAACAGTATAAGTGAGGAGAGTGTGTTCCCCTGATTGTTTAATACTGACGGGACATGTCACCAGGCGAACAGAATAAGTGAGGAGAGTGTGTTCCCCTGATTGTTTAACGCACACAGGACATGTCACCAGGTGAACAGTATAAGTGAGGACAGTGTGTTCCTCTGATGGTTTAATACTGACAGGACATTTCACCAGTTGAACAGTATAAGTGAGGAGAGTGTGTTACCCTGATTGTTTAATATGCACGGGACATGTCACCAGGTGAACAGTATAAGTGAGGAGAGTGTGTTCCCCTGATTGTTTAATACTGACGGGACATGTCACCAGGCGAACAGAATAAGTGAGGAGAGTGTGTTCCCCTGATTGTTTAATGCACACAGGACATGTCACTAGGTGAACAGTATAAGTGAGGAGAGTGTGCTCCCCTCATGGTTTAATATACACGGGACATGTTACCACGTGAAAAGCATAAGTGAGGAGAGTGTGTTACCCTGATGGTTTAATACACAATGGACATGTTAAAAGGTGAAAAGTAGAAGTGGGGAGAGTTTGTTGCCCTGATTGTTTAATACTGACGGGACATGTTACCAGGTGAAAAGTATAAGTGAGTAGAGTGTGTTCCACTGATGTTTTAATACTCACAGGACATGTTACCAGGCGAACAGTATAAGTGAGGAGATTGTGTTCCCCTGATTGTTTAATACTGACGGGACATGTAACCAGGTGAACAGTATAAGTGGGGAGAGTGAGTTCCCCTGATGGTTTAATACTGACGGGACATGTCACATGGTGAACAGTATAAGTGGGGAGAGTGAGTTCCCCTGATGGTTTAATATACACGGGACATGTTACCAGGTGAACAGTACAAGTGAGGAGAGTGTGTTCCCCTGATTGTTTAATACTGACGGGACATGTTACCAGGTGAACAGTATAAGTGAGGAGAGTGTGTTCCCCTGATTGTTTAATACTGACGGGAGATGTTACCAGGCGAACAGTGCAAGTGAGGAGAGTGTGTTACCCTGATGGTTTAATAAACATGGGAGATGTTACCAGGTGAGCAGTGTAAGTGAGGAGAGAGTGTTCCCCTGATGCTTTAATATACACAGGACATGTTACCAGGCGAACAGTATAAGAGAGGAGAGTGTGTTCCCCTGATTGTTTAATGCACACAGGACATGTCACCAGGAGAACAGTATATGTGAGGAGAGTGTGTTCCCCTGATGGTTTAACACACAGGACATGTCACCAGGTGAACAGTCTCAGTGAGGAGAGTGTGTTCCCCTGATGGTTTAATGCACACGGGACATGTTACCAGGTGAACAGTATAAGTGAGGAGAGTTTGTTGCCCTGATTGTTTAATACTGACGGGACATGTTAGCAGGTGAACAGTATAATTGAGGAGAGTGTGCTCCCCTGAATTTTTAATATACACGGGACATGTTACCAGGTGAACAGTAGAAGTGAGGAGAGTTTGTTGCCCTGATTGTTTAATACTGACGGGACATGTTACCAGGTGAACAGTACAGGTGAGGAGACTGTGTTCCTTTGATGGTTTAGTATACAAGGGACATGTTACCAGGTGAACAGTATAAGTGAGGAGAGTGTGTTCCCCAGATTGTTTAATACACACGGGACATGTTGCCAGGTGAACAGTATAAGTTAGGAGAGAGTGTTTCCCTGATGTTTTAATAAACACGGGACATGTTCCCAGGTATACAGTATAAGGGAGGAGAGTGCGTTCCCCAGATTGTTTAATACACACGGGTTATGTTACCAGGTAAACAGTACAGGTGAGGAGAGTGTGTTCCCCTGATGTTTTAATGCACACGGGACATGTTACCAGGTGAACAGTATAAGTGAGGAGAGTGTGTTCCCCAGATAGTTTAATATACACGAGACATGTTACCAGGTGAACAGTGTAAGTGAGGAGAGTGTGTTCCCCTGATGGTTTAATACACACGGGACATGTTACCAGGTGAACAGTGTAAGTGAGGAGAGTGTGTTCCCCTGATAGTTTAATATACACGAGACATGTTACCAGGTGAACAGCATAAGTGAGTAGAGTGTGTTCCCCTGATTGTTTAATACACCCTGGACATGTTACCAGGTGAACAGTGTAAGTGAGGAGAGTGTGTTCCCCTGATGGTTTAATATGCACGAGAGATGTTGCCAGGTGAACAGTATAAGTGAGGAGAGTGTGTTTCGCTGATGTTTTAATATACACGCGACATGTTACCAAGTGAACAGTATAAGTGAGGAGAGTGTGTTCCCCTGATTGTTTAATACACATGGGACATGTTACCAGGTGAACAGTTTAAGTTAGGAGAGTGTGTTTCGCTGATGTTTTAATATACACGAGACATGTTCCCAGGTGAACAGTATACGTGAGGAGAGTGTGTTCCCCGATGGTTTAATACACACGGGACATGTTACCAGGTGAACAGTATAAGTGAGGAGAGTGTGTTCCCCTGATGGTTTAATACACACGGGACATGTTACCAGGTGAACAGTATAAGTGAGGCGAGTGTGTTCCCCAGATTGTTTAAGATACACAGGACATGTTACCAGGTGAACAGTATATGTGAGGAGAATGTGTTCCCTTGATTGTTTAATACACACGGGACATGTTACCAGGTGAACAGTAGAAGTGAGGAGAGTGTGTTCGTCTGATGGTTTAATAAACACAGGACATGTCACTAGGTGATCTGCATAAGTGAGGAGAGTGTGTTCCGCTGATGGTTTAATACTGACGGGACATGTTACCAGGTGAACAGTAGAAGTGAGGAGAGTTTGTTGCCCTGATTGTTTAATACTGACCGGACATGTTACCAGGTGAACAGCATAAGTGAGGAGAGTGTGTTCCCCTGATGGTTTAATACACTCAGGACATGTTACCAGGTGAACAGTATATGTGAGGAGAGTGTGTTCCCCTGATTCTTTAATACTGACGGGACATGTTACCAGATGAACTGTACACGTGAGGAGAGTGTGTTCCCCTGATTGTTTAATACACACGGGACATGTTACCAGGTGAACTGTAGTAGTGAGGAGAGTGTGTTCCTCTGATGGTTTAATACTGACAGGACGTTTCAACAGTTGAACAGTATAAGTGAGGAGAGTGTCTTCCCCTGATTGTTTAATACACACGGGACATGTCACCAGGTGAACAATATAAGTGACGAGAGTGTGTTCCCCTGATTGTTTAATACTGACGGGACATGTCACCAGGTGAACAGAATAAGTGAGGAGAGTGTGTTCCCCTGATTGTTTAATGCACACAGGACATGTCACTAGGTGAACAGTATAAGTGAGGAGAGTGTGCTCCCCTCATGGTTTAATATACACGGGACATGTTACCACGTGAACAGCATAAGTGAGGAGAGTGTGTGACCCTGATGGTTTAATACACAATGGACATGTTACCAGGTGAACAGTAGAAGTGAGGAGAGTGTGTTCCCCTGATTGTTTAATACTGACGGGACATGTTACCAGGTGAACAGTATAAGTGAGGAGAGTGTGTTCCCCTGATGGTTTAATACACTCAGGACATGTTACCAGGTGAACAGTACATGTGAGGAGAGTGTGTTCCCCTGATTCTTTAATAGTGACGGGACATGTTACCAGGTGAACTGAACAAGTGAGGAGAGTGTGTTCCCCTGATTGCTTAATACAAACGGGACATGTTACCAGGTGAACTGTAGTAGTGAGGAGAGTGTGTTCCCCTTATTGTTTAATACTGACGGGACATGTCACCAGGCGAACAGAATAAGTGAGGAGAGTGTGTTCCCCTGATTGTTTAATGCACACAGGACATGTCACTAGGTGAACAGTATAAGTGAGGAGAGTGTGCTCCCCTCATGGTTTAATATACACGGGACATGTTACCTTTTGAACAGTATAAGTGAGGAGATTGTGTTCCCCTGATTGTTTAATATAGACGGGACATGTTACCAGGTGAACAGTATAAGTGAGGAGAGTGTGTTCCCCTGATTGTTTAATACCGACGGGACATGTCACCAGGCGAACAGAATAAGTGAGGTGAGTGTGTTCCCCTGATTGTTTAATGCACACAGGACATGTCACTAGGTGAACAGTATAAGTGAGGAGAGTGTGTTCCCCTGATTGTTTAATACTGACGGGACATGTCACCAGGCGAACAGAATAAGTGAGGTGAGTGTGTTCCCCTGATTGTTTAATGCACACAGGACATGTCACCAGGCGAACAGAATAAGTGAGGAGAGTGTGTTCCCCTGATTGTTTAATGCACACAGGACATGTCACCAGGTGAACAGTATAAGTGAGGACAGTGTGTTCCTCTGATGGTTTAATACGGACAGGACATTTCACCAGTTGAACAGTATAAATGAGGAGAGTGTGTTACCCTGATTGTTTAATATACACGGGACATGTAACCAGGTCAACAGTATAAGTGGGGAGAGTGAGTTCCCCTGATGGTTTAATACTGACGGGACATGTCACATGGTGAACAGTGTAAGTGGGGAGAGTGAGTTCCCCTGATGGTTTAATAAACACGGGACATGTTACCTTTTGAACAGGACAAGTGAGGACATTGTGTTCCCCTGATTGTTTAATACTGACGGGACATGTAACCAGTTGAACAGTATAAGTGGGGAGAGTGAGTTCCCCTGATGGTTTAATACTGACGGGACATGTCACATGGTGAACAGTATAAGTGGGGAGAGTGAGTTCCCCTGATGGTTTAATATACACGGGACATGTTACCAGGTGAGCAGTATATGGGAGGAGAGAGTGTTCCCATGATTGTTTAATATAGACGGGACATGTCACCAGGTGAACAGTATAAGTGAGGAGAGTGTGTTCCCCTGATGGTTTAATAAACACGGGACATGTTACCAGGTGAACAGTACAAGTGAGGAGAGTGTGTTCCCCTGATTGTTTAATACTGACGGGACATGTTACCAGGTGAACAGTATAAGTGAGGAGAGTGTGTTCCCCTGATTGTTTAATACTGACGGGAGATGTTACCAGGCGAACAGTGCAAGTGAGGAGAGTGTGTTCCCCTGATGGTTTAATAAACATGGGAGATGTTACCAGGTGAGCAGTGTAAGTGAGGAGAGAGTGTTCCCCTGATGCTTTAATATACACAGGACATGTTACCAGGCGAACAGTATAAGTGAGGAGAGTGTGTTCCCCTGATTGTTTAATGCACACAGGACATGTCACCAGGAGAACAGTATATGTGAGGAGAGTGTGTTCCCCTGATGGTTTAACACACAGGACATGTCACCAGGTGAACAGTCTCAGTGAGGAGAGTGTGTTCCCCTGATTGTTTAATGCACACGGGACATGTTACCAGGTGAACAGTATAAGTGAGGAGAGTTTGTTGCCCTGATTGTTTAATACTGACGGGACATGTTAGCAGGTGAACAGTATAAGTGAGGAGAGTGAGCTCCCCTGATGTTTTAATATACACGGGACATGTTACCAGGTGAACAGTAGAAGTGAGGAGAGTTTGTTGCCCTGATTGTTTAATACTGACGGGACATGTTACCAGGTGAACACTACAGGTGAGGAGACTGTGTTCCTTTGATGGTTTAGTATACAAGGGACATGTTACCAGGTGAACAGTATAAGTGAGGAGAGTGTGTTCCCCAGATTGTTTAATACACACGGGCCATGTTGCCAGGTGAACAGTATAAGTTAGGAGAGAGTGTTTCCCTGATGTTTTAATAAACACGGGACATGTTCCCAGGTATACAGTATAAGGGAGGAGAGTGCGTTCCCCAGATTGTTTAATACACACGGGTTATGTTACCAGGTAAACAGTACAGGTGAGGAGAGTGTGTTCCCCTGATGTTTTAATGCACACGGGACATGTTACCAGGTGAACAGTATAAGTGAGGAGAGTGTGTTCCCCAGATAGTTTAATATACACGAGACATGTTACCAGGTGAACAGTGTAAGTGAGGAGAGTGTGTTCCCCTGATGGTTTAATACACACGGGACATGTTACCAGGTGAACAGTGTAAGTGAGGAGAGTGTGTTCCCCTGATGGTTTAATATACACGAGACATGTTACCAGGTGAACAGCATAAGTGAGGAGAGTGTGTTCCCCTGATTGTATAATACACCCGGGACATGTTACCAGGTGAACAGTGTAACTGAGGCGAGTGTGTTCCCCAGATTGTTTAAGATACACAGGACATGTTACCAGGTGAAAAGTTTAAGAGAGGAGAGTGTGTTTCGCTGATGTTTTAATATACACGCGACATGTTACCAAGTGAACAGTATAAGTGAGGAGAGTGTGTTCCCCTGATTGTTTAATACACATGGGACATGTTACCAGGTGAACAGTTTAAGTTAGGAGAGTGTGTTTCGCTGATGTTTTAATATACACGAGACATGTTACCAGGTGAACAGTATACGTGAGGAGAGTGTGTTCCCCGATGGTTTAATACACACGGGACATGTTACCAGGTGAACAGTATAAGTGAGGAGAGTGTGTTCCCCTGATGGTTTAATACACACGGGACATGTTACCAGGTGAACAGTATACGTGAGGCGAGTGTGTTCCCCAGATTGTTTAAGATACACAGGACATGTTACCAGGTGAACAGTTTAAGAGAGGAGAGTGTGTTTCGCTGATGTTTTAATACACACGGGACATGTTACCAGGTGAACAGTTTAAGTGAGGAGAGTGTGTTTCGCTGATGCTTTAATATACAGTGGACATGTTACCAGGTGAACAGTTTAAGTGAGGAGAGTGTGTTTCGCTGATGTTTTAATACACACGGGACATGTTACCAGGTGAACAGTATAAGTGAGGAGAATGTGTTTCGCTGATGTTTTAATACACACGGGACATGTCACCAGGTGAACAGTATAAGTGAGGCGAGTGTGTTCCCCAGATTGTTTCATATACACGGGACATGTTACCAGGTGAACAGTATAAGTGAGCAGAGTGTGTTCCCCTGATTGTTTAATACACACGGGTCATGTTGCCAGGTGAGCAGTACAAGTGAGGAGAATGTTTTCCCCTGATTGTTCAATACGCACGGGACATGTTACCAGGTGAACAGTATAAGTGAGGCGAGCGCGTTCCCCAGATTGTTTAATATACACGGGACATGTTACCAGGTGAACCGTATAAGTGAGGAGAGTGTGTTCCCCTGTTTGTTTAATACACACGGGACATGTTACCAGGTGAACAGTGTAAGTGAGCAGAGTGTGTTCCCCTGATGGTTTAATATACACGGCACATTTTACCAGATGAACAGGATAAGTGAGAAGAGTGTGTTCACCGATTGTTTAATACACACGGGACATGTCACCAGCTGAACAGTATAAGTGAGCAGAGTGTGTTCCCCTGATATTTTAATACACACGGGACATGTTGCCAGGTGAACAGTATAAGTGAGGAGAGTGTGTTCCCCAGATTGTTTAATACACACGGGACATGTTACCAGGTGAACAGTATAGGTGAGGAGACTGTGTTCCACAGATAGTTTAATAGACACGGGACATGTTACCAGGTGAACAGTATAAGTGAGGAGAGGGTGTTCCCCTGATGTTTTAATACACAAGGGAAATGTTACCAGATGAACAGTATAAGTGAGGAGAATGTGTTCTCCTAATGTTTTAATAGACACGGGACAAGTTAACAGGTGAACAGTATAAGTGAGGAGAGTGTGTTCCCCTGATGGCTTAATATACACGAGACATGTTACCAGGTGAAAAGTATAAGTGAGGAGAGTCTGTTTCCCTGATGTTTTAATACACACGGGACATGTTCCCATTTGAACAGTATAAGTGAGGAGAGTGTGTTCCCCTGTTTGTTTAATATACTCGGGACATGTCACCAGGTGAACAGTATAAGTGAGGAGAGTGTTTACCCCTGATGTTTTAAGACACACGGGACATGTTACCAGGTGAACAGCATAAGTGAGGAGAGAGTGTTCCACTGATGGTTTAATATACACGGGAAATGAAACCAGGTGAACAGTATAAGTGAGGAGAGTGTGTTCCCCTGATGTTTTAATACACACGGGACATTTTTCCAGGTGAACAGAATAAGTGAGGAGAGTGTGTTCCCCAGAATGTTCAATCCACACAGGACATGTTCCCAGGTGAACAGTTTAAGTGAGGAGAGTGTGTTTCGCTGATGTTTTTATACACACGGGACATGTTACCAGCTGTACAGTTTAAGTGATGAGGGTGTGTTTCGCTGATGTTTTTATACACACGGGACATGTTACCAGGTGAACAGTATAGGTGAGGAGACTGTGTTGCATTGATGGTTTAATAGACACGGGACATGTTACCAGGTGAACAGTATAAGTGAGGAGAGTGTGTTCCCCTAATGTTTTAATATACACGGGACATGTCACCAGGTGAACAGTATAAGTGAGGAGAGTGTTTACCCCTGATGTTTTAAGACACACGGGACATGTTACCAGGTGAACAGCATAAGTGAGGAGAGAGTGTTCCCCTGATGTTTTAATACACACGGGACATTTTTCCAGGTGAACAGAATAAGTGAGGAGAGTGTGTTCCCCAGATTGTTCAATCCACACAGGACATGTTCCCAGGTGAACAGTTTAAGTGAGGAGAGTGTGTTTCGCTGATGTTTTTATACACACGGGACATGTTACCAGCTGTACAGTTTAAGTGATGAGGGTGTGTTTCGCTGATGTTTTTATACACACGGGACATGTTACCAGGTGAACAGTATAGGTGAGGAGACTGTGTTGCATTGATGGTTTAATAGACACGGGACAAGTTACCAGGTGAACAGTATAAGTGAGGAGAGTGTGTTCCCCTGATTGTTTAATATACATAGGACATGTTACCAGGTGAACAGTTTAAGTTAGGAGAGTGTGTTTCGCTGATGTTTTAATACACACGGGACATGTTACCAGGTGAACAGTATAAGTGAGGAGAGTGTGTTCCCCTGATGGTTTAATATACACGAGACATGTTGCCAGGTAAACATTAAAAGTGAGGAGAGTGTGTTCCCCTGATGGTTAAATATACACAGGACATGTTACCAGGTGAACAGTTTAAGTTAGGAGAGTGTGTTTCGCTGATGTTTTATTACACACGGGACATGTTACCAGGTGAACAGTATAAGTGAGGAGAGTGTGTTCCCCTGATGGTTTAATATACACGAGACATGTTACCAGGTGAACAGTATAAGTGAGGCGAGTGTGTTCCCCAGATTGTTTAATATACACAGGACATTTAACAAGGTGAACAGTATAAGTGAGGAGAGTGTGTTCCCCAGATTGTTTAATATACACTGGACATTTCACCAGGTGAACAGTATTGGTGAGGAGACTGTGTTGCATTGATGGTTTAATAGACACGGGACATGTTACCAGGTGAACAGTATAAGTGAGGAGAGTGTGTGCCCCTAATGTTTTAATAGACACGGGACAAGTTACCAGGTGAACAGTATAAGTGAGGAGAGTGTGTTCCCCTGATTGTTTAATATACACAGGACATGTTACCAGGTGAACAGTTTAAGAGAGGAGAGTGTGTTTCGATGATGTTTTAATACACACGGGACATGTTACCAGGTGAACAGTTTAAGTGAGGAGAGTGTGTTCCCCTGATGGTTTAATATACACAGGACATGTTACCAGGTGAACAGTTTAAGTGAGGAGAGTGTGTTTCGCTGATGTTTTAATGCACACGGGACATGTTACCAGGTGAACAGTATAAGTGAGGAGAATGTGTTTCGCTGATGTTTTAATACACACGGGACATGTCAACAGGTGAACAGTATAAGTGAGGCGAGTGTGCTCCCCAGATTGTTTCATATACACGGGACATGTTACCAGGTGAACAGTATAAGTGAGCAGAGTGTGTTCTCCTGATTGTTTAATACACACGGGACATGTTGCCAGGTGAACAGTACAAGTGAGGAGAGTGTGTTCCCCTGATTGTTCAATACGCACGGGACATGTTACCAGGTGAACAGTATAAGTGAGGCGAGCGTGTTACCCAGATTGTTTAATATACACGGGACATGTTACCAGGTGAACCGTATAAGTGAGGAGAGTGTGTTCCCCTGTTTGTTTAATACACACGGGACATGTTACCAGGTGAACAGTGTAAGTGAGCAGAGTGTGTTCCCCTGATGGTTTAATATACACGACACATGTTACCAGGTGAACAGTATAAGTGAGCAGAGTGTGTTCCCCTGATATTTTAATACACACGGGACATGTTGCCAGGTGAACAGTATAAGTGAGGAGAGTGTGTTCCCCAGATTGTTTAATAGACACGGGACATGTTACCAGGTGAAC
Organism: Heterodontus francisci; assembly: GCF_036365525.1. Lineage (NCBI taxonomy): Eukaryota > Metazoa > Chordata > Chondrichthyes > Heterodontiformes > Heterodontidae > Heterodontus > Heterodontus francisci. The sequence continues at coordinate 3,510,759 of NW_027140567.1, forward strand.
AGTATAGGTGAGGAGAATGTGTTCCACTGATAGTTTAATAGACACGGGACAAGTTAACAGGTGAACAGTATAAGTGAGGAGAGTGTGTTCCCCTGATGATTTAATGTACACGAGACATGTTACCAGGTGAACAGTATAAGTGAGGAGAGTGTGTTTCCCTGATGTTTTAATACACACGGGACATGTTCCCATTTGAACAGTATAAGTGAGGAGAGTGTGTTCCCCTGTTTGTTTAATATACACGGGACATGTCACCAGGTGAACAGTATAAGTGAGGAGAGTGTGTTCCCCTGATGGTTTAATATACACGAGACATGTTACCAGGTGAACAGCATAAGTGAGGAGAGTGTGTTCCCCTGATTGTTTAATACACCCGGGACATGTTACCAGGTGAACAGTGGAAGTGAGGAGAATGTGTTCCCCTGATGGTTTAATATACACGGGAAATGATACCAGGTGAACAGTATAAGTGAGGATAGTATGTTCCCCTGATGTTTTAATACACACGGGACATTTTGCCAGGTTAACAGTATAAGTGAGGAGAGTGTGTTCCCCAGATTGTTTAATACACACGGGAAATGTTACCAGGTGAACAGTATAGGTGAGGAGAGGGTGTTCCCCTGATGTTTTATTACACACGGGACGTGTTACCAGATGAACAGTATAAGTGAGGAGAGTGTGTTCCCCTAATGTTTTAATAGACACGGGACAAGTTACCAGGTGAACAGTATAAGTGAGGCGAGTGTGTTCCCCAGATTGTTTAATATACACAGGACATGTTACAAGGTGAACAGTATAAGTGAGGAGAGTGTGTTTCCCTGATTGTTTAATCCACACAGGACATGTTACCAGGTGAACAGTATAGGTGAGGAGAATGTGTTCCACTGATAGTTTAATAGACACGGGACATGTTACCAGGTGAACAGTGTAAGTGAGGAGAGGGTGTTCCCCTGATGTTTTAATACACACGGGACATGTTACCAGATGAACAGTATAAGTGAGGAGAGTGTGTTCTCCTAATGTTTAAATAGACACGGGACAAGTTAACAGGTGAACAGTATAAGTGAGGAGAGTGTGTTCCGCTGATGGTTTAATATACACGAGACATGTTACCAGGTGAACAGTATAAGGGAGGAGAGTGTGTTTCCCTGATGTTTTAATACACACGGGACATGTTCCCATTTGAACAGTATAAGTGAGGAGAGTGTGTTCCCCTGTTTGTTTAAAATACACGGGACATGTCACGAGGTGAACAGTATAAGTGAGGAGAGTGTGTTCTCCTGATGGTTTAATATACACGGGACATGTTTCCAGGTGAACAGTATAAGTGAGGAGAGTTTGTTCCCCTGATTGTTTAATCCTGACGGGACATGTCACCAGGTGAACAGTATAAGTGAGGAGAGTGTGTTCCCCTGATTGTTTAATGCACACGGGACATGTTACCAGGTGAACAGTATAAGTGAGGAGAGTGTGTTCCCCTGATGGTTTAATATACACGGGACATGTTACCAGGTGAACATTTTAAGTGAGGAGAGTGTGTTCCCCTGATGGTTTAATATACACGGGACATGTTACCAGGTGAACATTTTAAGTGAGGAGAGTGTGTTCCCCTGATGGTTTAATATACACGGGACATGTTACCAGATGAACAGTATAAGTGAGGAGAGTGTGTTCCCCTAATGTTTTAATAGACACGGGACAAGTTACCAGGTGAACAGTATAAGTGAGGCGAGTGTGTTCCCCAGATTGTATAATATACACGGGACATGTTACCAGGTGAACAGTATAAGTGAGGAGAGTTTGTTCCCCTGTTTGTTTAATACACACGGGACATGTTACCAGGTGAACAGTATAAGTGAGGCGTGTGTGTTCCCCAGATTGTTTAATATACACGGGACATGTTACCAGGTGAACAGTATAAGTGAGGAGAGTGTGTTCCCCTGTTTGTTTAATACACACGGGACATGTTACCAGGTGAACAGTATAAGTGAGGAGAGTGTGTTTCGCTGATGTTTTAATATACACGAGACATGTTACCAGGTGAACAGTATAAGTGAGGAGAGTGTGTTCCCCTGATGGTTTAATACACACGGGACATGTTACCATGTGAACAGTATAAGTGAGGAGAGTGTGTTCCCCTGATGGTTTAATACACACGGGACATGTTACCAGGTGAACAGTATAAGTGAGGAGAGTGTGTTCCCCTGATGGTTTAATACACACGGGACATGTTACCAGGTGAACAGTATAAGTGAGGCGAGTGTGTTCCCCAGATTGTTTAATAGACACAGGACATGTTACCAGGTGAACAGTTTAAGAGAGGAGAGTGTGTTTTGCTGATGTTTTAATACACACGGGACATGTTACCAGGTGAACAGTTTAAGTGAGGAGAGTGTGTTTCGCTGATGTTTTAATATACACAGGACATGTTAACAGGTGAACAGTTTAAGTGAGGAGAGTGTGTTTCGCTGATGTTTTAATACACACGGGACATGTTACCAGGTGAACAGTATAAGTGAGGAGAGTGTGTTTCGCTAATGTTTTAATACACACGGGACATGTCACCAGGTGAACAGTATAAGTGAGGCGAGTGTGTTCCCCAGATTGTTTCATATACACGGGACATGTTACCAGGTGAACAGTATAAGTGAGCAGAGTGTGTTCCCCTGATTGTTTAATCCACAGGGGACATGTTGCCAGGTGAGCAGTACCATTGAGGAGAGTGTGTTCCCCTGATTGTTCAATACGCACGGGACATGTTACCAGGTGAACAGTATAAGTGAGGCGAGCATGTTACCCAGATTGTTTAATATACACGGGACATGTTACCAGGTGAACCGTATAAGTGAAGAGAGTGTGTTCCCCTGTTTGTTTAATACACACGGGACATGTTACCAGGTGAACAGTGTAAGTGAGCAGAGTGTGTTCCCCTGATGGTTTAATATACACGACACATGTTACCAGGTGAACAGGATAAGTGAGGAGAGTGTGTTCACCGATTGTTTAATACACACGGGACATGTCACCAGGTGAACAGTATAAGTGAGCAGAGTGTGTTCCCCTGATATTTTAATACACACGGGACATGTTACCAGGTGAACAGTATAGGTGAGGAGAATGTGTTCCACTGATAGTTTAATAGACACGGGACATGTTACCAGGTGAACAGTGTAAGTGAGGAGAGGGTGTTCCCCTGATGTTTTAATACACACGGGACATGTTACCAGATGAACAGTATAAGTGAGGAGAGTGTGTTCTCCAAATGTTTAAATAGACACGGGACAAGTTAACAGGTGAACAGTATAAGTGAGGAGAGTGTGTTCCGCTGATGGTTTAATATACACGAGACATGTTACCAGGTGAACAGGAGAAGGGAGGAGAGTGTGTTTCCCTGATGTTTTAATACACACGGGACATGTTCCCATTTGAACAGTATAAGTGAGGAGAGTGTGTTCCCCTGTTTGTTTAATATACACGGGACATGTCACGAGGTGAACAGTATAAGTGAGGAGAGTGTGTTCTCCTGATGGTTTAATATACACGGGACATGTTTCCAGGTGAACAGTATAAGTGAGGAGAGTTTGTTCCCCTGATTGTTTAATCCTGACGGGACATGTCACCAGGTGAACAGTATATGTGAGGAGAGTGTGTACCCCTGATTGTTTAATGCACACGGGACATGTTACCAGGTGAACAGTATAAGTGAGGAGAGTGTGTTCCCCTGATGGTTTAATATACACGGGACATGTTACCAGGTGAACATTTTAAGTGAGGAGAGTGTGTTCCCCTGATGGTTTAATATACACGGGACATGTTACCAGGTGAACATTTTAAGTGAGGAGAGTGTGTTCCCCTGATGGTTTAATATACACGGGACATGTTACCAGATGAACAGTATAAGTGAGGAGAGTGTGTTCCCCTAATGTTTTAATAGACACGGGACAAGTTACCAGGTGAACAGTATAAGTGAGGCGAGTGTGTTCCCCAGATTGTATAATATACACGGGACATGTTACCAGGTGAACAGTATAAGTGAGGAGAGTTTGTTCCCCTGTTTGTTTAATACACACCGGACATGTTAACAGGTGAACAGTATAAGTGAGGCGTGTGTGTTCCCCAGATTGTTTAATATACACGGGACATGTTACCAGGTGAACAGTATAAGTGAGGAGAGTGTGTTCCCCTGTTTGTTTAATACACAAGGGACATGTTACCAGGTGAACAGTATAAGTGAGGAGAGTGTGTTTCGCTGATGTTTTAATATACACGAGACATGTTACCAGGTGAACAGTATAAGTGAGGAGAGTGTGTTCCCCTGATGGTTTAATACACACGGGACATGTTACCAGGTGAACAGTATAAGTGAGGAGAGTGTGTTCCCCTGATGGTTTAATACACACGGGACATGTTACCAGGTGAACAGTATAAGTGAGGAGAGTGTGTTCCCCTGATGGTTTAATACACACGGGACATGTTACCAGGTGAACAGTATAAGTGAGGCGAGTGTGTTCCCCAGATTGTTTAATATACACAGGACATGTTAACAGGTGAACAGTTTAAGAGAGGAGAGTGTGTTTTGCTGATGTTTTAATACACACGGGACATGTTACCAGGTGAACAGTTTAAGTGAGGAGAGTGTGTTTCGCTGATGTTTTAATATACACAGGACATGTTAACAGGTGAACAGTTTAAGTGAGGAGTGTGTGTTTCGCTGATGTTTTAATACACACGGGACATGTTACCAGGTGAACAGTATAAGTGAGGAGAGTGTGTTTCGCTAATGTTTTAATACACACGGGACATGTCACCAGGTGAACAGTATAAGTGAGGCGAGTGTGTTCCCCAGATTGTTTCATATACACGGGACATGTTACCAGGTGAACAGTATAAGTGAGCAGAGTGTGTTCCCCTGATTGTTTAATCCACAGGGGACATGTTGCCAGGTGAGCAGTACCATTGAGGAGAGTGTGTTCCCCTGATTGTTCAATACGCACGGGACATGTTACCAGGTGAACAGTATAAGTGAGGCGAGCATGTTACCCAGATTGTTTAATATACACGGGACATGTTACCAGGTGAACCGTATAAGTGAGGAGAGTGTGTTCCCCTGTTTGTTTAATACACACGGGACATGTTACCAGGTGAACAGTGTAAGTGAGCAGTGTGTGTTCCCCTGATGGTTTAATATACACGACACATGTTACCAGGTGAACAGGATAAGTGAGGAGAGTGTGTTCACCGATTGTTTAATACACACGGGACATGTCACCAGGTGAACAGTATAAGTGAGCAGAGTGTGTTCCCCTGATATTTTAATACACACGGGACATGTTACCAGGTGAACAGTATAGGTGAGGAGAATGTGTTCCACTGATAGTTTAATAGACCCGGGACATGTTACCAGGTGAACAGTGTAAGTGAGGAGAGGGTGTTCCCCTGATGTTTTAATACACACGGGACATGTTACCAGATGAACAGTATAAGTGAGGAGAGTGTGTTCTCCTAATGTTTAAATAGACACGGGACAAGTTAACAGGTGAACAGTATAAGTGAGGAGAGTGTGTTCCGCTGATGGTTTAATATACACGAGACATGTTACCAGGTGAACAGTATAAGGGAGGAGAGTGTGTTTCCCTGATGTTTTAATACACACGGGACATGTTCCCATTTGAACAGTATAAGTGAGGAGAGTGTGTTCCCCTGTTTGTTTAATATACACGGGACATGTCACGAGGTGAACAGTATAAGTGAGGAGAGTGTGTTCTCCTGATTGTTTAATACACACACAGGACATGTTACAAGGTGAACAGTATAATTGAGGAGAGTGTTTACCCCTGATGTTTTAAGACACATGGGACATGTTACCAGGTGAACAGCATAAGTGAGGAGAGAGTGTTCCCCTGATGGTTTAATATACACGGGAAATGATACCAGGTGAACAGTATAAGTGAGGAGAGTGTGTTCCCCTGATGTTTTAATACACACGGGACATTTTGCCAGGTTAACAGTATAAGTGAGGAGAGGGTGTTCCCCTGATGTTTTAATACACACGGGACATGTCACCAGGTGAACAGTATAAGTGACGAGAGTGTGTTCCCCTGTTTCTTTAATACACAAGGGACATGTTACCTGGTGAACAGTATAAGTGAGGAGAGTGTGTTCCCCTGATGAATTAATACTGACGTGACATGTCACCAGGTGAACAGTATAAGTGAGGAGAGTGTGTTCCACTGATTGTTTTTTACACATGGGACATTTCACCAGGTGAACAGTATAAGTGAGGAGACTGTGTTCCCCTGATGTTTTAATACACACGGGACATGTTACCAGGTGAACAGAATAAGAGAGGAGAGTGTGTTCCCCTGATTGTTTAATATACACAGGACATGTTACCAGGTGAACGGTATTAGTGCGGAGAGTGTGTTCCCCTGATTGTTTAATATACACGGGACATGTCACCAGGTGAACAGAAGAAGTGAGGAGAGTGTGTTCCCCTTATGTTTTAATACACACGGGACATGTTACCAGGTGAACAGTATAAGTGAAGGGAGTTTGTTCCCCTGATTGTTTTTTATACATGGGACATTTCACCAGGTGAACAGTATAAGTGAGGAGAGTGTGTTCCCCTGATGTTTTAATACACACGGGACATGTTACCAGGTGAACAGTATAAGTGAGGAGAGTGTGTTCCCCTGATGTTTTAATACTCACGGGACATTTTGCCAGGTGAACAGTATAAGTGAGGAGAGTTTGTTCCCCTGATTGTTTTTTATACATGGGACATTTCACCAGGTGAACAGTATAAGTGAGGAGAGTGTGTTCCCCTTATGTTTTAATACACACGGGACATGTTACCAGGTGAACAGTATAAGTGAGGAGAGTGTGTTCCCCTGATGTTTTAATACACACGGGACATTTTGCCAGGTCAACAGGATAAGTGAGGAGAGTGTATTCCCCAGATTGTTTAATACACACGGGACATGTTACCAGATGAAGAGTATAAGTGAGGAGAGTGTGTTCCCCTAATGTTTTAATAGACACGGGACAAGTTACCAGGTGAACAGTATAAGTGAGGAGAGTGTGTTCCCCTGATGGTTTAATATACACGAGACATGTTGCCAGGTGAACATTATAAGTGAGGAGAGTGTGTTCCCCTGATGGTTTAATCCACACAGGACATGTTACCAGGTGAACAGTATAAGTGAGGAGAGTGTGTTCCCCTGATGGTTTAATATATACGGGACATGTTACCAGGAGAACAGTTTAAGTGAGGAGAGTGTGTTTCGCTGATGTTTTTATACGCACGGGACATGTTACCAGGTATACAGTTTAAGTGAGGAGGGTGTGTTTCGCTGATGGTTTTATACACACGGGACATGTTACTAGGTGAACATGATAAGTGATGAGAATGTGTTCCCCAGATTGTTTAATACACAAGGGACATGTTACCAGGTGAACAGTATAGGTGAGGAGACTGTGTTGCATTGATAGTTTAATAGACACGGGACATGTTACCAGGTGAACAGTATAAGTGAGGAGAGTGTGTTACCCTAATGTTTTAATAGACACGGGACAAGTTACCAGGTGAACAGTATAAGTGAGGAGAGTGTGTTCCCCTGATGGTTTAATATACACAGGACATCTTACCAGGTGAACAGTTTAAGTGAGGAGAGTGTGTTTCGCTGATGTTTTTATACGCACGGGACATGTTACCAGGTGAACAGTTTAAGTTAGGAGAGTGTGTTTCGCTGATGTTTTAATACACACGGGACATGTTACCAGGTGAACAGTACAAGTGAGGAGAGTGTGTTGCCCTGATGGTTTAATATACACGGGACATGTTACCAGGTGAACAGTTTAAGTGAGGAGAGTGTGTTTCGCTGATGTTTTTATACACACGGGACATGTTACCAGGTGTACAGTTTAAGTGAGGAGGGTGTGTTTCGCTGATGTTTAATATACACACGGGACATGTTACCAGGTGAGCATGATAAGTGATGAGAGTGTGTTCCCCAGATTGTTTAATAGACACGGGACATGTTACCAGGTGAACAGTAGAAGTGAGGAGAGTGTGTTCCCCTACTGTTTTAATAGACACGGGACAAGTTACCAGGTGAACAGTATAAGTGAGGAGAGTGTGTTCCCCTGATTGTTCAATGCACACGGGACATGTTTGCAGGTGAACATTATAAGTGAGGAGAGTGTGTTTCGCTGATGTTTTAATACACACGGGACATGTTACCAGGTGAACATTATAAGTGAGGAGAGCGTGTTCCACTGATTGTTTAATACACAAGGGACATGTTACCAGGTGAACATTATAAGTGAGGAGAGTGTGTTCCCCTGATGGTTTAATATACACGAGACATGTTGCCAGGTGAACATTATAAGTGAGGAGAGTGTGTTCCCCTGATCGTTTAATATACACGAGACATGTTGCCAGGTGAACATTATAAGTGAGGAGAGTGTGTTCCCCTGATGGTTTAATATACACAGGACATGTTACCAGGTGAACAGTTTAAGTGAGGAGAGTGTGTTCCCCTGATTGTTTTATGCACACGGGACATGTAACCAAGTGAACAGTATAAGTGAGGAGAGTGTGTTTCGCTGATGTTTTAATACACACGGGACATGTTACCAGGTGAACAGTATAAGTGAGGAGAGTGTGTTCCCCTGATGGTTTAATATACACGAGACATGTTACCAGGTGAACAGTATAAATGAGGCGAGTGTGTTCCCCAGATTGTTTAGTATACACAGGACATCTTACCAGGTTAACAGTATAAGTGAGGCGGGTGTGTTCCCCAGATTGTTTAATCCACACAGGACATGTTACCAGGTGAACAGTATAAGTGAGGAGAGTGTGTTCCCCTGATTGTTTAATCCACACAGGTCATGTTACCAGGTGAACAGTATAAGTGAGGAGAGTGTGTTCCCCTGATGGTTTAATATACACGGTACATGTTACCAGGTGAACAGTTTAAGTGAGGAGAGTGTGTTTCGCTGATGTTTTTATGCGCACGGGACATGTTACCAGGTGTACAATTTAAGTGAGGAGGGTGTGTTTCGCTGATGTTTTTATACACACGGGACATGTTACTAGGTGAACATGATAAGTGATGAGAGTGTGTTCCCCAGATTGTTTAATACACACGGGACATGTTACCAGGTGAACAGTATAGGTGAGGAGACTGTGTTCCCCTGATGGTTTAATATACACGGGACATGTTACCAGGTGAACAGTTTAAGTGAGGAGAGTGTGTTTCGCTGATGTTTTTATACACACGGGACATGTTACCAGGTGTACAGTTTAAGTGAGGAGGGTGTGTTTCGCTGATGTTTTCATACACACGGGACATGTTACCAGGTGAACAGTATAAGTGAAGAGTGTTTGTTCCCCTGATTGTTTTTTATACATGGGACATTTCACGAGGTGAACAGTATAAGTTAGGAGAGTGTGTTCCCCTGATGTTTTAATACAGACGGGACATTTTGCCAGGTGAACGGTAGGAGTGAGGAGAGGGTGTTCCCCTGATGTTTTAATACACACGGGACATGTTACCAGATGAACAGTATAAGTGAGGAGAGTGTGTTCCCCTAATGTTTTAATAGACACGGGACAAGTTGCCAGGTGAACAGTGTAAGTGAGGAGAGTGTGTTCCCCAGATGGTTTAATATACACGAGACATGTTACCAGGTGAACAGTGTAAGTGAGGAGAGTGTGTTCCCCTGATGGTTTAATACACACGGGACATGATAACAGGTGAACAGTGTAAGTGAGGAGAGTGTGTTCCACTGATGGTTTAATATACACGAGACATGTTACCAGGTGAACAGCATAAGTGAGGAGAGTGTGTTCCCCTGATTGTTTAATACACCCGGGACATGTTCCCAGGTGAACAGTTTAAGTTAGGAGAGTGTGTTTCGCTGATGTCTTAATATACACGAGACATGTTACCAGGTGAACAGTATAAGTGAGGAGAGTGTGTTCCCCTGATTGTTTAATACACACGGGACATGTTACCAGGTGAACAGTTAAAGTTAGGAGAGTGTGTTTCGCTGATGTTTTAATATACACGAGAGATGTTACCAGGTGAACAGTTTAAGTGAGGAGAGTGTGTTCCCCTGATTGTTTAATACACACGGGACATGTTACCAGGTGAACAGTTTAAGTTAGGAGAGTGTGTTTCGATGATGTTTTAATATACACGAGACATGTTACCAGGTGAACAGTATAAGTGAGGAGAGTGTGTTCCCCTGATGGTTTAATACACACGGGACATGTTACCAGGTGAACAGTATTAGTGAGGAGAGTGTGTTCCCCTGATGGTTTAATACACACGGGACATGTTACCAGGTGAACAGTATAAGTGAGGCGAGTGTGTTCCCCAGATTGTTTAATATACACAGGACATGTTACCAGGTGAACAGTTTAAGAGAGGAGAGTGTGTTTCGCTGATGTTTTAATACACACGGGACATGTTACCAGGTGAACAGTTTAAGTGAGGAGAATGTGTTTCGCTGATGTTTTAATACACACGGGACATGTTACCAGGTGAACAGTATAAGTGAGGAGAGTGTCTTCCTCTGTTTGTTTAATACACACGGGACATGTCACCAGGTGAACAGTATAAGTGAGGAGAGTGTGTTCCCCCGTTTGTTTAATACACACGGGACATGTTACCAGGTGAACATGATAAGTGAGGAGACTGTGTTCCCCTGATGTTTTAATGCACACGGGACATGTTACCAGGTGAACAGTATAAGTGAAGAGTGTTTGTTCCCCTTATGTTTTAATAAACACGGAACATGTTTCCAGGTGAACGGAAGAAGTGAGGAGAGTGTGTTCCCCTTATGTTTTAATACACACGGGACATGTTACCAGGTGAACAGTATAAGTGAAGAGTGTTTGTTCCCATGATTGTTTTTTATACATGGGACATTTCACCAGGTGAACAGTATAAGTGAGGAGAGTGTGTTCCCCTGATGTTTTAATACACACGGGACATGTTACCAGGTGAACGGTATTAGTGCGGAGAGTGTGTTCCCCTGATTGTTTAATATACACGGGACATGTCACCAGGTGAACAGTATAAGTGAGGAGAGTGTGTTCCCCTTATGTTTTAATACACACGGGACATGTTACCAGGTGAACAGAATAAGTGAAGAGTGTTTGTTCCCCTGATTGTTTTTTATACATGGGACATTTCACCAGGTGAACAGTATAAGTTAGGAGACTGTGTTCCCCTGATGTTTTAATACACAAGGGACATTTCACCAGGTGAACAGTATAAGTTAGGAGAGTGTGTTCCCCTGATGTTTTAATACACACGGGACATGTTACCAGGTGAACAGTAGAAGTGAGGTGAGCGTGTTCCCCAGATTGTTTAATATACACGGGACATGTTAGCAGGTGAACCGTATAAGTGAGGAGAGTGTGTTCCCCTGATGGTTTAATATACACGAGACATGTTACCAGGTGAACAGTATAAGTGAGGAGAGTGTGTTCCACAGATTGTTTAATACACACGGGACATGTTACCAGGTGAACAGTATAAGTGAGCAGAGTGTGTTCCCCTGATGTTTTAATACACACGGGACATTTTGCCAGGTGAACTGTATAAGTGAGGAGAGTGTGTTCCCCAGATTGTTTAATACACACGGGACATGTTGCCATGTGAACAGCATAGGTGAGGAGAATGCGTTCCACTGAAAGTTTAATGTACACGGGACATGTTACCAGGTGAACAGTATAAGTGAGGAAAGTGTGTTCGCCTGATGGTTTAATATACACGGGACATGTTGCCTGGTGAACAGTATAAGTGAGGAGAGTGTGTTCTCCTGATTGTTTAATACACACACAGGATATGTTACCAGGTGAACAGTATAAGTGAGGAGAGTGTTTACCCCTGATGTTTTAAGACACACGGGAAATGTTACCAGGTAAACAGTGTAAGTGAGGAGAATGTGTTCCCCTGATTGTTTAATACACACGGGACATGTTACCAGGTGAACAGCATAAGTGAGGAGAAAGTGTTCCCCTGATGGTTTAATATAGATGGGACATGTTGACAGGTGAACAGTATAAGTGAGGAGAGTGTGTTCCCCTGATAGTTTAATATACATGGGACATTTCACCAGGTGAACAGTTTCAGTGAGGAGAGTGTGTTCCCCTGATGTTTTAATACACACGGGACATTTTACCAAGTGAAAAGTATAAGTGAGGAGAGTGTGTTCCCCTGATGTTTTAATACAGACGGGACATTTTGCCAGGTGAACGGCAGGAGTGAGGAGAGGGTGTTCCCCTGATGTTTTAATACACACGGGACATGTTACCAGATGAACAGTATAAGTGACGAGAGTGTGTTCCCCTAATGTTTTAATAGACACGGGACAAGTTGCCAGGTGAACAGTGTAAGTGAGGAGAGTGTGTTCCCCAGATGGTTTAATATACACGAGACATGTTACCGGGTGAACAGTGTAAGTGAGGAGAGTGTGTTCCCCTGATGGTTTAATACACACGGGACATGATAACAGGTGAACAGTGTAAGTGAGGAGAGTGTGTTCCACTGATGGTTTAATATACACGAGACATGTTACCAGGTGAACAGCATAAGTGAGGAGAGTGTGTTCCCCTGATTGTTTAATACACACGGGACATGTTCCCAGGTGAACAGTTTAAGTTAGGAGAGTGTGTTTCGCTGATGTCTTAATATACACGAGACATGTTACCAGGTGAACAGTATAAGTGATGAGAGTGTGTTCCCCTGATTGTTTAATACACACGGGACATGTTACCAGGTGAACAGTTTAAGTTAGGAGAGTAGGTTTCGATGATGTTTTAATATACACGAGACATGTTACCAGGTGAACAGTATAAGTGAGGAGAGTGTGTTCCCCTGATGGTTTAATACACACGGGACATGTTACCAGGTGAACAGTATAAGTGAGGAGAGTGTGTTCCCCTGATTGTTTAATACACCCGGGACATTTTGCCAGGTGAACAGTATAAGTGAGGAGAGTGTGTTCCCCAGATTGTTTAATACACACGCAGGACATGTTACCAGGTGAACAGCATAAGTGAGGAGAGTGTTTACCCCTGATGTTTTAAGACACACGGGACATGTTACCAGGTGAACAGTATAAGTGAGGAGAGTGTGTTCCCCAGATTGTTTAATACACACGCAGGACATGTTACCAGGTGAACAGCATAAGTGAGGAGAGTGTTTACCCCTGATGTTTTAAGACACACGGGACATGTTACCAGGTGAACAGTATAAGTGAGGTGAGTGTGTTCCCCTGATGTTTTAATATACACCAGACATTTTGCCAGGTGAACAGTGTAAGTGAGGAGAGTGTGTTCCCCAGATTGTTTAATACACACGGGAAATGTTACCAGGTGAACAGTATAGGTGAGGAGAGGGTGTTCCCCTGATGTTTTAATACACACGGGACATGTTACCAGATGAACAGTATAAGTGAGGAGAGTGTGTTCCCCTAATGTTTTAATAGACACGGGACAAGTTACCAGGTGAACAGTATAAGTGAGGCGAGTGTGTTCCCCAGATTGTTTAATACACACGGGACATGTTCCCATTTGAACAGTATAAGTGAGGAGAGTGTGTTCCCCTGTTTGTTTAATATACACGGGACATGTCACCAGGTGAACAGTATAAGTGAGGAGAGTGTGTTCTCCTGATTGTTTAATACACACACAGGACATGTTACCAGGTGAACAGTATAAGTGAGGAGAGTGTTTACCCCTGATGTTTTAAGACACACGGGACATGTTACCAGGTGAACAGCATAAGTGAGGAGAGAGTGTTCCCCTGTTTGTTTAATATACACGGGACATGTCACCAGGTGAACAGTATAAGTGAGGAGAGTGTGTTCTCCTGATTGTTTAATATACACGGGACATGTCACCAGGTGAACAGTATAAGTGAGGAGAGTGTGTTCCCCTGTTTGTTTAATATACACGGGACATGTCACCAGGTGAACAGTATAAGTGAGGAGAGTGTGTTCTCCTGATTGTTTAATACACACACAGGACATGTTACCAGGTGAACAGTATAAGTGAGGAGAGTGTGTTCCCCTGATTGTTTAATACACACGGGACATGTTACCAGGTGAACAGTGTAAGTGAGGAGAGTGTGTTCCCCTGATGGTTTAATATACACGAGACATGTTACCAGGTGAACAGTGTAAGTGAGGAGAGTGTGTTCCCCTGATGGTTTAATACACACCGGACATGTTACCAGGTGAACAGTGTAAGTGAGGAGAGTGTGTTCCCCTGATGGTTTAATATACACGAGACATGTTACCAGGTGAACAGTGTAAGTGAGGAGAGTGTGTTCCACTGATGGTTTAATACACACGGGACATGTTACCAGGTGAACAGTATAAGTGAGGAGAGTGTGTTCCCCTGATGGTTTAATACACACGGGACATGATACCAGGTGAACAGGATAAGTGAGGAGAGTGTGTTCCCCTGATTGTTTAATACACACCGGACATGTTTCCAGGTGAACAGTGTAAGTGAGGAGAGTGTGTTCCCCTGATGGTTTAATATACACGAGACATGTTACCAGCTGAACAGGATAAGTGAGGAGAGTTTGTTCCCCTGATTGTTTAATACACACGGGACATGTTACCAGGTGAACAGTTTAAGTTAGGAGAGTGTGTTTCGCTGATGTTTTAATACACACGGGACATGTTACCAGGTGAACAGTATAAGTGAGGCGAGTGTGTTCCCCAGATTGTTTAATATACACGGGACATGTTACCAGGTGAACAGTGTAAGTGAGCAGAGTGTGTTCCCCTGATTGTTTAAGACACACGGGACATGTTGCCAGGTGAGCAGTATAAGTGAGGTGAGCGTGTTCCCCAGATTGTTTAATATACACGGGACATGTTACCAGGTGAACCGTATAAGTGAGGAGAGTGTGTTCCCGGGTTTGTTTAATACACACGGGACATGTTACCAGGTGAACAGTATAAGTGAGCAGAGTGTGTTCCACAGATTGTTTAATATACACGGGACATGTTACCAGGTGAACAGTATAAGTGAGGAGCGTGTGTTCCCCTGATTGTTTAATACGCAGGGACATGTTACCAGGTGAACAGTATAAGTGAGGTGAGCGTGTTCCCCACATTGTTTAATATACACGGGACATGTTAGCAGATGAACCGTATAAGTGAGGAGAGTGTGTTCCCCTGATGGTTTAATATACACGAGACATGTTACCAGGTGAACAGTATAAGTGAGGAGAGTGTGTTCCACAGATTGTTTAATACACACGGGACATGTTACCAGGTGAATAGTATAAGTGAGCAGAGTGTGTTCCCCTGATGTTTTAATACACACGGGACATGTTGCCAGGTGAACAGTATAAGTGAGGAGAGTGTGTTCCCCAGATTGTTTAATACGCACGGGACATGTTGCCATGTGAACAGTATAGGTGAGGAGACTGCGTTCCACTGATAGTTTAATGTACACGGGACATGTTACCAGGTGAACAGTATAAGTGAGGAGAGTGTGTTCCCCTGATGCTTTAATATACACGGGACATGTTGCCTGGTGAACAGTGTAAGTGAGGAGAGTGTGTTCTCCTGATTGTTTAATACACACACAGGACATGTTACCAGGTGAACAGTCTAAGTGAGGAGAGTGTTTACCCCTGATGTTTTAAGACACACGGGAAATGTTACCAGGTAAACAGTGTAAGTGAGGAGAATGTGTTCCCCTGATTGTTTAATATAGATGGGACATGTTGACAGGTGAACAGTATAAGTGAGGAGAGTGTGTTCCCCTGATAGTTTAATATACATGGGACATTTCACCAGGTGAACAGTTTCAGTGAGGAGAGTGTGTTCCCCTGATGTTTTAATACACACGGGACATGTTACCAGGTGAACAGTATAAGTGAGGAGAGTGTGTTCCCCTGATGTCTTAATACAGACGGGACATTTTGCCAGGTGAACGGTAGAAGTGAGGAGAGGGTGTTCACCTGATGTTTTAATACACACGGGACATGTTACCAGATGAAGAGTATAAGTGAGGAGAGTGTGTTCCCCTAATGTTTTAATAGACACGGGACAAGTTACGAGGTGAACAGTGTAAGTGAGGAAAGTGTGTTCCCCAGAATGTTTAATATACACGAGACATGTTACCAGGTGAACAGTGTAAGTGAGGAGAGTGTGTTCCCCTGATGGTTTAATACACACGGGACATGTTCCCAGGTGAACAGTGTAAGTGAGGAGAGTGTGTTCCCCTGATGGTTTAATATACACGAGACATGTTACCAGGTGAATAGCATAAGTGAGGAGAGTGTGTTCCCCTGATTGTTTAATACACCCGGAACATGTTACCAGGTGAACAGTGTAAGTGAGGAGAGTGTGTTCCCCTGATGGTTTAATATACACGAGAGATGTTACCAGGTGAACAGTATAAGTGAGGAGAGTGTGTTCCCCTGATTGTTTAATACACACGGGACATGTTACCAGGTGAACAGTTTAAGTTAGGAGAGTGTCTTTCGCTGATGTTTTAATATACACGAGAGATGTTACCAGGTGAACAGTATAAGTGAGCAGAGTGTGTTCCCCTGATTGTTTAATACACACGGGACATGTTACCAGGTGAACAGTTTAAGTTAGGAGAGTGTGTTTCGATGATGTTTTAATATACACAAGACATATTACCAGGTGAACAGTATAAGAGAGGAGAGTGTGTTCCCCTGATGGTTTAATACACACGGGACATGTTACCAGGTGAACAGTATAAGTGAGGAGAGTGTGTTCCCCTGATGGTTTAATACACACGGGACATGTTACCAGGTGAACAGTATAAGTGAGGCGAGTGTGTTCCCCAGATTGTCTAATATACACAGGACATGTTACCAGGTGAACAGTTTAAGAGAGGAGAGTGTGTTTCGCTGATGTTTTAATACACACGGGACATGTTACCAGGTGAACAGTTTAAGTGAGGAGAGTGTGTTTCGCTGATATTTTAATATACACAGGACATGTTACCAGGTGAACAGTTTAAGTGAGGAGAGTGTATTTCGCTGATGTTTTAATACACACGGGACATGTTACCAGGTGAACAGTGTAAGTGAGGAGAATGTGTTTCGCTGATGTTTTAATACACACGGGACATGTCACCAGGTGAACAGTATAAGTGAGGCGGGTGTGTTCCCCAGATTGTTTAATATACACGGGACATGTTACCAGGTGAACAGTATAAGTGAGCAGAGTGTGTTCCCCTGATTGTTTAATACACACGGGACATGTTGCCAGGTGAGCAGTACAAGTGAGGAGAGTGTGTTCCCCTGATTGTTCAATACGCACGGGACATGTTACCAGGTGAACAGTATAAGTGAGGCGAGCGTGTTCCCCAGATTGTTTAATACACACGGGACATGTTACCAGGTGAACCGTATAAGTGAGCAGAGTCTGTTCCCCTGATGGTTTAATATACACGAGACATGTTACCAGGTGAACAGGATAAGTGAGGAGAGTGTGATCACCAGATTGTTTAATACACACGGGACATGTTACCAGCTGAACAGTATAAGTGAGCAGAGTGTGTTCCCCTGATATTTTAATAAACACGGGACATGTTGCCAGGTGAACAGTATAAGTGAGGAGAGTGTGTTCCCCAGATTGTTTAATACACACGGGACATGTTACCATGTGAACAGTATAGGTGAGGAGACTGTGTTCCACTGATAGTTTAATAGACACGGGACATGTTACCAGGTGAACAGTATAAGTGAGGAGAGGGTGTTCCCCTGATGTTTTAATACACACGGGACATGTTACCAGATGAACAGTATAAGTGAGGAGAGTGTGTTCTCCTAATGTTTTAATAGACACGGGACAAGTTAACAGGTGAATAGTATAAGTGAGGAGAGTGTGTTCCCCTGATGGTTTAATATACACGAGACATGTTACCAGGTGAACAGTATAAGTGAGGAGAGTGTGTTTCCCTGATGTTTTAATACACACGGGACATATTCCCATTTGAACAGTATAAGTGAGGAGAGTGTGTTCTCCTGATTGTTTAATACACACACAGGACATGTTACCAGGTGAACAGTATAAGTGAGGAGAGTGTTTACCCCTGATGTTTTAAGACACACGGGACATGTTACCAGGTGAACAGCATAAGTGAGGAGAGAGTGTTCCCCTGATGGTTTAATATACACGGGAAATGATACCAGGTGAACAGTATAAGTGAGGAGAGTGGGTTCCCCTGATTGTTTAATATACACAGGACATGTTACCAGGTGAACAGTGTAAGTGAGGAGAGTGTGTTCCCCTGATGGTTTAATACACACGGGACATGTTACCAGGTGAACAGTTTAAGTTAGGAGAGTGTGTTTCGCTGATGTTTTAATACACACGGGACATGTTACCAGGTGAACAGTATAAGTGAGGCGAGTGTGTTCCCCTGATAGTTTAATATACATGGGACATTTCACCAGGTGAACAGTTTCAGTGAGGAGAGTGTGTTCCCCTGATGTTTTAATACACACGGGACATGTTACCAGGTGAACAGTATAAGTGAGGAGAGTGTGTTCCCCTGATGTTTTAATACAGACGGGACATTTTGCCAGGTGAACGGTAGAAGTGAGGAGAGGGTGTTCCCCTGATGTTTTAATACACACGGGACATGTTACCAGATGAACAGTATAAGTGAGGAGAGTGTGTTCCCCTAATGTTTTAATAGACACGGGACATGTTACCAGGTGAACAGTGTAAGTGAGGAGAGTGTGTTCCCCAGATGGTTTAATATACACGAGACATGTTACGAGGTGAACAGTGTAAGTGAGGAGAGTGTGTTCCCCTGATGGTTTAATACACACGGGACATGTTACCAGGTGAACAGTGTAAGTGAGGAGAGTGTGTTCCCCTGATGGTTTAATATACACGAGACATGTTACCAGGTGAACAGCATAAGTGAGGAGAGTGTGTTCCCCTGATTGTTTAATACACCCGGGACATGTTACCAGGTGAACAGTGGAAGTGAGGAGAATGTGTTCCCCTGATGGTTTAATATACACGAGAGATGTTACCAGGTGAACAGTATAAGTGAGGAGAGTGTGATCCCCTGATGGTTTAATACACACGGGACATGTTACCAGGTGAACAGTTTAAGTTAGGAGAGTGTGTTTCGCTGATGTTTTAATATACACGAGAGATGTTACCAGGTGAACAGTATAAGTGAGGCGAGTCTGTTCCCCAGACTGTTTAATATACACAGGACATGTTACCAGGTGAACAGTTTAAGAGAGGAGAGTGTGTTTCGCTGATGTTTTAATACACACGGGACATGTTACGAGGTGAACAGTTTAAGTGAGGAGAGTGTGTTTCGCTGATGTTTTAATATACACAGGACATGTTACCAGGTGAACAGTTTAAGTGAGGAGAGTGTATTTCGCTGATGTTTTAATACACACGGGACATGTTACCAGGTGAACAGTGTAAGTGAGGAGAATGTGTTTCGCTGATGTTTTAATACACACGGGACATGTCACCAGGTGAACAGTATAAGTGAGGCGGGTGTGTTCCCCAGATTGTTTAATATACACGGGACATGTTACCAGGTGAACAGTATAAGTGAGCAGAGTGTGTTCCCCTGATTGTTTAATACACACGGGACATGTTGCCAGGTGAGCAGCACAAGTGAGGAGAGTGTGTTCCCCTGATTGTTCAATACGCACGGGACATGTTACCAGGTGAACAGTATAAGTGAGGCGAGCGTGTTCCCCAGATTGTTTAATACACACGGGACATGTTACCAGGTGAACCGTATAAGTGAGCAGAGTGTGTTCCCCTGATGGTTTAATATACACGAGACATGTTACCAGGTGAACAGGATAAGTGAGGAGAGTGTGTTCACCAGATTGTTTAATACACACGGGACATGTTACCAGCTGAACAGTATAAGTGAGCAGAGTGTGTTCCCCTGATATTTTAATACACACGGGACATGTTGCCAGGTGAACAGTATAAGTGAGGAGAGTGTGTTCCCCAGATTGTTTAATACACACGGGACATGTTACCAGGTGAACAGTATAGGTGAGGAGACTGTGTTCCACGGATAGTTTAATAGACACGGGACATGTTACCAGGTGAACAGTATAAGTGAGGAGAGGGTGTTCCCCTGATGTTTTAATACACACGGGACATGTTACCAGATGAACAGTATAAGTGAGGAGAGTGTGTTCTCCTAATGTTTTAATAGACACGGGACAAGTTAACAGGTGAACAGTATAAGTGAGGAGAGTGTGTTCCCCTGATGGTTTAATATACACGAGACATGTTACCAGGTGAACAGTGTAAGTGAGGAGAGTGTGTTCCCCTGATGGTTTAATACACACGGGACATGTTACCAGGTGAACAGTGGAAGTGAGGAGAGTGTGTTCCCCTGATGGTTTAATATACACGAGGCATGTTACCAGGTGAACAGTATAAGTGAGGAGAGTGTGTTCCCCTAATGTTTTAATAGACACGGGACAAGTTACCAGGTGAACAGTATAAGTGAGGAGAGTGTTTACCCCTGATGTTTTAAGACACACGGGACACGTTACCAGGTGAACAGTATAAGTGAGGAGAGTGTGTTCCCCTGATGTTTTAATACACACGGGACATTTTGCCAGGTGAACAGTATAAGTGAGGAGAGTGTGTTCCCCTGATGTTTTAATACACACGGGACATTTTGCCAGGTGAACAGTATAAGTGAGGAGAGTGTGTTCCCCTGATGTTTTAATACACACGGGACATTTTGCCAGGTGAACAGCATAAGTGAGGAGAGGGTGTTCCCCTGATGTTTTAATACACACGGGACATTTTGCCAGGTGAACAGTATAAGTGAGGAGAGTGTGTTCCCCTGATTGTTTAATACACACGGGACATGTTACCAGGTGAACAGTTTAAGTTAGGAGAGTGTGTTTCGCTGATGTTGTAATACACACGGGACATGTTACCAGGTGAACAGTATAAGTGAGGCGAGTGTGTTCCCCTGATAGTCTAATATACATGGGACATTTCACCAGGTGAACAGTTTCAGTGAGGAGAGTGTGTTCCCCTGATGTTTTAATACACACGGGACATGTTACCAGGTGAACAGTATAAGTGAGGCGAGTGTGTTCCCCAGACTGTTTAATATACACAGGACATGTTACCAGGTGAACGGTAGAAGTGAGGAGAGGGTGTTCCCCTGATGTTTTAATACACACGGGACATGTTACCAGATGAACAGTATAAGTGAGGAGAGTGTGTTCCCCTAATGTTTTAATAGACACGGGACAAGTTACCAGGTGAACAGTGTAAGTGAGGAGAGTGTGTTCCCCAGATGGTTTAATATTCACGAGACATGATACCAGGTGAACAGTGTAAGTGAGGAGAGTGTGTTCCCCTGATGGTTTAATACACACGGGACATGTTACCAGGTGAACAGTGTAAGTGAGGAGAGTGTGTTCCCCTGATGGTTTAATATACACGAGACATGTTACCAGGTGAACAGCATAAGTGAGGAGAGTGTGTTCCCCTGATTGTTTAATACACCCGGGACATGTTACCAGGTGAACAGTGTAAGTGAGGAGAGTGTGTTCCCCTGATGGTTTAATATACACGAGAGATGTTACCAGGTGAACAGTATAAGTGAGGAGAGTGTGTTCCCCTGATTGTTTAATACACACGGGACATATTACCAGGTGAACAGTTTAAGTTAGGAGAGTGTGTTTCGATGATGTTTTAATATACACGAGACATGTTACCAGGTGAACAGTATAAGTGAGGAGAGTGTGTTCCCCTGATGGTTTAATACACACGGGACATGTTACCAGGTGAACAGTATAAGTGAGGAGAGTGTGTTCCCCTGATGGTTTAATACACACGGGACATGTTACCAGGTGAACAGTATAAGTGAGGCGAGTGTGTTCCCCAGACTGTTTAATATACACAGGACATGTTACCAGGTGAACAGTTTAAGAGAGGAGAGTGTGTTTCGCTGATGTTTTAATACACACGGGACATGTTACCAGGTGAACAGTTTAAGTGAGGAGAGTGTGTTTCGCTGATGTTTTAATATACACCGGACATGTTACCAGGTGAACAGTTTAAGTGAGGAGAGTGTATTTCGCTGATGTTTTAATACACACGGGACATGTTACCAGGTGAACAGTGTAAGTGAGGAGAATGTGTTTCGCTGATGTTTTAATACACACGGGACATGTCACCAGGTGAACAGTATAAGTGAGGCGGGTGTGTTCCCCAGATTGTTTAATACAGACGGGACATGTTACCAGGTGAACAGTATAAGTGAGCAGAGTGTGTTCCCCTGATTGTTTAATACACACGGGACATGTTGCCAGGTGAGCAGCACAAGTGAGGAGAGTGTGTTCCCCTGATTGTTCAATACGCACGGGACATGTTACCAGGTGAACAGTATAAGTGAGGAGAATGTGTTTCGCTGATGTTTTAATACACACGGGACATGTCACCAGGTGAACAGTATAAGTGAGGCGGGTGTGTTCCCCAGATTGTTTAATATAGACGGGACATGTTACCAGGTGAACAGTATAAGTGAGTTGAGTGTGTTCCCCTGATTGTTTAATACACACGGGACATGTTGCCAGGTGAGCAGCACAAGTGAGGAGAGTGTGTTCCCCTGATTGTTCAATACGCACGGGACATGTTACCAGGTGAACAGTATAAGTGAGGCGAGCGTGTTCCCCAGATTGTTTAATGCACACGGGACATGTTACCAGGTGAACCGTATAAGTGAGCAGAGTTTGTTCCCCTGATGGTTTAATATACACGAGACATGTTACCAGGTGAACAGGATAAGTGAGGAGAGTGTGTTCACCAGATTGTTTAATACACACGGGACATGTTACCAGCTGAACAGTATAAGTGAGCAGAGTGTGTTCCCCTGATATTTTAATACACGCGGGACATGTTGCCAGGTGAACAGTATAAGTGAGGAGAGTGTGTTCCCCAGATTGTTTAATACACACGGGACATGTTACCAGGTGAACAGTATAGGTGAGGAGTCTGTGTTCCACTGATAGTTTAATAGACACGGGACATGTTACCAGGTGAACAGTATAGGTGAGGAGAGGGTGTTCCCCTGATGTTTTAATACACACGGGACATGTTACCAGATGAACAGTATAAGTGAGGAGAGTGTGTTCTCCTAATGTTTTATTAGACACGGGACAAGTTAACAGGTGAACAGTATAAGTGAGGAGAGTGTGTTCCCCTGATGGTTTAATATACACGAGACATGTTACCAGGTGAACAGTATAAGTGAGGAGAGTGTGTTTCCCTGATGTTTTAATACACACGGGACATGTTCCCATTTGAACAGTATAAGTGAGGAGAGTGTGTTCTCCTGATTGTCTAATACACACACAGGACATGTTACCAGGTGAACAGTATAAGTGAGGAGAGTGTTTACCCCTGATGTTTTAAGACACACGGGACATGTTACCAGGTGAACAGCATAAGTGAGGAGAGTGTTTTCCCCTGATGGTTTAATATACACGAGACATGTTACCAGGTGAACAGTGTAAGTGAGGAGAGTGTGTTCCCCTGATGGCTTAATACACACGGGACATGTTACCAGGTGAACAGTGGAAGTGAGGAGAGTGTGTTCCCCTGATTGTTTAATATACACGAGGCATGTTACCAGGTGAACAGTATAAGTGAGGAGAGTGTGTTCCCCTAATGTTTTAATAGACACGGGACAAGTTACCAGGTGAACAGTATAAGTGAGGAGAGTGTTTACCCCTGATGTTTTAAGACACACGGGACACGTTACCAGGTGAACAGCATTAGTGAGGAGAGATTGTTCCCCTGATGTTTTAATACACACGGGAAATGTTACCAGGTGAACAGTATAGGTGAGGAGAGGGTGTTCCCCTGATGTTTTAATACACACGGGACATGTTACCAGATGAACAGTATAAGTGAGGAGAGTGTGTTCCCCTAATGTTTTAATATTTACGGGACAAGTTACCAGGTGAACAGTATAGGTGAGGCGTGTGTGTTCCCCAGATTGTTTAATATACACAGGACATGTTACCAGGTGAACAGTATAAGTGAGGAGAGTGTGTTCCCCTGATTGTTTAATCCACACAGGACATGTTACCAGGTGAACAGTATCAGTGAGGAGAGTGTGTTCCCCTGATGGTTTAATATGCACGGGACATGTTACCAGGTGAACAGTTTAAGTGAGGAGAGTGTGTTTCGCTGATGTTTTTATACACACGGGACATGTTACCAGGTGTACTGTTTAAGTGAGGAGGGTGTGTTTCGCTGATGTTTTTATACACACGGGACATGTTACCAGGTGAACATGATAAGTGATGAGAGTGTGTTCCCCAGATTGTTTAATACACACGGGACATGTTACCAGGTGAACAGTATAGGTGAGGAGACTGTGTTGCATTGATGGTTTAATAGACACGGCACATGTAACCAAGTGAACAGTATAAGTGAGGAGAGTGTGTTCCCCTAATGTTTTAATAGACACGGGACAAGTTACCAGGTGAACAGTATAAGTGAGGAGAGTGTGTTCCCCTGATGGTTTAATATACACGAGACATGTTGCCTGGTGAACAGTATAAGTTAGGAGAGTGTGTTTCGCTGATGTTTTAATACACACGGGACATGTTACCAGGTGAACAGTATAAGTGAGGAGAGTGTGTTCCCCTGATGGTTTAATATACACGAGACATGTTACCAGGTGAACAGTATAAGTGAGGCGAGTGTGTTCCCCAGATTGTTTAATATACACGGGACATGTTACCAGGTGAACAGTATAAGTGAGGAGAGTGTGTTCCCCTGTTTGTTTAATACACACGGGACATGTTACCAGGTGAACAGTATAAGTGAGGAGATTGTGTTCCCCTGATTGTTTAATATACACGGGACAAGTTACCAGGTGAACAGTATAAGTGAGGAGAGTGTGTTCCCCTGATGGTTTAATATACACAGGACATGTTACCAGGTGAACAGTATAAGTGAGGAGAGTGTGTTTAGCTGATGTTTTAATACACACGGGACATGTTACCAGGTGAACAGTATAAGTGAGGAGAGTGTGTTCCCCCTGATGGTTTAATATGCACGAGACATGTTACCAGGTGAACAGTATAAGTGAGGCGAGTGTGTTCCCCAGATTGTTTAATATACACGGGACATGTTACCAGGTGAACAGTATAAGTGAGGAGAGTGTGTTCCCCTGTTTGTTTAATACACACGGGACATGTTACCAGGTGAACAGTATAAGTGAGGAGAGTGTGTTCCCCTGATGGTTTAATATACACAGGACATGTTACCAGGTGAACAGTGTAAGTTAGGAGAGTGTGTTTCGCTGATGTTTTAATACACACGGGACATGTTACCAGGTGAACAGTATAAGTGAGGCGAGTGTGTTCCCCTGATGGTTTAATATACACGAGACATGTTACCAGGTGAACAGTATAAGTGAGGAGAGTGTGTTCCCCTGATGGTTTAATATACAGGAGACATGTTACCAGGTGAAAAGTATAAGTGAGGCGAGTGTGTTCCCCAGATTGTTTAATACACACGGGACATGTTTCCAGCTGAACAGGGCAAGTGAGCAGAGTGTGTTCCCCTGATATTTTAATACACACGGGACATGTTGCCAGGTGAACAGTATAAGTGAGGAGAGTGTGTTCCCCAGAGTGTTTAATACACACGGGACATGTTACCAGGTGAACAGTATAGGTGAGGAGACTGTGTTCCACTGATAGTTTAATAGACACGGGACATGTTACCAGGTGAACAGTATAAGTGAGGAGAGGGTGTTCCCCTGATGTTTTAATACACACGAGACATGTTACCAGATGAACAGTATAAGTGAGGATAGTGTGTTCTCCTAATGTTTTAATAGACACGGGACAAGTTAACAGGTGAACAGTATAAGTGAGGAGAGTGTGTTCCAATGATGGTTTAATATACACGAGACATGTTACCAGGTGAACAGTATAAGTGAGGAGAGTGTGTTTCCCTGATGTTTTAATACACACGGGACATGTTCCCATTTGAACAGTATAAGTGAGGAGAGTGTGTTCCCCTGATGGTTTAATGTACACGGGACATGTCACCAGGTGAACAGTATAAGTGAGGAGAGTGTGTTCTCCCGATTTTTTAATACACACACAGGACATGTTACCAGGTGAACAGTATAAGTGAGGAGAGTGTGTTCCCCAGATTGTTTAATATACACGGGACATGTTACCAGATGAACAGTATAAGTGAGGAGAGTGTGTTCCCCTAATGTTTTAATAGACACGGGACAAGTTACCAGGTGAACAGTATAAGTGAGGCGAGTGTGTTCCCCAGATTGTTTAATATACACGGGACATGTTACCAGATGAACAGTATGAGTGAGGACAGTGTGTTCCCCTAATGTTTTAATAGACACGGGACAAGTTACCAGGTGAACAGTATAAGTGAGGCGAGTGTGTTCCCCAGATTGTTTAATATACACAGGACATGTTACCAGGTGAACAGTATAAGTGAGGAGAGTGTGTTCCCCTGTTTGTTTAATACACACGGGACATGTTACCAGGTGAATAGTATCAGTGAGGAGAGTGTGTTCCCCTGTTTGTTTAATACACACGGGACATGTTACCAGGTGAATAGTATAAGTGAGGAGAGTGTGTTCCACTGATTGTTTTTTACATATGGGACATTTCACCAGGTGAACAGTATAAGTGAGGAGACTGTGTTCCCCTGATGTTTTAATACACACGGGACATGTTACCAGGTGAACAGTATAGGTGAGGAGAGTGTGTTCCCCTGATTGATTAATATGCACAGGACATGTTACCAGGTGAACAGTATAAGTGAGGAGAGTGTGTTTCCCTGATTGTTTAATACACACGGGACATGTTACCAGGTGAACAGTTTAAGTGAGGAGAGTGTGTTCCCCTGATGGTTTAATATACACGAGAGATGTTACCAGGTGAACAGTATAAGTGAGGAGAGTGTGTGTCGCTGATGTTTTAATATACACGAGAGATGTTACCAGGTGAACAGTATAAGTGAGGAGAGTGTGTTCCCCTGATTGTTTAATACACACGGGACATGTTACCAGGTGAACAGTTTAAGTTAGGAGAGTGAGTTTCGATGATGTTTTAATATACACGAGACATGTTACCAGGTGAACAGTATAAGTGAGGAGAGTGTGTTCCCCTGATGGTTTAATACACACGGGACATGTTACCAGATGAACAGTATAAGTGAGGCGAGTGTGTTCCCCAGATTGTTTAATATACACAGGACATGTTACCAGGTGAACAGTATAAGTGAGGAGAGTGTGTTCCCCTGTTTGTTTAATACACACGGGACATGTTACCAGGTGAATAGTATCAGTGAGGAGAGTGTGTTCCCCTGTTTGTTTAATACACACGGGACATGTTACCAGGTGAATAGTATAAGTGAGGAGAGTGTGTTCCACTGATTGTTTTTTACATATGGGACATTTCACCAGGTGAACAGTATAAGTGAGGAGACTGTGTTCCCCTGATGTTTTAATACACACGGGACATGTTACCAGGTGAACAGTATAGGTGAGGAGAGTGTGTTCCCCTGATTGATTAATATGCACAGGACATGTTACCAGGTGAACAGTATAAGTGAGGAGAGTGTGTTTCCCTGATTGTTTAATACACACGGGACATGTTACCAGGTGAACAGTTTAAGTGAGGAGAGTGTGTTCCCCTGATGGTTTAATATACACGAGAGATGTTACCAGGTGAACAGTATAAGTGAGGAGAGTGTGTGTCGCTGATGTTTTAATATACACGAGAGATGTTACCAGGTGAACAGTATAAGTGAGGAGAGTGTGTTCCCCTGATTGTTTAATACACACGGGACATGTTACCAGGTGAACAGTTTAAGTTAGGAGAGTGTGTTTCGATGATGTTTTAATATACACGAGACATGTTACCAGGTGAACAGTATAAGTGAGGAGAGTGTGTTCCCCTGATGGTTTAATACACACGGGACATGTTACCAGATGAACAGTAGAAGTGAGGAGAGTGTGTTCCCCTGATGGTTTAATACACAAGGGACATGTTACCAGGTGAACAGTATAAGTGAGGCGAGTGTTTTCCCCAGATTGTTTAATATGCACAGGACATGTTACCAGGTGAACAGTATAAGTGAGGAGAGTGTGTTTCCCTGATTGTTTAATACACACGGGACATGTTACCAGGTGAACAGTTTAAGTGAGGAGAGTGTGTTCCCCTGATGGTTTAATATACACGAGAGATGTTACCAGGTGAACAGTATAAGTGAGGAGAGTGTGTGTCGCTGATGTTTTAATATACACGAGAGATGTTACCAGGTGAACAGTATAAGTGAGGAGAGTGTGTTCCCCTGATTGTTTAATACACACGGGACATGTTACCAGGTGAACAGTTTAAGTTAGGAGAGTGTGTTTCGATGATGTTTTAATATACACGAGACATGTTACCAGGTGAACAGTATAAGTGAGGAGAGTGTGTTCCCCTGATGGTTTAATACACACGGGACATGTTACCAGATGAACAGTATAAGTGAGGAGAGTGTGTTCCCCTGATGGTTTAATACACAAGGGACATGTTACCAGGTGAACAGTATAAGTGAGGCGAGTGTGTTCCCCAGATTGTTTAATATACACAGGACATGTTACCAGGTGAACAGTTTAAGAGAGGAGAGTGTGTTTCGCTGATGTTTTAATACACACGGGACATGTTACCAGGTGAACAGTTTAAGTGAGGAGAGTGTGTTTCGCTGATGTTTTAATATACACAGGACATGTTACCAGGTGAACAGTTTAAGTGAGGAGAGTGTGTTTCGCTGATGTTTTAATACACACGGGACATGTTACCAGGTGAACAGTATAAGTGAGGAGAATGTGTTTCGCTGATGTTTTAATACACACGGGACATGTCACCAGGTGAACAGTATAAGTGAGGCGGGAGTGTTCCCCAGATTGTTTAATATACACGGGACATGTTACCAGGTGAACAGTATAAGTGAGCAGAGTGTGTTCCCCTGATTGTTTAATACACACGGGACATGTTGCCAGGTGAGCAGTACAAGTGAGGAGAGTGTGTTCCCCTGATTGTTCAAAACGCACGGGACATGTTACCAGGTGAACAGTATAAGTGATGCGAGCGTGTTCCCCAGATTGTTTAATATACACGGGACATGTTACCAGGTGAACCATATAAGTGAGGAGAGTGTGTTCCCCTGTTTGTTTAATACACACGGGACATGTTACCAGGTGAACAGTATAAGTGAGCAGAGTGTGTTCCCCTGATGGTTTAATATACACGAGACATGTTACCAGGTGAACAGGATAAGTGAGGAGAGTGTGTTCACCAGATTGTTTAATACACACGGGACATGTTAGAGCTGAACAGGATAAGTGAGCAGAGTGTGTTCCCCTGATATTTTAATACACACGGGACATGTTGCCAGGCGAACAGTGTAAGTGAGGAGAGTGTGTTCCCCAGATTGTTTAATACACACGGGACATGTTACCAGGTGAACAGTATAGGTGAGGAGACTGTGTTCCACTGATAGTTTAATAGACACGGGACATGTTACCAGGTGAACAGTATAAGTGAGGAGAGGGTGTTCCCCTGATGTTTTAATACACACGGGACATGTTACCAGATGAACAGTATAAGTGAGGAGAGTGTGTTCTCCTAATGTTTCAATAGACACGGGACAAGTTAACAGGTGAACAGTATAAGTGAGGAGAGTGTGTTCCCCTGATGGTTTAATATACACGAGACATGTTACCAGGTGAACAGTATAAGTGAGGAGAGTGTGTTTCCCTGATGTTTTAATACACACGGGACATGTTCCCATTTGAACAGTATAAGTGAGGAGAGTGTGTTCCCCTGTTTGTTTAATATACACGGGACATGTCACCAGGTGAACAGTATAAGTGAGGAGCGTGTGTTCTCCCGATTTTTTAATACACACACAGGACATGTTACCAGGTGAACAGCATAAGTGAGGAGAGAGTGTTCCCCTGATGGTTTAATATACACGGCAAATGATACCAGGTGAACAGTATAAGTGAGGAGAATGTGTTCCCCTGATGTTTTAATACACACGGGACATTTTGCCAGGTGAACAGTATAAGTGAGGAGAGTGTGTTCCCCAGATTGTTTAATACACACGGGAAATGTTACCAGGTGAACAGTATAGGTGAGGAGAGGGTGTTCCCCTGATGTTTTAATACACACGGGACATGTTACCAGATGAACAGTATAAGTGAGGAGAGAGTGTTCCCCTAATGTTTTTTTAGACACGGGACAAGTTACCAGGTGAACAGTATAAGTGAGGCGAGTGTGTTCCCCAGATTGTTTAATATACACGGGACATGTTACCAGATGAACAGTATAAGTGAGGAGAGTGTGTTCCCCTAATGTTTTAATAGACACGGGACAAGTTACCAGGTGAACAGTATAAGTGAGGCGAGTGTGTTCCCCAGATTGTTTAATATACACAGGACATGTTACCAGGTGAACAGTATAAGTGAGGAGAGTGTGTTCCCCTGTTTGTTTAATACACACGGGACATGTTACCAGGTGAATAGTATAAGTGAGGAGAGTGTGTTCCCCTGTTTGTTTAATACACACGGGACATGTTACCAGGTGAATAGTATAAGTGAGGAGAGTGTGTTCCACTGATTGTTTTTTACATATGGGACATTTCACCAGGTGAACAGTATAAGTGAGGAGACTGTGTTCCCCTGATGTTTTAATACACACGGGACATGTTACCAGGTGAACAGTATAGGTGAGGAGAGTGTGTTCCCCTGATTGTTTAATATACACAGGACATGTTACCAGGTGAACGGTATTAGTGCGGAGAGTGTGTTCCCCTGATTGTTTAATATACACGGGACATGTCACCAGGTGAACAGAAGAAGTGAGGACAGTGTGTTCTCCTTATGTTTTAATACACACGGGACATGTTACCAGGTGAACAGTATAAGTGAAGAGAGTTTGTTCCCCTGATTGTTTTTTATACATGGGACATTTCACCAGGTGAACAGTATAAGTGAGGAGAGTGTGTTCCCCTGATGTTTTAATACACACGAGACATGTTACCAGGTGAACAGTATAAGTGAGGAGAGTGTGTTCCCCTGATGTTTTAATACACACGGGACATTTTGCCAGGTGAACAGTATAAGTGAGGAGAGTTTGTTTCCCTGATTGTTTTTTATACATGGGACATTTCACCAGGTGAACAGTATAAGTGAGGAGAGTGTGTTCCCCTTATGTTTTAATACACACGGGACATGTTACCAGGTGAACAGTATAAGTGAGGAGAGTTTGTTCCCTTGATTGTTTATTATACATGGGACATTTCACCAGGTGAACAGTATAAGTGAGGAGAGTGTGTTCCCCTGATGTGTTAATACACACGGGACATGTTACCAGGTGAACAGTATAAGTGAGGAGAGTTGGTTCCCCTGATGTTTTAATACACACGGGACATTTTGCCAGGTGAACAGTATAAGTGAGGAAAGTGTGTTCCCCAGATTGTTTAATACACAGGGGACATGTTACCAGGTGAACAGTATAAGTGAGGAGAGTGTGTTCCCCTAATGTTTTAATAGACACGGGACAAGTTACCAGGTGAACAGTATAAGTGAGGAGAGTGTGTTCCCCTGATTGTTTAATATACACGAGACATGTTAACAGGTGAACAGTGTAAATGAGGAGAGTGTGTTCCCCTAATGTTTTAATAGACACGGGACAAGTTACCAGGTGAACAGTGTAAGTGAGGACAGTGTGTTCCCCTGATGGTTTAATATACACGAGACATGTTACCAGGTGAACAGTATAAGTGAGGAGAGTGTGTTCCCCTGATTGTTTAATACACACGGGACATTTTTCCAGGTGAACAGTGTAAGTGAGGAGAGTGTGTTCCTCTGATGGTTTAATATACACGAGACATTTTTCCAGGTGAACAGTAGAAGTGAGGAGAGTGTGTTCCCCTGATGGTTTAATACACAAGGGACATGTTACCAGGTGAACAGTATAAGTGAGGCGAGTGTTTTCCCCAGATTGTTTAATATGCACAGGACATGTTACCAGGTGAACAGTATAAGTGAGGAGAGTGTGTTTCCCTGATTGTTTAATACACACGGGACATGTTACCAGGTGAACAGTTTAAGTGAGGAGAGTGTGTTCCCCTGATGGTTTAATATACACGAGAGATGTTACCAGGTGAACAGTATAAGTGAGGAGAGTGTGTGTCGCTGATGTTTTAATATACACGAGAGATGTTACCAGGTGAACAGTATAAGTGAGGAGAGTGTGTTCCCCTGATTGTTTAATACACACGGGACATGTTACCAGGTGAACAGTTTAAGTTAGGAGAGTGTGTTTCGATGATGTTTTAATATACACGAGACATGTTACCAGGTGAACAGTATAAGTGAGGAGAGTGTGTTCCCCTGATGGTTTAATACACACGGGACATGTTACCAGATGAACAGTATAAGTGAGGAGAGTGTGTTCCCCTGATGGTTTAATACACAAGGGACATGTTACCAGGTGAACAGTATAAGTGAGGCGAGTGTGTTCCCCAGATTGTTTAATATACACAGGACATGTTACCAGGTGAACAGTTTAAGAGAGGAGAGTGTGTTTCGCTGATGTTTTAATACACACGGGACATGTTACCAGGTGAACAGTTTAAGTGAGGAGAGTGTGTTTCGCTGATGTTTTAATATACACAGGACATGTTACCAGGTGAACAGTTTAAGTGAGGAGAGTGTGTTTCGCTGATGTTTTAATACACACGGGACATGTTACCAGGTGAACAGTATAAGTGAGGAGAATGTGTTTCGCTGATGTTTTAATACACACGGGACATGTCACCAGGTGAACAGTATAAGTGAGGCGGGAGTGTTCCCCAGATTGTTTAATATACACGGGACATGTTACCAGGTGAACAGTATAAGTGAGCAGAGTGTGTTCCCCTGATTGTTTAATACACACGGGACATGTTGCCAGGTGAGCAGTACAAGTGAGGAGAGTGTGTTCCCCTGATTGTTCAAAACGCACGGGACATGTTACCAGGTGAACAGTATAAGTGATGCGAGCGTGTTCCCCAGATTGTTTAATATACACGGGACATGTTACCAGGTGAACCATATAAGTGAGGAGAGTGTGTTCCCCTGTTTGTTTAATACACACGGGACATGTTACCAGGTGAACAGTATAAGTGAGCAGAGTGTGTTCCCCTGATGGTTTAATATACACGAGACATGTTACCAGGTGAACAGGATAAGTGAGGAGAGTGTGTTCACCAGATTGTTTAATACACACGGGACATGTTAGAGCTGAACAGGATAAGTGAGCAGAGTGTGTTCCCCTGATATTTTAATACACACGGGACATGTTGCCAGGCGAACAGTGTAAGTGAGGAGAGTGTGTTCCCCAGATTGTTTAATACACACGGGACATGTTACCAGGTGAACAGTATAGGTGAGGAGACTGTGTTCCACTGATAGTTTAATAGACACGGGACATGTTACCAGGTGAACAGTATAAGTGAGGAGAGGGTGTTCCCCTGATGTTTTAATACACACGGGACATGTTACCAGATGAACAGTATAAGTGAGGAGAGTGTGTTCTCCTAATGTTTTAATAGACACGGGACAAGTTAACAGGTGAACAGTATAAGTGAGGAGAGTGTGTTCCCCTGATGGTTTAATATACACGAGACATGTTACCAGGTGAACAGTATAAGTGAGGAGAGTGTGTTTCCCTGATGTTTTAATACACACGGGACATGTTCCCATTTGAACAGTATAAGTGAGGAGAGTGTGTTCCCCTGTTTGTTTAATATACACGGGACATGTCACCAGGTGAACAGTATAAGTGAGGAGCGTGTGTTCTCCCGATTTTTTAATACACACACAGGACATGTTACCAGGTGAACAGCATAAGTGAGGAGAGAGTGTTCCCCTGATGGTTTAATATACACGGCAAATGATACCAGGTGAACAGTATAAGTGAGGAGAATGTGTTCCCCTGATGTTTTAATACACACGGGACATTTTGCCAGGTGAACAGTATAAGTGAGGAGAGTGTGTTCCCCAGATTGTTTAATACACACGGGAAATGTTACCAGGTGAACAGTATAGGTGAGGAGAGGGTGTTCCCCTGATGTTTTAATACACACGGGACATGTTACCAGATGAACAGTATAAGTGAGGAGAGAGTGTTCCCCTAATGTTTTTTTAGACACGGGACAAGTTACCAGGTGAACAGTATAAGTGAGGCGAGTGTGTTCCCCAGATTGTTTAATATACACGGGACATGTTACCAGATGAACAGTATAAGTGAGGAGAGTGTGTTCCCCTAATGTTTTAATAGACACGGGACAAGTTACCAGGTGAACAGTATAAGTGAGGCGAGTTTGTTCCCTTGATTGTTTATTATACATGGGACATTTCACCAGGTGAACAGTATAAGTGAGGAGAGTGTGTTCCCCTGATGTGTTAATACACACGGGACATGTTACCAGGTGAACAGTATAAGTGAGGAGAGTTGGTTCCCCTGATGTTTTAATACACACGGGACATTTTGCCAGGTGAACAGTATAAGTGAGGAAAGTGTGTTCCCCAGATTGTTTAATACACAGGGGACATGTTACCAGGTGAACAGTATAAGTGAGGAGAGTGTGTTCCCCTAATGTTTTAATAGACACGGGACAAGTTACCAGGTGAACAGTATAAGTGAGGAGAGTGTGTTCCCCTGATTGTTTAATATACACGAGACATGTTAACAGGTGAACAGTGTAAATGAGGAGAGTGTGTTCCCCTAATGTTTTAATAGACACGGGACAAGTTACCAGGTGAACAGTGTAAGTGAGGACAGTGTGTTCCCCTGATGGTTTAATATACACGAGACATGTTACCAGGTGAACAGTATAAGTGAGGAGAGTGTGTTCCCCTGATTGTTTAATACACACGGGACATTTTTCCAGGTGAACAGTGTAAGTGAGGAGAGTGTGTTCCTCTGATGGTTTAATATACACGAGACATTTTTCCAGGTGAACAGTAGAAGTGAGGAGAGTGTGTTCCCCTGATGGTTTAATACACAAGGGACATGTTACCAGGTGAACAGTATAAGTGAGGCGAGTGTTTTCCCCAGATTGTTTAATATGCACAGGACATGTTACCAGGTGAACAGTATAAGTGAGGAGAGTGTGTTTCCCTGATTGTTTAATACACACGGGACATGTTACCAGGTGAACAGTTTAAGTGAGGAGAGTGTGTTCCCCTGATGGTTTAATATACACGAGAGATGTTACCAGGTGAACAGTATAAGTGAGGAGAGTGTGTGTCGCTGATGTTTTAATATACACGAGAGATGTTACCAGGTGAACAGTATAAGTGAGGAGAGTGTGTTCCCCTGATTGTTTAATACACACGGGACATGTTACCAGGTGAACAGTTTAAGTTAGGAGAGTGTGTTTCGATGATGTTTTAATATACACGAGACATGTTACCAGGTGAACAGTATAAGTGAGGAGAGTGTGTTCCCCTGATGGTTTAATACACACGGGACATGTTACCAGATGAACAGTATAAGTGAGGAGAGTGTGTTCCCCTGATGGTTTAATACACAAGGGACATGTTACCAGGTGAACAGTATAAGTGAGGCGAGTGTGTTCCCCAGATTGTTTAATATACACAGGACATGTTACCAGGTGAACAGTTTAAGAGAGGAGAGTGTGTTTCGCTGATGTTTTAATACACACGGGACATGTTACCAGGTGAACAGTTTAAGTGAGGAGAGTGTGTTTCGCTGATGTTTTAATATACACAGGACATGTTACCAGGTGAACAGTTTAAGTGAGGAGAGTGTGTTTCGCTGATGTTTTAATACACACGGGACATGTTACCAGGTGAACAGTATAAGTGAGGAGAATGTGTTTCGCTGATGTTTTAATACACACGGGACATGTCACCAGGTGAACAGTATAAGTGAGGCGGGAGTGTTCCCCAGATTGTTTAATATACACGGGACATGTTACCAGGTGAACAGTATAAGTGAGCAGAGTGTGTTCCCCTGATTGTTTAATACACACGGGACATGTTGCCAGGTGAGCAGTACAAGTGAGGAGAGTGTGTTCCCCTGATTGTTCAAAACGCACGGGACATGTTACCAGGTGAACAGTATAAGTGATGCGAGCGTGTTCCCCAGATTGTTTAATATACACGGGACATGTTACCAGGTGAACCATATAAGTGAGGAGAGTGTGTTCCCCTGTTTGTTTAATACACACGGGACATGTTACCAGGTGAACAGTATAAGTGAGCAGAGTGTGTTCCCCTGATGGTTTAATATACACGAGACATGTTACCAGGTGAACAGGATAAGTGAGGAGAGTGTGTTCACCAGATTGTTTAATACACACGGGACATGTTAGAGCTGAACAGGATAAGTGAGCAGAGTGTGTTCCCCTGATATTTTAATACACACGGGACATGTTGCCAGGCGAACAGTGTAAGTGAGGAGAGTGTGTTCCCCAGATTGTTTAATACACACGGGACATGTTACCAGGTGAACAGTATAGGTGAGGAGACTGTGTTCCACTGATAGTTTAATAGACACGGGACATGTTACCAGGTGAACAGTATAAGTGAGGAGAGGGTGTTCCCCTGATGTTTTAATACACACGGGACATGTTACCAGATGAACAGTATAAGTGAGGAGAGTGTGTTCTCCTAATGTTTTAATAGACACGGGACAAGTTAACAGGTGAACAGTATAAGTGAGGAGAGTGTGTTCCCCTGATGGTTTAATATACACGAGACATGTTACCAGGTGAACAGTATAAGTGAGGAGAGTGTGTTTCCCTGATGTTTTAATACACACGGGACATGTTCCCATTTGAACAGTATAAGTGAGGAGAGTGTGTTCCCCTGTTTGTTTAATATACACGGGACATGTCACCAGGTGAACAGTATAAGTGAGGAGCGTGTGTTCTCCCGATTTTTTAATACACACACAGGACATGTTACCAGGTGAACAGCATAAGTGAGGAGAGAGTGTTCCCCTGATGGTTTAATATACACGGCAAATGATACCAGGTGAACAGTATAAGTGAGGAGAATGTGTTCCCCTGATGTTTTAATACACACGGGACATTTTGCCAGGTGAACAGTATAAGTGAGGAGAGTGTGTTCCCCAGATTGTTTAATACACACGGGAAATGTTACCAGGTGAACAGTATAGGTGAGGAGAGGGTGTTCCCCTGATGTTTTAATACACACGGGACATGTTACCAGATGAACAGTATAAGTGAGGAGAGAGTGTTCCCCTAATGTTTTTTTAGACACGGGACAAGTTACCAGGTGAACAGTATAAGTGAGGCGAGTGTGTTCCCCAGATTGTTTAATATACACGGGACATGTTACCAGATGAACAGTATAAGTGAGGAGAGTGTGTTCCCCTAATGTTTTAATAGACACGGGACAAGTTACCAGGTGAACAGTATAAGTGAGGCGAGTGTGTTCCCCAGATTGTTTAATATACACAGGACATGTTACCAGGTGAACAGTATAAGTGAGGAGAGTGTGTTCCCCTGTTTGTTTAATACACACGGGACATGTTACCAGGTGAATAGTATAAGTGAGGAG
This sequence comes from Heterodontus francisci, assembly GCF_036365525.1. Lineage (NCBI taxonomy): Eukaryota > Metazoa > Chordata > Chondrichthyes > Heterodontiformes > Heterodontidae > Heterodontus > Heterodontus francisci. The sequence continues at coordinate 3,548,482 of NW_027140567.1, forward strand.
AGTGTGTTCCCCTGTTTGTTTAATACACACGGGACATGTTACCAGGTGAATAGTATAAGTGAGGAGAGTGTGTTCCACTGATTGTTTTTTACATATGGGACATTTCACCAGGTGAACAGTATAAGTGAGGAGACTGTGTTCCCCTGATGTTTTAATACACACGGGACATGTTACCAGGTGAACAGTATAGGTGAGGAGAGTGTGTTCCCCTGATTGTTTAATATACACAGGACATGTTACCAGGTGAACGGTATTAGTGCGGAGAGTGTGTTCCCCTGATTGTTTAATATACACGGGACATGTCACCAGGTGAACAGAAGAAGTGAGGACAGTGTGTTCTCCTTATGTTTTAATACACACGGGACATGTTACCAGGTGAACAGTATAAGTGAAGAGAGTTTGTTCCCCTGATTGTTTTTTATACATGGGACATTTCACCAGGTGAACAGTATAAGTGAGGAGAGTGTGTTCCCCTGATGTTTTAATACACACGAGACATGTTACCAGGTGAACAGTATAAGTGAGGAGAGTGTGTTCCCCTGATGTTTTAATACACACGGGACATTTTGCCAGGTGAACAGTATAAGTGAGGAGAGTTTGTTTCCCTGATTGTTTTTTATACATGGGACATTTCACCAGGTGAACAGTATAAGTGAGGAGAGTGTGTTCCCCTTATGTTTTAATACACACGGGACATGTTACCAGGTGAACAGTATAAGTGAGGAGAGTTTGTTCCCTTGATTGTTTATTATACATGGGACATTTCACCAGGTGAACAGTATAAGTGAGGAGAGTGTGTTCCCCTGATGTGTTAATACACACGGGACATGTTACCAGGTGAACAGTATAAGTGAGGAGAGTTGGTTCCCCTGATGTTTTAATACACACGGGACATTTTGCCAGGTGAACAGTATAAGTGAGGAAAGTGTGTTCCCCAGATTGTTTAATACACAGGGGACATGTTACCAGGTGAACAGTATAAGTGAGGAGAGTGTGTTCCCCTAATGTTTTAATAGACACGGGACAAGTTACCAGGTGAACAGTATAAGTGAGGAGAGTGTGTTCCCCTGATTGTTTAATATACACGAGACATGTTAACAGGTGAACAGTGTAAATGAGGAGAGTGTGTTCCCCTAATGTTTTAATAGACACGGGACAAGTTACCAGGTGAACAGTGTAAGTGAGGACAGTGTGTTCCCCTGATGGTTTAATATACACGAGACATGTTACCAGGTGAACAGTATAAGTGAGGAGAGTGTGTTCCCCTGATTGTTTAATACACACGGGACATTTTTCCAGGTGAACAGTGTAAGTGAGGAGAGTGTGTTCCTCTGATGGTTTAATATACACGAGACATGTTACCAGGTGAACAGTATAAGTGAGGAGCGTGTGTTCCTCTGATTGTTTAATGCACTCAGGACATGTTACCAGGTGAACAGGATACGTGAGGAGAGTGTGTTCCCCTGATGGTTTAATATACACGGGACATGTTGCCTGGTGAACAGTATAAGTGAGGAGAGTGTGGTCCCCTGATGTTTTAATATACGCAGGACATGTCACCAGGTGAACTGTATAAGTGAGGAGAGTGTGTTCCCCAGATTGTTTAATACACACGGGACATGTTACCAGGTGAACAGTATAGGTGAGGAGACTGTGTTCCACTGATAGTTTAATAGACACGGGACATGTTACCAGGTGAACAGTATAAGTGAGGAGAGGGTGTTCCCCTGATGTTTTAATACACACGGGACATGTTACCAGATGAACAGTATAAGTGAGGAGAGTGTGTTCTCCTAATGTTTTAATAGACACGGGACAAGTTAACAGGTGAACAGTATAAGTGAGGAGAGTGTGTTCCCCTGATGGTTTAATATACACGAGACATGTTACCAGGTGAACAGTATAAGTGAGGAGAGTGTGTTTCCCTGATGTTTTAATACACACGGGACATGTTCCCATTTGAACAGTATAAGTGAGGAGAGTGTGTTCCCCTGTTTGTTTAATATACACGGGACATGTCACCAGGTGAACAGTATAAGTGAGGAGCGTGTGTTCTCCCGATTTTTTAATACACACACAGGACATGTTACCAGGTGAACAGCATAAGTGAGGAGAGAGTGTTCCCCTGATGGTTTAATATACACGGCAAATGATACCAGGTGAACAGTATAAGTGAGGCGAGTGTGTTCCCCAGATTGTTTAATATACACGGGACATGTTACCAGATGAACAGTATAAGTGAGGAGAGTGTGTTCCCCTAATGTTTTAATAGACACGGGACAAGTTACCAGGTGAACAGTATAAGTGAGGCGAGTGTGTTCCCCAGATTGTTTAATATACACAGGACATGTTACCAGGTGAACAGTATAAGTGAGGAGAGTGTGTTCCCCTGTTTGTTTAATACACACGGGACATGTTACCAGGTGAATAGTATAAGTGAGGAGAGTGTGTTCCCCTGTTTGTTTAATACACACGGGACATGTTACCAGGTGAATAGTATAAGTGAGGAGAGTGTGTTCCACTGATTGTTTTTTACATATGGGACATTTCACCAGGTGAACAGTATAAGTGAGGAGACTGTGTTCCCCTGATGTTTTAATACACACGGGACATGTTACCAGGTGAACAGTATAGGTGAGGAGAGTGTGTTCCCCTGATTGTTTAATATACACAGGACATGTTACCAGGTGAACGGTATTAGTGCGGAGAGTGTGTTCCCCTGATTGTTTAATATACACGGGACATGTCACCAGGTGAACAGAAGAAGTGAGGACAGTGTGTTCTCCTTATGTTTTAATACACACGGGACATGTTACCAGGTGAACAGTATAAGTGAAGAGAGTTTGTTCCCCTGATTGTTTTTTATACATGGGACATTTCACCAGGTGAACAGTATAAGTGAGGAGAGTGTGTTCCCCTGATGTTTTAATACACACGAGACATGTTACCAGGTGAACAGTATAAGTGAGGAGAGTGTGTTCCCCTGATGTTTTAATACACACGGGACATTTTGCCAGGTGAACAGTATAAGTGAGGAGAGTTTGTTTCCCTGATTGTTTTTTATACATGGGACATTTCACCAGGTGAACAGTATAAGTGAGGAGAGTGTGTTCCCCTTATGTTTTAATACACACGGGACATGTTACCAGGTGAACAGTATAAGTGAGGAGAGTTTGTTCCCTTGATTGTTTATTATACATGGGACATTTCACCAGGTGAACAGTATAAGTGAGGAGAGTGTGTTCCCCTGATGTGTTAATACACACGGGACATGTTACCAGGTGAACAGTATAAGTGAGGAGAGTTGGTTCCCCTGATGTTTTAATACACACGGGACATTTTGCCAGGTGAACAGTATAAGTGAGGAAAGTGTGTTCCCCAGATTGTTTAATACACAGGGGACATGTTACCAGGTGAACAGTATAAGTGAGGAGAGTGTGTTCCCCTAATGTTTTAATAGACACGGGACAAGTTACCAGGTGAACAGTATAAGTGAGGAGAGTGTGTTCCCCTGATTGCTTAATATACACGAGACATGTTAACAGGTGAACAGTGTAAATGAGGAGAGTGTGTTCCCCTAATGTTTTAATAGACACGGGACAAGTTACCAGGTGAACAGTGTAAGTGAGGACAGTGTGTTCCCCTGATGGTTTAATATACACGAGACATGTTACCAGGTGAACAGTATAAGTGAGGAGAGTGTGTTCCCCTGATTGTTTAATACACACGGGACATTTTTCCAGGTGAACAGTGTAAGTGAGGAGAGTGTGTTCCTCTGATGGTTTAATATACACGAGACATGTTACCAGGTGAACAGTATAAGTGAGGAGCGTGTGTTCCTCTGATTGTTTAATGCACTCAGGACATGTTACCAGGTGAACAGGATACGTGAGGAGAGTGTGTTCCCCTGATGGTTTAATATACACGGGACATGTTGCCTGGTGAACAGTATAAGTGAGGAGAGTGTGGTCCCCTGATGTTTTAATATACGCAGGACATGTCACCAGGTGAACTGTATAAGTGAGGAGAGTGTGTTCCCCAGATTGTTTAATACACACGGGACATGTTACCAGGTGAACAGTATAGGTGAGGAGACTGTGTTCCACTGATAGTTTAATAGACACGGGACATGTTACCAGGTGAACAGTATAAGTGAGGAGAGGGTGTTCCCCTGATGTTTTAATACACACGGGACATGTTACCAGATGAACAGTATAAGTGAGGAGAGTGTGTTCTCCTAATGTTTTAATAGACACGGGACAAGTTAACAGGTGAACAGTATAAGTGAGGAGAGTGTGTTCCCCTGATGGTTTAATATACACGAGACATGTTACCAGGTGAACAGTATAAGTGAGGAGAGTGTGTTTCCCTGATGTTTTAATACACACGGGACATGTTCCCATTTGAACAGTATAAGTGAGGAGAGTGTGTTCCCCTGTTTGTTTAATATACACGGGACATGTCACCAGGTGAACAGTATAAGTGAGGAGCGTGTGTTCTCCCGATTTTTTAATACACACACAGGACATGTTACCAGGTGAACAGCATAAGTGAGGAGAGAGTGTTCCCCTGATGGTTTAATATACACGGCAAATGATACCAGGTGAACAGTATAAGTGAGGAGAATGTGTTCCCCTGATGTTTTAATACACACGGGACATTTTGCCAGGTGAACAGTATAAGTGAGGAGAGTGTGTTCCCCAGATTGTTTAATACACACGGGAAATGTTACCAGGTGAACAGTATAGGTGAGGAGAGGGTGTTCCCCTGATGTTTTAATACACACGGGACATGTTACCAGATGAACAGTATAAGTGAGGAGAGAGTGTTCCCCTAATGTTTTTTTAGACACGGGACAAGTTACCAGGTGAACAGTATAAGTGAGGCGAGTGTGTTCCCCAGATTGTTTAATATACACGGGACATGTTACCAGATGAACAGTATAAGTGAGGAGAGTGTGTTCCCCTAATGTTTTAATAGACACGGGACAAGTTACCAGGTGAACAGTATAAGTGAGGCGAGTGTGTTCCCCAGATTGTTTAATATACACAGGACATGTTACCAGGTGAACAGTATAAGTGAGGAGAGTGTGTTCCCCTGTTTGTTTAATACACACGGGACATGTTACCAGGTGAATAGTATAAGTGAGGAGAGTGTGTTCCCCTGTTTGTTTAATACACACGGGACATGTTACCAGGTGAATAGTATAAGTGAGGAGAGTGTGTTCCACTGATTGTTTTTTACATATGGGACATTTCACCAGGTGAACAGTATAAGTGAGGAGACTGTGTTCCCCTGATGTTTTAATACACACGGGACATGTTACCAGGTGAACAGTATAGGTGAGGAGAGTGTGTTCCCCTGATTGTTTAATATACACAGGACATGTTACCAGGTGAACGGTATTAGTGCGGAGAGTGTGTTCCCCTGATTGTTTAATATACACGGGACATGTCACCAGGTGAACAGAAGAAGTGAGGACAGTGTGTTCTCCTTATGTTTTAATACACACGGGACATGTTACCAGGTGAACAGTATAAGTGAAGAGAGTTTGTTCCCCTGATTGTTTTTTATACATGGGACATTTCACCAGGTGAACAGTATAAGTGAGGAGAGTGTGTTCCCCTGATGTTTTAATACACACGAGACATGTTACCAGGTGAACAGTATAAGTGAGGAGAGTGTGTTCCCCTGATGTTTTAATACACACGGGACATTTTGCCAGGTGAACAGTATAAGTGAGGAGAGTTTGTTTCCCTGATTGTTTATTATACATGGGACATTTCACCAGGTGAACAGTATAAGTGAGGAGAGTGTGTTCCCCTTATGTTTTAATACACACGGGACATGTTACCAGGTGAACAGTATAAGTGAGGAGAGTTTGTTCCCTTGATTGTTTATTATACATGGGACATTTCACCAGGTGAACAGTATAAGTGAGGAGAGTGTGTTCCCCTGATGTGTTAATACACACGGGACATGTTACCAGGTGAACAGTATAAGTGAGGAGAGTGTGTTCCCCTAATGTTTTAATAGACACGGGACAAGTTACCAGGTGAACAGTATAAGTGAGGAGAGTGTGTTCCCCTGATTGTTTAATATACACGAGACATGTTAACAGGTGAACAGTGTAAATGAGGAGAGTGTGTTCCCCTAATGTTTTAATAGACACGGGACAAGTTACCAGGTGAACAGTGTAAGTGAGGACAGTGTGTTCCCCTGATGGTTTAATATACACGAGACATGTTACCAGGTGAACAGTATAAGTGAGGAGAGTGTGTTCCCCTGATTGTTTAATACACACGGGACATTTTTCCAGGTGAACAGTGTAAGTGAGGAGAGTGTGTTCCTCTGATGGTTTAATATACACGAGACATGTTACCAGGTGAACAGTATAAGTGAGGAGCGTGTGTTCCTCTGATTGTTTAATGCACTCAGGACATGTTACCAGGTGAACAGGATACGTGAGGAGAGTGTGTTCCCCTGATGGTTTAATATACACGGGACATGTTGCCTGGTGAACAGTATAAGTGAGGAGAGTGTGGTCCCCTGATGTTTTAATATACGCAGGACATGTCACCAGGTGAACTGTATAAGTGAGGAGAGTGTGTTCCCCTGATGTTTTAATACACACAGGACATGTTACCAGGTAAACAGTGTAAGTGAGGAGAATGTGTTCCCCTGATTGTTTAATACACACGGGACATGTTACCAGGTGAACAGTATAAGTGAGGAGAGTGTTTACCCCTGATGTTTTAAGACAAACGGGACATGTTACCAGGTAAACAGTGTAAGTGAGGAGAATGTGTTCCCCTGATTGTTTAATACACACGGGACATGTTACCAGGTGAACAGCATAAGTGAGGAGAGTGTGTTCCCCTGATAGTTTAATATACACAGGACATGTTACTAGGTGAACAGTATAAGTGAGGAGAGTGTGTTCCCCTGATGGTTTAATACACACAGGACATGCTTCCAGGTGAACAGTTTTAGTGAGGAGAGTGTGTTCCCCTGATGGTTTAATATAAACAGACATGTTACCAGGTGAACAGTATATGTGAGGAGAGTGTGTTCCCCTGATTGTTTCATACACACAGGACATGTTACCAGGTGAACAGTGTAAGTGAGGAGAATGTGTTCCCCTGATTGTTTCATACACACAGGACATGTTACCAGGTGAACAGTATAAGTGAGGAGAGTGCGTTCCCCTGATGGTTTTATACACTCCGGACATGTCACTAGGTGAACAGTATAAGTGAGGAGAGTATGTTCCCCTGATTGTTTAATGCACACAGGACATGTTACCAGGTGAACAGTATAAGTGAGGAGAGTGTGTTCCCCTGATGGTTTAATATACACGGGACATGTTGCCTGGTGAACAGTATAAGTGAGGAGAGAGTGTTCCCCTGATGTTTTAATATTCGCAGGACATGTTACCAGGTGAACAGTATAAGTGAGGAGAGTGTGTTCCCCTGATGGTTTAATATACACGGGACATGTTACCAGGTGAACAGTATAAGTGAGGTGAGTGTTTTCCCTTGATGGTTTAATATACACGGGACATGTTACCAGGTGAACAGTATAAGTGAGGAGAGTGTGTTCCCCTGATGGTTTAATATACACGGGACATGTTACCAGGTGAACAGTACAACTGAGGTGAGTGTTTTCCCCTGATGGTTTAATATACACGGGACATGTTACCAGGTGAACAGTATAAGTGAGGAGAGGGTTTTCCCCTGATGGTTTAATATACACGGGACATGTTACCAGGTGAACAGTATAAGTGAGGAGAGTGTGTTCCTGATTGTTCAATATACACGGGACATGTTAGCAGGTGAGCAGTATAAGTGAGGAGAGTGTGTTCCCCTGATGGTTTAATATACACGGGACATGTTACCAGGTGAACAGGAGAAGTGAGGAGAGTGTGTTCCCCTGATTGTTTAATACACACGGGACATGTTACAAGGTGAAGAGTATAAGTGAGGAGAGTCTGTTCCCATGATTGTTTAATACTGACAGGACATGTCACCAGGTGAACAGTATATGAGAGCAGAGTGTGTTTCGTTGTTGTTTTAATACACACGGGACATGTTACCAGGTGAACAGTATAAGTGAGGAGAGTGTGTTCCCCTGATTGTTTAATACACACGGGACATGTTACCAGGTGAACAGTTTAAGTGAGGAGAGTGTGTTCCCCTGATGGTTTAATATACACGAGAGATGTTACCAGGTGAACAGTATAAGTGAGGAGAGTGTGTTTCGCTGATGTTTTAATATACACGAGAGATGTTACCAGGTGAACAGTATAAGTGAGGAGAGTGTGTTCCCCTGATTGTTTAATACACACGGGACATGTTACCAGGTGAACAGTTTAAGTTAGGAGAGTGTGTTTCGATGATGTTTTAATATACACGAGACATGTTACCAGGTGAAAAGTATAAGTGAGGAGAGTGTGTTCCCCTGATGGTTTAATACACACGGGACATGTTACCAGATGAACAGTATAAGTGAGGAGAGTGTGTTCCCCTGATGGTTTAATACACACGGGACATGTTACCAGGTGAACAGTATAAGTGAGGCGAGTGTGTTCCCCAGATTGTTTAATATACACAGGACATGTTACCAGGTGAACAGTTTAAGAGAGGAGAGTTTGTTTCGCTGATGTTTTAATACACACGGGACATGTTACCAGGTGAACAGTTTAAGTGAGGAGAGTGTGTTTCGCTGATGTTTTAATATACACAGGACATGTTACCAGGTGAACAGTTTAAGTGAGGAGAGTGTGTTTCGCTGATGTTTTAATACACACGGGACATGTTACCAGGTGAACAGTATAAGTGAGGAGAATGTGTTTCGCTGATGTTTTAATACACACGGGACATGTCACCAGGTGAACAGTATAAGTGAGGCGAGTGTGTTCCCCAGATTGTTTCATATACACGGGACATGTTACCAGGTGAACAGTATAAGTGAGCAGAGTGTGTTCCCCTGATTGTTTAATACACACGGGACATGTTGCCAGGTGAGCAGTACAAGTGAGGAGAGTGTGTTCCCATGATTGTTCAAAACGCACGGGACATGTTACCAGGTGAACAGTGTAAGTGAGGCGAGCGTGTTCCCCAGATTGTTTAATATACACGGGACATGTTACCAGGTGAACCGTATAAGTGAGGAGAGTGTGTTCCCCTGTTTGTTTAATACACACGGGACATGTTACCAGGTGAACAGTATAAGTGAGCAGAGTGTGTACCCCTGATGGTTTAATATACACGAGACATGTTACCAGGTGAACAGGATAAGTGAGGAGAGTGTGGTCACCAGATTGTTTAATACACACGGGACATGTTACCAGCTGAACAGGGCAAGTGAGCAGAGTGTGTTCCCCTGATATTTTAATACACACGGGACATGTTACCAGGTGAACAGTATAAGTGAGGAGAGTGTGTTCCCCAGAGTGTTTAATACACAGGGGACATGTTACCAGGTGAACAGTATAGGTGAGGAGACTGTGTTCCACTGATAGTTTAATAGACACGGGACATGTTACCAGGTGAACAGTATAAGTGAGGAGAGGGTGTTCCCCTGATGTTTTAATACACACGAGACATGTTACCAGATGAACAGTATAAGTGAGGATAGTGTGTTCTCCTAATGTTTTAATAGACACGGGACAAGTTAACAGGTGAACAGTATAAGTGAGGAGAGTGTGTTCCAATGATGGTTTAATATACACGAGACATGTTACCAGGTGAACAGTATAAGTGAGGAGAGTGTGTTTCCCTGATGTTTTAATACACACGGGACATGTTCCCATTTGAACAGTATAAGTGAGGAGAGTGTGTTCCCCTGTTTGTTTAATGTACACGGGACATGTCACCAGGTGAACAGTATAAGTGAGGAGAGTGTGTTCTCCCGATTTTTTAATACACACACAGGACATGTTACCAGGTGAACAGCATAAGTGAGGAGAGAGTGTTCCCCTGATGGTTTAATATACACGGGACATGTTACCAGATGAACAGTATGAGTGAGGAGAGTGTGTTCCCCTAATGTTTTAATAGACACGGGACAAGTTACCAGGTGAACAGTATAAGTGAGGCGAGTGTGTTCCCCAGATTGTTTAATATACACAGGATATGTTACCAGGTGAACAGTATAAGTGAGGAGAGTGTGTTCCCCTGTTTGTTTAATACACACGGGACATGTTACCAGGTGAATAGTATCAGTGAGGAGAGTGTGTTCCCCTGTTTGTTTAATACACACGGGACATGTTACCAGGTGAATAGTATAAGTGAGGAGAGTGTGTTCCACTGATTGTTTTTTACATATGGGACATTTCACCAGGTGAACAGTATAAGTGAGGAGACTGTGTTCCCCTGATGTTTTAATACACACGGGACATGTTACCAGGTGAACAGTATAGGTGAGGAGAGTGTGTTCCCCTGATTGATTAATATGCACAGGACATGTTACCAGGTGAACAGTATAAGTGAGGAGAGTGTGTTTCCCTGATTGTTTAATACACACGGGACATGTTACCAGGTGAACAGTTTAAGTGAGGAGAGTGTGTTCCCCTGATGGTTTAATATACACGAGAGATGTTACCAGGTGAGCAGTATAAGTGAGGAGAGTGTGTGTCGCTGATGTTTTAATATACACGAGAGATGTTACCAGGTGAACAGTATAAGTGAGGAGAGTGTGTTCCCCTGATTGTTTAATACACACGGGACATGTTACCAGGTGAACAGTTTAAGTTAGGAGAGTGTGTTTCGATGATGTTTTAATATACACGAGACATGTTACCAGGTGAACAGTATAAGTGAGGAGAGTGTGTTCCCCTGATGGTTTAATACACACGGGACATGTTACCAGATGAACAGTAGAAGTGAGGAGAGTGTGTTCCCCTGATGGTTTAATACACAAGGGACATGTTACCAGGTGAACAGTATAAGTGAGGCGAGCGTTTTCCCCAGATTGTTTAATATGCACAGGACATGTTACCAGGTGAACAGTATAAGTGAGGAGAGTGTGTTTCCCTGATTGTTTAATACACACGGGACATGTTACCAGGTGAACAGTTTAAGTGAGGAGAGTGTGTTCCCCTGATGGTTTAATATACACGAGAGATGTTACCAGGTGAACAGTATAAGTGAGGCGAGTGTGTTTCGATGATGTTTTAATATACACGAGACATGTTACCAGGTGAACAGTATAAGTGAGGAGAGTGTGTTCCCCTGATGGTTTAATACACACGGGACATGTTACCAGATGAACAGTATAAGTGAGGAGAGTGTGTTCCCCTGATGGTTTAATACACAAGGGACATGTTACCAGGTGAACAGTATAAGTGAGGCGAGTGTGTTCCCCAGATTGTTTAATATACACAGGACATGTTACCAGGTGAACAGTTTAAGAGAGGAGAGTGTGTTTCGCTGATGTTTTAATACACACGGGACATGTTACCAGGTGAACAGTTTAAGTGAGGAGAGTGTGTTTCGCTGATGTTTTAATATACACAGGACATGTTACCAGGTGAACAGTTTAAGTGAGGAGAGTGTGTTTCGCTGATGTTTTAATACACACGGGACATGTTACCAGGTGAACAGTATAAGTGAGGAGAATGTGTTTCGCTGATGTTTTAATACACACGGGACATGTCACCAGGTGAACAGTATAAGTGAGGCGGGAGTGTTCCCCAGATTGTTTAATATACACGGGACATGTTACCAGGTGAACAGTATAAGTGAGCAGAGTGTGTTCCCCTGATTGTTTAATACACACGGGACATGTTGCCAGGTGAGCAGTACAAGTGAGGAGAGTGTGTTCCCCTGATTGTTCAAAACGCACGGGACATGTTACCAGGTGAACAGTATAAGTGATGCGAGCGTGTTCCCCAGATTGTTTAATACACACGGGACATGTTACCAGGTGAACAGTATAAGTGAGCAGAGTGTGTTCCCCTGATGGTTTAATATACACGAGACATGTTACCAGGTGAACAGGATAAGTGAGGAGAGTGTGTTCACCAGATTGTTTAATACACACGGGACATGTTAGAGCTGAACAGGATAAGTGAGCAGAGTGTGTTCCCCTGATATTTTAATACACACGGGACATGTTGCCAGGCGAACAGTGTAAGTGAGGAGAGTGTGTTCCCCAGATTGTTTAATACACACGGGACATGTTACCAGGTGAACAGTATAGGTGAGGAGAGGGTGTTCCCCTGATGTTATAATACACACGGGACATGTTACCAGATGAACAGTATAAGTGAGGAGAGTGTGTTCCCCTAATGTTTTTTTAGTCACGGGACAAGTTACCAGGTGAACAGTATAACTGAGGCGAGTGTGTTCCCCAGATTGTTTAATATACACGGGACATGTTACCAGATGAACAGTATAAGTGAGGAGAGTGTGTTCCCCTAATGTTTTAATAGACACGGGACAAGTTACCAGGTGAACAGTATAAGTGAGGCGAGTGTGTTCCCCAGATTGTTTAATATACACAGGACATGTTACCAGGTGAACAGTATAAGTGAGGAGAGTGTGTTCCCCTGTTTGTTTAATACACACGGGACATGTTACCAGGTGAATAGTATAAGTGAGGAGAGTGTGTTCCCCTGTTTGTTTAATACACACGGGACATGTTACCAGGTGAATAGTATAAGTGAGGAGAGTGTGTTCCCCTGATTGTTTAATATACACGGGACATGTCACCAGGTGAACAGAAGAAGTGAGGTCAGTGTGTTCTCCTTATGTTTTAATACACACGGGACATGTTACCAGGTGAACAGTATAAGTGAAGAGAGTTTGTTCCCCTGATTGTTTTTTATACATGGGACATTTCACCAGGTGAACAGTATAAGTGAGGAGAGTGTGTTCCCCTGATGTTTTAATACACACGAGACATGTTACCAGGTGAACAGTATAAGTGAGGAGAGTGTGTTCCCCTGATGTTTTAATACACACGGGACATTTTGCCAGGTGAACAGTATAAGTGAGGAGAGTTTGTTTCCCTGATTGTTTTTTATACATGGGACATTTCACCAGGTGAACAGTATAAGTGAGGAGACTGTGTTCCCCTGATGTTTTAATACACACGGGACATGTTACCAGGTGAACAGTATAGGTGAGGAGAGTGTGTTCCCCTGATTGTTTAATATACACGGGACATGTCACCAGGTGAACAGAAGAAGTGAGGACAGTGTGTTCTCCTTATGTTTTAATACACACGGGACATGTTACCAGGTGAACAGTATAAGTGAAGAGAGTTTGTTCCCCTGATTGTTTTTTATACATGGGACATTCCACCAGGTGAACAGTATAAGTGAGGAGAGTGTGTTCCCCTGATGTTTTAATACACACGAGACATGTTACCAGGTGAACAGTATAAGTGAGGAGAGTGTGTTCCCCTGATGTTTTAATACACACGGGACATTTTGCCAGGTGAACAGTATAAGTGAGGAGAGTTTGTTTCCCTGATTGTTTTTTATACATGGGACATTTCACCAGGTGAACAGTATAAGTGAGGAGAGTGTGTTCCCCTTATGTTTTAATACACACGGGACATGTTACCAGGTGAACAGTATAAGTGAGGAGAGTTTGTTCCCTTGATTGTTTATTATACATGGGACATTTCACCAGGTGAACAGTATAAGTGAGGAGAGTGTGTTCCCCTGATGTGTTAATACACACGGGACATGTTACCAGGTGAACAGTATAAGTGAGGAGAGTGGGTTCCCCTGATGTTTTAGTACACACGGGACATTTTGCCAGGTGAACAGTATAAGTGAGGAAAGTGTGTTCCCCAGATTGTTTAATACACAGGGGACATGTTACCAGGTGAACAGTATAAGTGAGGAGAGTGTGTTCCCCTAATGTTTTAATAGACACGGGACAAGTTACCAGGTGAACAGTATAAGTGAGGAGAGTGTGTTCCCCTGATTGTTTAATATACACGAGACATGTTAACAGGTGAACAGTGTAAGTGAGGAGAGTGTGTTCCCCTAATGTTTTAATAGACACGGGACAAGTTACCAGGTGAACAGTGTAAGTGAGGACAGTGTGTTCCCCTGATGGTTTAATATACACGAGACATGTTACCAGGTGAACAGTATAAGTGAGGAGAGTGTGTTCCCCTGATTGTTTAATACACACGGGACATGTTTCCAGGTGAACAGTGTAAGTGAGGAGAGTGTGTTCCCCTGATGGTTTAATATACACGAGACATGTTACCAGGTGAACAGTATAAGTGAGGAGCGTGTGTTCCTCTGATTGTTTAATGCACTCAGGACATGTTACCAGGTGAACAGGATACGTGAGGAGAGTGTGTTCCCCTGATGGTTTAATATACACGGGACATGTTGCCTGGTGAACAGTATAAGTGAGGAGAGTGTGGTCCCCTGATGTTTTAATATACGCAGGACATGTCACCAGGTGAACTGTATCAGTGAGGAGAGTGTGTTCCCCTGATGTTTTAATAGACACGGGACAAGTTACCAGGTGAACAGTGTAAGTGAGGACAGTGTGTTCCCCTGATGGTTTAATATACACGAGACATGTTACCAGGTGAACAGTATAAGTGAGGAGCGTGTGTTCCTCTGATTGTTTAATGCACTCAGGACATGTTACCAGGTGAACAGGATACGTGAGGAGAGTGTGTTCCCCTGATGGTTTAATATACACGGGACATGTTGCCTGGTGAACAGTATAAGTGAGGAGAGTGTGGTCCCCTGATGTTTTAATATACGCAGGACATGTCACCAGGTGAACTGTATCAGTGAGGAGAGTGTGTTCCCCTGATGTTTTAATACACACAGGACATGTTACCAGGTAAACAGTGTAAGTGAGGAGAATGTGTTCCCCTGATTGTTTAATACACACGGGACATGTTACCAGGTGAACAGTATAAGTGAGGAGAGTGTTTACCCCTGATGTTTTAAGACAAACGGGACATGTTACCAGGTAAACAGTGTAAGTGAGGAGAATGTGTTCCCCTGATTGTTTAATACACACGGGACATGTTACCAGGTGAACAGCATAAGTGAGGAGAGTGTGTTCCCATGATAGTTTAATATACACAGGACATGTTACTAGGTGAACAGTATAAGTGAGGAGAGTGTGTTCCCCTGATGGTTTAATACACACAGGACATGCTTCCAGGTGAACAGTTTTAGTGAGGAGAGTGTGTTCCCCTGATGGTTTAATATAAACAGACATGTTACCAGGTGAACAGTATATATGAGGAGAGTGTGTTCCCCTGATTGTTTCATACACACAGGACATGTTACCAGGTGAACAGTGTAAGTGAGGAGAATGTGTTCCCCTGATTGTTTCATACACACAGGACATGTTACCAGGTGAACAGTATAAGTGAGGAGAGTGCGTTCCCCTGATGGTTTTATACACTCCGGACATGTCACTAGGTGAACAGTATAAGTGAGGAGAGTATGTTCCCCTGATTGTTTAATGCACACAGGACATGTTACCAGGTGAACAGTATAAGTGAGGAGAGTGTGTTCCCCTGATGGTTTAATATACACGGGACATGTTGCCTGGTGAACAGTATAAGTGAGGAGAGAGTGTTCCCCTGATGTTTTAATATACGCAGGACATGTTACCAGGTGAACAGTATAAGTGAGGAGAGTGTGTTCCCCTGATGGTTTAATATACACGGGACATGTTACCAGGTGAACAGTATAAGTGAGGTGAGTGTGTTCCCCTGATGGTTTAATATACACGGGACATGTTACCAGGTGAACAGTATAAGTGAGGAGAGTGTGTTCCCCTGATGGTTTAATATACACGGGACATGTTACCAGGTGAACAGTACAACTGAGGTGAGTGTTTTCACCTGATGGTTTAATATACACGGGACATGTTACCAGGTGAACAGTATAAGTGAGGAGAGTGTTTTCCCCTGATGGTTTAATATACACGGGACATGTTACCAGGTGAACAGTATAAGTGAGGAGAGTGTGTTCCTGATTGTTCAATATACACGGGACATGTTAGCAGGTGAGCAGTATAAGTGAGGAGAGTGTGTTCCCCTGATGGTTTAATATACACGGGACATGTTACCAGGTGAACAGTAGAAGTGAGGAGAGTGTGTTCCCCTGATTGTTTAATACACACGGGACATGTTACAAGGTGAAGAGTATAATTGAGGAGAGTGTGTTCCCATGATTGTTTAATACTGACAGGACATGTCACCAGGTGAACAGTATATGAGAGGAGATTGTGTTCCCCTGATGGTTTAACATACACAGGACATGTTACCTGGTGAACAGTATAAGTGAGGAGATTGTGTTCCCCTGATTGTTTCATACTGATGGGACATGTTACCAGGTGAAGAGTATAAGTGAGGAGATTGTGTTCCCATGATTGTTTAATACTGACGGGACATGTAACCAGGTGAACAGTATAAGTGAGGAGAGTGTGTTCCCCTGATTGTTTAATGCACCCAGGACATTTCACTGGGTGAACAGTATAAGTGAGTAGAGTGTGTTCCCCTGATTGTTTAGTACTGACGGGATGGGAGTGGGGGAGGGCAGTGGGGGAGTGGAGTGGGGGAGTGGAGTGGGAGGGGAGTGGGGGAATGGAGTGGGAGGGGAGTGGGGGAGTGCAGTGGGAGGCGAGTGAGAGGGGAGTGGGAGGCGAGTGGAAGGGGTAGTGGGAGGGGAGTGGGAGCGGAGTGGGAGGAGGTAGGGGAGAGGAGGAGGGGAGGGGGGAATGGGAGGGGTGAGGGGGAGGGGGAGGGGATTGCGATGGGAGGGGGTAGGTGAGCGTTAAGGGGAGTGGGAGAGGGGAGTGAGGGAGTGAGGGAGGGGAGTGGGGAAGTGGCAGGGGTTGGGGAGTGGTAGTGGGAGATGGGTGGCGGACGGGTGTGGGAAGTGGGTGGAGGCGGGTTTGGGAAGGTGAGTGGGGAGGGGAGTGGGGGCGGGGAGTGGGAAGGGGGTGTTGGAGAGGTTGGGAAGGTTTGTGGGGGAGGGGAGTGGGGAAGGGGGTGGGGGAGGGGAGTGGGGAAGGGGTGGGGGAGGGGCTGGGAAGGTGATTGGGGGAGGGTAGTGGGGGCGGGTTGTGTGGGAGGGGAGTGGTGGAGGGGTATGCAGGAGGGGATTGGGAGAGGGGAGAGGGGGAGGGAAGTGGGAGATCGGAGTGGGAAGGGGTGGGGGAGGGGTTGGGAAGGTGATTGGGGGAGGGGTCTGGGGGAGGGGTGTGCGGGTGGGGAGGGGGG
This sequence comes from Heterodontus francisci, assembly GCF_036365525.1. Lineage (NCBI taxonomy): Eukaryota > Metazoa > Chordata > Chondrichthyes > Heterodontiformes > Heterodontidae > Heterodontus > Heterodontus francisci. The sequence continues at coordinate 3,565,717 of NW_027140567.1, forward strand.
AATTGATTGGGAAGGGGAGTGGGGGAGGGGAGAGGAGGGGAGTAGGGGCGGCAGTGGGAGAGGGGAGTGGGAAGGGGAGTGGAGTAGGGGAGAGGAGGGTAGGAGGGTAGAGTAGGGGAGGAGGGGGGAGGAGGGTAGAGGAGGGGAGTAGGGGTGGCTGTGGAAGAGGGGTGTGGGAATGGGAGTGGAGGAGGGGAGAGGAGGGGAGAAGGGTAGAGTAGGGGTGGAGGGGAGAGGAGGGGAGTAGGGGGGAGGGGATGGGAGAGGAGAGTGGGAAGAGGAGTGGTGGAGGGGAGAGGAGGGGAGTCGGGTAGGCTGTGGGAGAGGGGAATGGGGGAGGGGAGGCTGTGGGAGATTGGAGTGGGAAGGGTAGTGGGGGAGGGAAGAGGTGGGGAGAGGAGCTGTGAGAGAGGGGAATGGCAAGGGGAGTGTGGAGGGGAGAGGATGGGAATGGGGATGCTGTGGGAGAGGGGCGTGGTAAGCGGAAGGTGGAGGGGAGCGGAGGGAGGAGAGGGGTAGCGAGTGGGAGTGGCAGAGGGAAGTGTGTGAAGGGAGTGTGGGAGGGTTGAAGGGGAGCGGAGTGGAGGAGGGATGTGGGGGACGGTGAGTGGCTGAGGGGAGTGGGACAGGGGAGTGTGAAAGGGAGTGGGATAGGGTAGTGGGGGAGGGGAGTGGAAGCGGAGTGGGGAGGGGAGTGGAAGGGGAGTGGGGGAGGTGAGTGGAAGGGGAGTGGGGGGGAGTGGAGTGGAAGGGGAGTGGGGGAGGGGAGTGGGGGAGGGGAGTGGAAGTGGAGTGGGCGAGCAAAGTTGGAAGGACTGTGGGAGGGGAGTTTGAGGGGAGTTGGAAGGGGAGGGGAGTGGGAGAGGGGAGTGGAAGGGGAGTGGGGGAAGGGAGGGGAGAGGGAGGGGAAGGTGGAGGGGAGCGGAAGGAGGAGAGGGGTAGCGAGTGGGAGTGGCGGAGGGAAGCGTGTAAAGGGAGTGTGGGAGTGTTGAAGGGGAGCGGAGTGGAGGAGGGATGTGGGGGACGGTGAGTGGGTGAGGGGAGTGGGGCAGGGGAGTGGAAAGGGAGTGGGAAAGGGTAGTGGGGGAGGGGAGTGGAAGCGGAGTGTGGAGGGGAGTGGAAGGGGAGTGGGGGAGGTGAGTGGAAGGGGAGTGGGGGGAGTGGAGTGGAAGGGTAGTGGGGGAGGGGAGTGGGGAGGGGAGTGGAAGGGGAGTGGGGGAAGGGAGGGGAGGGGGAGGGGAAGGTGGAGGGGAGCGGAAGGAGGAGAGGGGTAGCGAGTGGGAGTGGCGGAGAGAAGTGTTTGATGGGAGTGTGGGAGGGTTGAAGGGGAGCGGAGTGGAGGAGGGATGTGGGGGACGGTGAGTGGGTGAGGGGAGTGGGACAGGGGAGTGGAAAGGGAGTGGGAAAGGGTAGTGGGGGAGGGGAGTGGAAGCGGAGTGGGGAGGGAGTGGAAGAGGGGAATGGGAGAGGAGGAGGGGGAGTGGGGGAAAGGGTGTGGGGGTGTGGAGTGCTGGAGGGGAGTGGGGGAGTGTGGGAGGGGAGTGTGGGAGGGGCGTGGGGAGGGGACTGGGGGAGCGAAGTGGAAAGGAGAGTGGGTGAGGGGAGTGGGACTGCAGAGTGGAAGGGGAGTGGGAAAGGGTAGTGGGGGAGGGCAGTGGAAGCGGAGTGGGGAGGGGAGTGGAAGGGGATTTGGGGAGGGGAGTGGAAGGGGATTGGGGGGAGGGGAGTGGAAGGGGAGTGGGGGAGGGGAGTGGGGGAGGGGAGTGGAAGGGGAGTGGGTGAGCAAAGTGGGAAGGAGAGTGGGGGAGGGGAGTGGATGTGGGATTTTGGGGAAGGGAGTGGGGTTGAGGAGTGTGGGAGGAGAGTGATGAAGGGTAGTGGTGGAGGGTGGTTGGGGCAGGGGAGTTGGGGAGGGTCGTGTGTTAGGGGAATGGGGAGGGGGTTTGGGGAGCGGAATGGAGGAGGGAAGTTTGGGAGGCGAGTGGGGAGGGGAGTGGGTGAGCGAAGTGGGAAGGAGAGTAGGGGAGGGGTGTGGGATAGGGGAGTGGGGGAGGGGAGTTGGAAGGGGAGTGGGGAGGGGAGTTGGAAGGGGAGTGGGGGAGGGGAGTGGGGAAGTGGGGGAGTGAAGTGGGAAGGAGAGTGGGGGAGGGGAGTGCGAAGGAGAGTGGGGGAGGGGAATGCGAAGGAGAGTGGGGGAGGGGAGTGCATAGGGGTGTGGGAAGGGGAGTGAGGGAGGGGAGTGGGAATGGGAGTGGGGGCGGGGAGTGGAGTAGTGGAGAGGAGAGGAGTGGAGTGGAGGAGAGTGGGGTCGTGGAGTTGGGGAGGGGATTGGGAAGGGGAGTGGGGAGGAGAGAGGAGGGGGAGAGGAGAGGGGTAGAGAGTGGGAGTGGTGGAGGGAAGTGGGGGAGGAGAGTGTGGGAGGAGAGAAGGGAAGGGGACTGGGGTAGGGGAGTGGGAGTGGGGTGTGGAGAAGTGGAGTGGGGGTGGGGTGTGGTGCAGGGGAGTGGGTGTGTGGGGGGAGTGGGGTAGGGGAGTTGGTGAGGGGTGTGGAGGAAGGGAGTGGGTGTGTGTAGGGGAGTGGGGTCGGGGAGTGGGTGTGGGGTGTGGAGGAGGGGAGTGGGGGAGGAGATTGGGGAGGGGAGTGGGGGAGGGGAGTGGGGGAGGAGCGTGGAGTAGAGGAGTGGTGGAGGGGAGTGGGGTAGGGGAATGGGGGAGGGGGGTTGGGGAGCGGAGTGGAGTAAGGACGTTTGGGAGGGGAGTGGGGGAGGGGAGTGATATAGGGGAGTGGTGGAGAGGTGTGGGGTAGGGGAATTGGGGCGGGGAGTGGGCAAGGGGAGCTGGGGAGCGCAGTGGGGTAGGGGAGTCGGGGAGTGAGTTTGGGGAGGGGAGTGGGGTAGGGATGTGGGGGTGAAGAGTGGGGGTGAGCAGGGGAGGGGAGAGGGATAGGGGAGTGGGGGATGTGTGTGGGAGGGAGTTGGGCAGGGGAATGGGTGTGGGAAGTTGGGGAGGGGAGTTGGGTAGGGGAGTGGGGGATGGGAGTTAGGGAGGGGAGTGGGGGAGGTGAGTGGGAGGGAGTTGGTGGGGGGAGTTGGAAGGGGAGTGGGGGAGGGGAGTAGGTGGGGTGTGGGGGAGGGGCGCAGAAGGAATGTGGGGGAGGGGAGTGGAAATGGTGTGGAGGAGGGGAGTGGGGGAGGGGATGTGGGGAGGGGAGTGGGGGAGGGGAGTGCGGGTGGGGAGTGGAAGGGGAGTGGGGGAGGGGAGTGGGAAGGAGAGTGGGGGAGGGGAGTTGGAAGGGGAGAGGGAAGGGGAGTGGAAATGGAGTGGGGTAGGGGAGTGGGGGAGGGGTGTGGGTATGGGGAGTAGGGGAGGGGAGTGGAGGAGGAGATTTGGGGACGGGAGTGGGGTTGGGGAGTGGGGGAGGGGTGTGATGTAGGGTAGTGGTGGAGGGGGGTTGGGGAGGGGAGTTGAGGAGGGGAGTGGGGTGGGGGAATGGGGAGGGGGGTTGGGGAGCGGAATGGAGGAGGGAAGTTTATGAAGCGAGTGGGGGAGGGGAGTGGAGAGGAGTGAAGAGGAGGGGAGTGGGGGAGGGGTGTGATGTCTGGTAGTGGTGGAGGGGGGTTGGGGAGGGGAGTTGGGGAGGGGAGTGGGGTAGGGGAATGGGGAGGGGGGTTGGGGAGCGGAATGGAGGAGGGAAGTTTGGGAGGCAAGTGGGGGAGGTGAGTGGAGAGGAGTGGAGAGGAGGGGAGTGGGGGAGGGGATCGGGAAGGGGAGTGGGGAGGAGAGATGAGGGGGAGAGGAGAGGGGTAGAGAGTGGGAGTGGTGGAGGGAAGTGGGGGAGGAGATTGTGGGAGGAGAGAAGGTGAGGGGACTGGGGTAGGGGAGTGGGTGTGGGGAGTGGTGCAGGGGATTGGGTGTGTGGAGGGGAGTGGGGTAGGGGAGTGGGAGTGGAGTGTGGAGGAAGGGAGTGGGTGTGTGGAGGGGAGTGGGGGAGGTGAGTGCGGGAGGTGAGTGGGGGAGGGATTTGGGGAGGGCAGATGGGGAGGTGAGTGGGGTTGGGGAGTGGGGGAGGGGCATGGGGGATTGGAGTGGAGGGGAGAGTTTGGGGAGGGGATTTGGGTAGGAGAATGGGGGAGGGTGTTGGGGAGCGGAGTAGGGGAGGGGATTTTGGGAGGGGAGTGGAGTGGGGGAGGAGATTGGGGGAGGGGAGTGGGGGAGGAGATTGGGGGAGTGGAATGGGGGAGGAGTGTGGAGTAGGGGTTTGGGGGAGGGGGTGTGATAGGGGAAGGGGAGGGGTATTGGAGAATGGTGTGGGGGAGCGGAGTGGAGTAGGGAAGTTTGGGAGGCGAGTGGGGAAGCTGAGTGGGGGAGGGGAGTGATATAGGGGAGTGGGGGAGGGGAGTGGGGTAGGGGAGTTGGGGCGGGGAGTGGGCAAGGGGAGCTGGGGAGCGCAGTGGGGTAGAGGAGTGGGGGTGGAGAGTGGGAGTGAGCGGGGGAGGGGAGTGGAATTGGGGGAGGTGAGTGGGAGGAAGTTGGTGGGGGGATTTGGGGAGATGAGTGGGGGAGGGAAGTTGGGGAAGTGAGTGGGGTTGGGGTGTGAGGGAGGGGAGTTAGGGAGGGGAGTTGAGTGGGAGGGAGTTAGTGAGGGGAGTTGGGGAGGTGAGGGGGGAGGGGAGTGGGGAGGGGAGTTAGGGAGGGGAGTTAGGGAGGTGAGTGGGAGGGAGTTAGTGAGGGGAGTTGGGGAGTTGAGTGGGGGAGGGGAGTGGGGGTTCGGAGTTAGGGATGTGGGTGGGGTAGGGGAGTGGGCGAGGGGAGTGGGTGAGGGGAGCTGGGGAGGGGATTTGGGTAGGGGAATGGGGGAGGGGGTTTGGGGAGCGGAGTAGAGTAGGGAAGTTTGGGATGCGAGTGGATGATGGGAGTGGTGTAGGGGAGTGGGGGAGGGGAATGACATAGGGGAGTGGGGGAGGGGAGCTGGTGAGCTGAGTGGGGTAGGGAAGTGGGGCAGGGGTGTGGGGGAGGGAGTTTGGGTAGGGGAGTGGGGTAGGAGAGTGGGGGAGGGGAGTGAAAAGGGGTGTGAGAAGGGGAGTGAGGGAGGGGAGTGCGAATGGGATTGGGGGAGGTGAGTGGAAGGGCATTGGGGGAGGGGAGTGGGGGAGCGTAGTGGGAACGAGATTGGGCTAGGGGAGTTTGAAGTGGAGTTGGAAGGAGAGTTGGAAGGGGAGTGGGGGAGGGGAGTGGGGGTGGGGAGCTGAAGGGGAGTGGGGGAGGGGAGTGGGAAGGAGATTGGGGGAGGGGAGTTGGAAGGGGACTGGGGAAGGGAAGTGAAAGTGGAGTGGGGTAGGGGTGTGGAAGGGGAGTGGGATAGGGGAGTGGGGGAGGGGTGTGGGGGAGGGGAGTTGGGGAGGGGAGTGGGGTAGCGGAATGGGGGAGGAGGGTTGGGGAGCGGAATGGAGGAGGGCAGTTTGGGAGGCGAGTGTGGGAGGGGAGTGGAGAGGAGGGGAGTGGGGGAGGTGAGTGAGAGGGAGTTAGTGAGGGGAGTTGGTCAGGTGAGGGGGAGGGAGTTGGTGAGGGGGATTGGGGAGGTAAGGGGGTGGGGGAGTGAGGGAGGGGGGTTAGGGAGGGGAGTGGGGTGAGGTAGTGAGGGAGGGGAGTTAGGGAGGGGAGTGGGGGAGGTGAGTGGGAGGGGAGTGGGGGAGGCGAGTTAGGGAGGGGAGTTAAGGAGGTGAGTGGGAGGGAGTTGGTGAGGGGAGTTGGGGAGGTGAGTGCTGGAGGGGAGTGGGCTTGCGGAGTTAGGGATGTGAGTGGGGTTGGGCTGTGGGGGAGTGGAGTGGGTAAGGGGAGCTGGGGATGGGATTTGGGTAGGGGAATGGGGGAGGGTGTTTGGGGAGCGGAGTGGAGTAGGGAAGTTTGGGAGGCGAGTGGGGGATGGGAGTGGTGTCGGGGAGTGGGGGAGGGGTGTGATATATGCGAGTGGGGGAGGGGAGTGAGGTAGGGGAGTTGGGGCGGGGAGTGGGCAAGGGGAGCTGGGGAGCGCAGTGGGGTAGGGGAGTGGGGGTGGAGAGTGGGGGTGAGCGGGGGAGGGGAGTGGGATAGGGGAGTGGGGACCATGAGTGGGAGGGAGTTGGGCAGGGGAGTGAGTGAGGGGAGTTGGGGAGGGGTGTGAGGGAGGGGAGTTAGGGAGAGGAGTGGGGGAGGTGAGTGGGAGGGAGTTGGTGGGGAGAGTTGGGGAGATGAGTGGGGGAGGGGAATGGGGGAGGGAAGTTGGTGATCTGAGAGGGGTAGGGGAGTGAGGAAGGGGAGATAGGGAGGGGAGTGGGGGAGGTGAGTGGGAGGGAGTTAGTGAGTGGAGTTGTGGAGGTGAGGGGGTGGGGAGTTGGGAAGGTGAATGGGGGAGGGGAGTTGGGGTAGGGGAGTGGGGGAGGGGAGTGGGTAAGGGGTGCTGGGGAGGGGATTTGGGTAGGGGAATGGGGGCGTGGGTTTGGGGAGCGGAGTGGAGTATTGAAGTTTGGGAGGCGAGTGGGGAATGGGAGTGGTGTAGGGGAGGGGGAGGAGAATGACAGAGGGGAGTGGGGGAAGGGATCTGGTGAGGGGAGTGGGGTAGTGGAGTGGGGGAGGGGTGTCATATAGGGGAGTGCGGGAGGGGAGTGGGGTAGGGGAGTTGGGGCGGGGAGTGGGAAATGGGAGCTGGGGAGTGCAGTGGGGTAGGGGAGTGGGGGTGGAGAGTGTGGGTGAGCGGTGGATTGGAGTGGGATAGGGGAGTGGGGGAGGTGAGTGGGAGGGAGTTGGGCAGGTGAGTGGGTAAGGGGAGTTGGGGAGGGGAGTTAGGGAGGGGAGTGGGGGAGGTGAGTAGGAGGGAGTTGTTGGGGGGAGTTGGGGAGATGTGGGGGAGGGGAGTGAGGGAGGGGAGTTAGGGAGGGGAGTGGGGGAGGTGAGTGGGAAGGAGTTAGTGAGTGGAGTTGTGGAGGTGAGGGGGTGGGGAGTGGGGGAGGGGAGTTATGCAGGTGAGTGGGAGGAAGTTGGGAAGGTGAGTTGCGGAGGGGAGTTGGCGTGCAGAGTTAGGGAGGTGAGTGGCGTCGGGGAGTTGGGGAGGGGAGTTAGGGAGGGGAGTGGGGGAGGTGAGTGGGAGGGAGTTGTTGGGGGGAGTTGGGGAGATGAGTGGGGGAGGGGAGTGGGGGAGGGAAGTTGGTGATGTGAGTGGGGTAGGGGAGTGAGGGAGGGGATTTAGGGAGGGGAGTGGGGGAGGTGAGTGGGAGGACTTAGTGAGGGGAGTTGGGGAGGTGAGGGGGAGGGGAGTGGGGGAGGGGAGTTAGGGATGTGAGTGGGGCAGAGGAGTGGGGGAGGGGAGTGGGTAAGGGGAGCTGGGGAGGGGATATGGGTAGGGGAATAGGGGAGGGGGTTTGGGGAGCGGAGTGGAGTAGGGAGGTTTGGGAGGCGAGTGGGGGAAGGGAGTGGTGTAGGGGAGTGGGGGAGGGGATTGACATAGGGGAGTGGGGGAGGGGAGCTGGAGAGGGGAATGGGGTAGGGGAGTGGGGGAGGGGAATGGTGCAGGGGAGTGGGGGTGGGGAGTGCCGGAGGGGTGTTGGGGAAGGGAGTGGGGGAGGGTAATGAGGGATTGGAGTGGGGGAGGTGAGTGGGGGAGGGGAGTGGGGGAGGGGAGTGATATAGTGATGTGGGGAAGTGCAGTGGGAGGAGTGGAGTGGGGGAGTGGAGTGGGGGAGGGTAGTGGGGGAGAGGAGTGGGGGAGGGGAGTGGGGGAGGTGAGTGGGGGAGGTGATTTGGGGAGGTGAGTGGTGGAGGGGAATGGTGCAGGGGAGTGGGGGTGGGGAGTGCGGGAGGGGTGTTGGGGAAGGGAGTGGGGAGGGGAATGAGGGATTGGAGTGGGGGAGGTGAGTGGGGGAGGGGATTGGGTAGGGGTGTTGGGGATGGGAGTGGGGGAGGGGAGTGGGGTAGGGGTGTTGGGGAGTGGAGTGGGGGAGGGGAGTGGAGGAGGGGAGTTAGGGAAGTGAGTGGGGCAGGGGAGTGGGGGAGGGGAGTGGGTAAGGGGAGCTGGGGAGGGGATATGGGTGGGGAAATAGGGGAGGGGGTTTGGGGAGAGGAGTGGAGTAGGGAAGTTTGGGAGGCGAGTGGGGGATGGGAGTGGTGTCGGGGAGTGGGGGAGGGGATTGACATAGGGGAGTGGGGGAGGGGAGCTGGTCAGGGGAGTGGAGTAGGGGAGTGGGGGAGGGGTGTGAGGGAGGGTGTTTGGGGAGGGGTATGGGGGAGGAGAGCGGGGGAGGGCTGTGGGGTAGGGGAGTGGTGGAGGGGAATGGGGGATTGGAGTGGGGGAGGGGAGTGGGGGAGGGGAGTGGGGTAGGGGTGTTGGGGATGGGAGTGGGGGAGGGGAGTGATATTGCGCTGTGGGGAAGTGGAGTGGGAGGACTAGAATGGGGAGTGGAGTGGGGGAGGGGAGTGGGGTAGGGGTGTTGGGGATGGGAGTGGGGTAGGGGTGTTGGGGACGGGAATGGGGGAGGGGAGTGGTGGAGAGAAGTGGGGGAGTGGAGTGGGGGAGGGGAGTGGGGGAGGGGAGTGGGGGAGTGGAGTGGGGTAGGGGTGTTGGGGATGGGAGTGGGGGAGGGGAGTGATATTGCGCTGTGGGGAAGTGGAGTGGGAGGACTAGAATGGGGAGTGGAGTGGGGGAGGGGAGTGGGGTAGGGGTGTTGGGGATGGGAGTGGGGTAGGGGTGTTGGGGACGGGAATGGGGGAGGGGAGTGGTGGAGAGAAGTGGGGGAGTGGAGTGGGGGAGGGGAGTGGGGGAGGGGAGTGGGGGAGTGGAGTGGGGGAGTGGAGTGGGGGAGGGGAGTGGGGGAGGGAGTTTGGGGAGGGGAGTGGGGGAGGGGAGTGGGGGAGGGGTGTGGGGTAGGGGTGTTGGGGAGGGGAGTGGGGGAGGGGAGTGGGGGAGGGGAGTGGGGTAGGGGTGTTGGGGAGGGGAGTGGGGGAGGGGAGTGGGGGAGGGGTGTTGGGGAGGGGAGTGGGGGAGGGGAGTGGGGGAGGGGAGTGGGGGAGGGGAGTGGGGGAGGGAGTTTGGGGAGGGGAGTGGGGGAGGGGAGTGTGGCAGGGGAGTGGGGCAGGGGAGTGGGGGAGGGGAGTGGTGGAGGGGTGTTGGGGAGGGGAGTGGGGGAGGCGAGTGGGGGAGGGGAGTGGGGTAGGGGTGTTGGGGAGGGGAGTGGGGGAGGGGAGTGGTGGAGAGGAGTGCCTTGGAACATGTACTGACATTAATGGTGCTATATAAATACAAGTTGTTGTTGTGTTGGACACATATCACCTTTCCTTCATCATGACTGGGTGAAAATGCTGTAACTCCTTCTCCAACACCATTGTGAGATGACCTTCACCACACAGACTGCAGAGGTTCAAGGTGATGGACCAGCATCACCTTCTCAATGGACAACTGGGGATGGACAATATCTGCTGGTCTAGTGACAGACACATACTAACAATGAAGACAAATATCTGTCTGTGTAAAATGGATGAAAAGTCTTTACACAAAGAGAATCATAGAGAGATACTGCACTGAAACAGACCCTTTGGCCCATCGAGTCTGTGCTGACTAACAGCCACCCATTTATATATCCTACATTAATCCCATATTTCCCACCACATCCCCACCATCCTCCAACCACCTAACGAGACTAGTGACATTTACAATGGCCAATTTATCAATCAAACTGCAAGTCTTTGTTTGTGGGAGGAAAACAGAGCACCCGGCAGAAACCCACATGGTCACAGGGAAAACTTGCAAACTCCACACAGGCAGCACCCAGAACAGAACCCGGGACACTGGAGCTGTGAGGCTGTGGCAGTAAACAGAACCGAACCCAGGTCACTGGAGCTGTGAGACCGTGGCAGTAAACAGAACCGAACCCGGGACACTGGAGCTGTGAGACTGTGGCAGTAAACAGAACCGAACCCGGGTCACTGGAGCTGTGAGGCTGTGGCAGTAAACAGAACCGAACCCGGGTCACCGGAGCTGTGAGACTGTGGCAGTAAACAGAACCGAACCCGGGTCACTGGAGCTGTGAGACTGTGGCAGTAAACAGAACCGAACCCGGGTCTTTGGAGCTGTGAGACTGTGGCAGTAAACAGAACAGAACCCAGGACACTGGAGCTGTGAGACTGTGGCAGTAAACAGAACCGAACCCGGGTCACTGGAGCTGTGAGGCTGTGGCAGTAAACAGAACCGAACACGGGTCACCGGAGCTGTGAGACTGTGGCAGTAAACAGAACCGAACCCAGGTCACTGAAGCTGTGAGACTGTGGCAGTAAACAGAACCGAACCCAGGACACTGGAGCTGTGAGACTGTGGCAGTAAACAGAACCGAACCCAGGTCACTGGAGCTGAGACTGTGGCAGTAAACAGAACTGAACCCGGGTCACTGGAGCTGTGAGACTGTGGCTGTAAACAGAACAGAACCCAGGTGACTGGAGCTGTGAGACCGTGGCAGTAAACAGAACCGAACCCGGGACACTGGAGCTGTGAGACTGTGGCAGTAAACAGAACCGAACCCGGGTCACTGGAGCTGTGAGGCTGTGGCAGTAAACAGAACCGAACCCGGGTCACCGGAGCTGTGAGACTGTGGCAGTAAACAGAACCGAACCCGGGTCACTGGAGCTGTGAGACTGTGGCAGTAAACAGAACCGAACCCGGGTCACTGGAGCTGTGAGACTGTGGCAGTAAACAGAACAGAACCCAGGACACTGGAGCTGTGAGACTGTGGCAGTAAACAGAACCGAACTAGGGTCACTGGAGCTGTGAGGTTGTGGCAGTAAACAGAACCGAACCCGGGTCACCGGAGCTGTGAGACTGTGGCAGTACGCAGAACCGAACCCGGGATACTGGAGCTGTGAGGCTGTGGCAGTAAACAGAACCGAACCCAGGTCACTGGAGCTGTGAGACTGTGGCAGTAAACAGAACCGAACCCGGGTCACTGGAGCTGTGAGACTGTGGCAGTAAACAGAACCGAAGCCAGGTCACTGAAGCTGTGAGACTGTGGCAGCAAACAGAACCGAACCCGGGTCACTGGAGCTGTGAGACTGTGGCAGTAAACAGAACCGAACCCAGGACACTGGAGCTGTGAGACTGTGGCAGCAAACAGAACCGAACGCGGGTCACTGGAGCGGTGAGACTGTAGCAGTAAACAGAACCGAACCCAGGTCACTGGAGCTGTGAGACTGTGGCAGTAAACAGAACCGAACCCGGGACACTGGAGCTGTGAGACTGTGGCAGTAAACAGAACCGAACCCGGGTCACTGGAGCTGTGAGACTGTGGCAGTAAACAGAACCGAACCCAGGACACTGGAGCTGTGAGACTGTGGCAGCAAACAGAACCGAACCCGGGTCACTGGAGCGGTGAGACTGTGGCAGTAAACAGAACCGAACCCAGGTCACTGGAGCTGTGAGACTGTGGCAGTAAACAGAACCGAACCCGGGACACTGGAGCTGTGAGACTGTGGCAGTAAACAGAACCGAACCCGGGACACTGGAGCTGTGAGACTGTGGCAGTAAACAGAACCGAACCCGGGTCACTGGAGCTGTGAGACTGTGGTACTAATACCTGTTACAAAAACAATACTCTGTTACATTGAGAGGCTGATTGATAGCGTTTCCAGACCGAGTTCATAAAAACAGCAAGTGCTGGAAATATTCAGCAGGTCGGGCAACATCTGTGGAGAGAGAAACAGAGTTAATCAAAACAGAGAGTGCTGGAAATATTCAGCAGGTCGGGCAACATCTGTGGAGAGAGAAACAGAGTTCATAAAAACAGAGAGTGTTCGAAATACTCAGCAGGTCAGGCAACATCTGTGGAGAGAGAAACAGAGTTAATAAAATCAGAGAGTGCTGGAAATATTCAGCAGGTCGGGCAACATCTGTGGAGAGAGAAACAGAGTTAATAAAAACAGAGAGTGCTGGAAATATTCAGCAGGTCGGGCAACATCTGTGGAGAGAGAAACAGAGTTAATAAAAACAGAGAGTGCTGGAAATACTCAGCAGGTCGGGCAACATCTGTGCAGAGAGAAACAGAGTTAATAAAAACAGCGAGTGCTGGAAATATTCAGCAGGTCGGGCAACATCTGTGGAGAGAGAAACAGAGTTAATAAAAACAGAGAGTGCTGGAAATATTCAGCAGGTCGGGCAACATCTGTGGAGAGAGAAACAGAGTTAATAAAAACAGAGAGTGCTGGAAATATTCAGCAGGTCGGGCAACATCTGTGGAGAGAGAAACGGAGTTAATAAAAACAGAGAGTGCTGGAAATATTCAGCAGGTCGGGCAACATCTGTGGAGAGAGAAACAGAGTTAATAAAAACAGAGAGTGCTGGAAATATTCAGCAGGTCGGGCAACATCTGTGGAGAGAGAAACGGAGTTAATAAAAACAGAGAGTGCTGGAAATATTCAGCAGGTCGGGCAACATCTGTGGAGAGAGAAACAGAGTTAATAAAAACAGAGAGTGCTGGAAATACTCAGCAGGTCAGGCAACATCTGTGGAGAGAGAAACAGAGTTAATAAAAACAGAGAGTGCTGGAAATACTCAGCAGGTCAGGCAGCATCTGTGGAGAGAGAAACAGAGTTAATAAAAACAGAGAGTGCTGGAAATATTCAGCAGGTCGGGCAACATCTGTGGAGAGAGAAACAGAGTCAATAAAAACAGAGAGTGCTGGAAATACTCAGCAGGTCAGGCAACATCTGTGGAGAGAGAAACAGAGTTCATAAAAAACAGAGAGTGCTGGAAATATTCAGCAGATCGGGCAACATCTGTGGAGAGAGAAACAGAGTTAATAAAAACAGAGAGTGCTGGAAATACTCAGCAGGTCAGGCAACATCTGTGGAGAGAGAAACAGAGTTAATAAAAACAGAGAGTGCTGGAAATATTCAGCAGGTCGGGCAACATCTGTGGAGAGAGAAACAGAGTTCATAAAAACAGAGAGTGTTCGAAATACTCAGCAGGTCGGACAACATCTGTGGAGAGAGAAACAGAGTTAATAAAAACAGAGAGTGCTGGAAATATTCAGCAGGTCGGGCAACATCTGTGGAGAGAGAAACAGAGTTCATAAAAACAGCGAGTGCTGGAAATATTCAGCAGGTCGGGCAACATCTGTGGAGAGAGAAACAGAGTTAATAAAAACAGAGAGTGCTGGAAATATTCAGCAGGTCAGGCAACATCTGTGGAGAGAGAAACAGAGTTAATAAAAACAGCGAGTGCTGGAAATATTCAGCAGGTCGGGCAACATCTGTGGAGAGAGAAACAGAGTTAATAAAAACAGAGAGTGCTGGAAATATTCAGCAGGTCAGGCAACATCTGTGGAGAGAGAAACAGAGTTAATAAAAACAGCGAGTGCTGGAAATATTCAGCAGGTCGGGCAACATCTGTGGAGAGAGAAACAGAGTTAATAAAAACAGAGAGTGCTGGAAATACTCAGCAGGTCGGGCAACATCTGTGCAGAGAGAAACAGAGTTAATAAAAACAGCGAGTGCTGGAAATATTCAGCAGGTCGGGCAACATCTGTGGAGAGAGAAACAGAGTTAATAAAAACAGAGAGTGCTGGAAATATTCAGCAGGTCGGGCAACATCTGTGGAGAGAGAAACAGAGTTAATAAAAACAGAGAGTGCTGGAAATATTCAGCAGGTCGGGCAACATCTGTGGAGAGAGAAACGGAGTTAATAAAAACAGAGAGTGCTGGAAATATTCAGCAGGTCGGGCAACATCTGTGGAGAGAGAAACAGAGTTAATAAAAACAGAGTGTGCTGGAAATATTCAGCAGGTCGGGCAACATCTGTGGAGAGAGAAACAGAGTAAATAAAAACAGAGAGTGCTGGAAATACTCAGCAGGTCGGGCAACATCTGTGGAGAGAGAAACAGAGTTAATAAAAACAGCGAGTGCTGGAAATACTCAGCAGGTCGGGCAACATCTGTGGAGAGAGAAACAGAGTTAATAAAAACAGCGAGTGCTGGAAATACTCAGCAGGTCGGGCAACATCTGTGGAGAGAGAAACAGAGTTAATAAAAACAGCGAGTGCTGGAAATGTTCAGCAGGTCGGACAACATCTGTGGAGAGAGAAACGGAGTTAATAAAAACAGAGAGTGCTGGAAATATTCAGCAGGTCGGGCAACATCTGTGGAGAGAGAAACAGAGTTAATAAAAACAGCGAGTGCTGGAAATATTCAGCAGGTCGGGCAACATCTGTGCAGAGAGAAACAGAGTTAATAAAAACAGAGAGTGCTGGAAATACTCAGCAGGTCGGGCAACATCTGTGGAGAGAGAAACAGAGTTAATAAAAACAGCGAGTGCTGGAAATATTCAGCAGGTCGGGCAACATCTGTGCAGAGAGAAACGGAGTTAACGTTTCAGGTCTGTGACCCTTCATCAGAACTAACAGATATAAGAAATGCAAAACATTTTAAGCAAGTAAAGCGGGGGTGGGGTAAGAGATAACAAAAGAGAAGGTATTGATAGGACAAGGTCACAGACGAACAGACCAGAAGGTCATGGAGCAAAGACAAACAATATGTTAATGTTTTGCTGAAAGACACTTAAATGCAAAGATCTGTTATCTTGTACCTCCTGGAAGCAGACACTCTGCTCTCTGACCCATGGTGACTGCACTGTGACCCAGAATATGGTGACTTCACATCTTCTTTCTTTCAGTAGGAGATATTCAATTCAGGAATGTTTTAGCATGGTATAGGATGTGTTCATTTGACACCTGTTAGCTTTGACCATTTGTCCTTTGTCCTTGTCAGACAGTTTCAACACACAAAGACCAAGATTTGTTTTCTTTCAATGCCATTTTGGATACATTGTTCATTTTGTAAATTAAAGGCTGATTTTTTTTCCTTAAAGGCAAAGATGGTTTCTGGAGCTCTTTGGAGTTATTTTCACGATTGTTGTATTATCACAGCTGTGGTTTGTGTGACAACTCCATGTGGATGTTAAACTGCAAGGGTGATTGCACTGTCAAAGGCCTCTCCAGTCCTTAAACTGTCAGTGTATCCTGCATTGCAAGGTGCTGTCACCGTGCAAGAGGTGATTGAATTACAAAGGACTATTGAACTGTCAGTGTTTCCTGCATTGCAAGGTGCTGTCACCGTGCAAGAGGTGATTGAATTACAAAGGACTATTAAACTGTCAGTGTATCCTGCATTGCAGGGTGCTGTCACCGTGCAAGAGGTGATTGAGTTACAAAGGACTATTAAACTGTCAGTGTATCCTGCATTGCAAGGTGCTGTCACCGTGCAAGAGGTGATTGAATTACAAAGGACTATTAAACTGTCAGTGTATCCTGCATTGCAAGGTGCTGTCACCGTGCAAGAGGTGATTGAATTACAAAGGACTATTAAACTGTCAGTGTATCCTGCATTGCAGGGTGCTGTCACCGTGCAAGAGGTGATTGAGTTACAAAGGACTATTAAACTGTCAGTGTATCCTGCATTGCAAGGTGCTGTCACCGTGCAAGAGGTGATTGAATTACAAAGGACTATTAAACTGTCAGTGTATCCTGCATTGCAAGGTGCTGTCACCGTGCAAGAGGTGATTGAATTACAAAGGACTATTAAACTGTCAGTGTATCCTGCATTGCAAGGTGCTGTCACCGTGCAAGAGGTGATTGAATTACAAAGGACTATTAAACTGTCATTGTATCCTGCATTGCAAGGTGCTGTCACCGTGCAAGAAGTGATTGAATTACAAAGGACTATTAAACTGTCAGTGTATCCTGCATTGCAAGGTGTTGTCACCGTGCAAGAGGTGATTGAATTACAAAGGACTATTAAACTGTCAGTGTATCCTGTATTGCAAGGTGCTGTCACCGTGCAAGAGGTGATTGAATTACAAAGGACTATTAAACTGTCAGTGTATCCTGCATTGCAAGGTGCTGTCACCGTGCAAGAGGTGATTGAATTACAAAGGACTATTAAACTGTCAGTGTATCCTGCATTGCAAGATGCTGTCACCGTGCAAGAGGTGATTGAATTACAAAGGACTATTAAACTGTCATTGTATCCTGCATTGCAAGGTGCTGTCACCGTGCAAGAGCTGATTGAATTACAAAGGACTATTAAACTGTCAGTGTATCCTGCATTGCAAGGTGCTGTCACCGTGCAAGAGGTGATTGAATTACAAAGGACTATTAAACTGTCAGTGTATCCTGCATTGCAAGGTGCTGTCACCGTGCAAGAGGTGATTGAATTACAAAGGACTATTAAACTGTCAGTGTATCCTGCATTGCAAGGTGCTGTCACCGTGCAAGAGGTGATTGAATTTCAAAGGACTATTAAACTGTCAGTGTATCCTGCATTGCAAGGTGCTGTCACCGTGCAAGAGGTGATTGAATTACAAAGGACTATTAAACTGTCAGTGTATCCTGCATTGCAAGGTGCTGTCACCGTGCAAGAGGTGATTGAATTACAAAGGACTATTAAACTGTCATTGTATCCTGCATTGCAAGGTGCTGTCACTGTGCAAGAGGTGATTGAATTACAAAGGACTATTAAACTGTCAGTGTATCCTGCATTGCAAGGTGCTGTCACCGTGCAAGAGGTGATTGAATTACAAAGGACTATTAAACTGTCAGTGTATCCTGCATTGCAAGGTGCTGTCACTGTGCAAGAGGTGATTGAATTACAAAGGGTATTTCTTTGCAAGAGGCTTCTGCTTTCCAGCACGTAGCTATTGATCTGCAAGAGTGTTCACACTACAAGAAGATATTACAGTGTAAGAGGCCATTGTAATGTAAAGTGCTATTGTATTAATTATGGATACTGTATTGTCAGCCCCAAATGTACTGCTTCAGGTTATTGCATTGCAAAGGGCAATTGCAGTCCGATGAGCTATTGCTCTGTAAAAGTCCATTACTTTGCCAGTGTGCAATGTTATCAATGTGCGATTGCATGACTTAGCCCTATTGCATTGCAAGTAGTTGTTTCAGTGCATTGCCAAACATTCTTGGTTTTCTTGCGTTGCATGTGGATGTTGTATTGAAAGGGGCCATTGCATTGAAAGGGGCTCTGACATTGCAAGGATAATAGTCTGCAAGGGAGGGACTGTTGGACTGCAAGCGCTATTGCAATGAAATGGGTGTTGCATTGCTGGAGTTGTTGCTCTGCAAATAGTTCTTGTATTGCAAGGTGCCTTCGCATTTTCATTGCAAGTGGATGTTGCACAACACGCTCCATTGCAAACTCAAAGACCTTTGCATTGGAAGGAGTTATTGCACTACCAAAGGTCCCTGCATTGCAAGCTGCTATTGCACTGCAAGAGGCTATTGCAATACAAGGATCATGCACACTAATGGTTCCATTACATTGCAACTGGATGTTACATGGCAAGTGCCTATTGTATTGAAAGTCACAATTGCAAAACAAATAGCTATTGCACTGCAGGGAAATTTTGTATTGCGAGATGGTTTCCATTGTGAGAGGATATTATATTTCAATAGGGTATCAAAAGGCAATTTGCTCTTGGACTGCACCTGGCTTTTGTACCATAAGCATGTTATGCAAAGCATAGAACTGTTGCACTGTAAGGGGAAAATACATTGTCAGGGTCTATTGCACACCAAAGAGCTTTTGCACTGCAAGAGGCTATTGAATTATCATGGACTGTTGTGTTCAAAAGGCTATAGCATTTCTTCACGTTATTGCTATGTCACTCTTAGAGACTATTACATTGCATGTTGTTTTTGCACTGTGAGTGGAGATTGCACTGCATGGGGCGATTGCTTTGTTAGTGGATGTTGTACTGCAAAGGCTATTGTACTGCAAGTTTTTGTGTTGCATTGTAAGGGTCTAGTGCACCATATCTTCAATGGGATTTCAAATGCTTGTTGCATTGCAACATTCTATGACATCTCAAGTTGCTTTTTGCACTACAAGGGGCTGCAGCACTGCATGGGAAATTTGCATTACAATTGGATTTTACATAGCAAGTCCTACTGCATTACAAGGGCAAATGCACAGGAAAGGCCTCTGCATTGCAAGATGCTATTGTGCTGCTGGAGGTTCCTGCACTGCGAGGTACAATTACCCTGTCAGAGGTTCCTGTACTGCGAGGTACAATTACCCTGTCAGAGGTTCCTGCACTGCGAGGTACAATTACCCTGTCAGAGGTTCCTGTACTGCGAGGTACAATTACCCTGTCAGAGGTTCCTGTACTGCGAGGTACAATTACACTGTCAGAGGTTCCTGTACTGCGAGGTACAATTACACTGTCAGAGGTTCCTGTACTGCGAGGTACAATTACCCTGTCAGAGGTTCCTGTACTGCGAGGTACTATTACCCTGTCAGAGGTTCCTGCACTGCGAGGTACAATTACCCTGTCAGAGGTTCCTGCACTGCGAGGTACAATTACCCTGTCAGAGGTTCCTGGACTGCGAGGTACAATTACACTGTCAGAGGTTCCTGTACTGCGAGGTACAATTACCCTGTCAGAGGTTCCTGTACTGCGAGGTACAATTACCCTGTCAGAGGTTCCTGCACTGCGAGGTACAATTACCCTGTCAGAGGTTCCTGTACTGCGAGGTACAATTACCCTGTCAGAGGTTCCTGTACTGCGAGGTACAATTACCCTGTCAGAGGTTCCTGCACTGCGAGGTACAATTACCCTGTCAGAGGTTCCTGTACTGCGAGGTACAATTACCCTGTCAGAGGTTCCTGTACTGCGAGGTACAATTACCCTGTCAGAGGTTCCTGCACTGCGAGGTACAATTATCCTGTCAGAGGTTCCTGCACTGCGAGGTACAATTACCCTGTCAGAGGTTCCTGTACTGCGAGGTACAATTACCCTGTCAGAGGTTCCTGTACTGCGAGGGACAATTACCCTGTCAGAGGTTCCTGTACTGCGAGGTACAATTACCCTGTCAGAGGTTCCTGCACTGCGAGGTACAATTATCCTGTCAGAGGTTCCTGCACTGCGAGGTACAATTACCCTGTCAGAGGTTCCTGTACTGCGAGGTACAATTACCCTGTCAGAGGTTCCTGTACTGCGAGTTGCAATTACCCTGTCAGACGTTCCTGTAGTGCGAGGTACAATTACCCTGTCAGAGGTTCCTGTACTGCGAGGTACAATTACCCTGTCAGAGGTTCCTGTACTGCGAGGTACAATTACCCTGTCAGAGGTTCCTGCACTGCGAGTTGCAATTACCCTGTCAGAGGTTCCTGTACTGCGAGGTACAATTACCCTGTCAGAGGTTCCTGTACTGCGAGGTACAATTACCCTGTCAGAGGTTCCTGTACTGCGAGGTACAATTACCCTGTCAGAGGTTCCTGCACTGCGAGGTACAATTACCCTGTCAGAGGTTCCTGTACTGCGAGGTACAATTACCCTGTCAGAGGTTCCTGTACTGCGAGGTACAATTACCCTGTCAGAGGTTCCTGCACTGCGAGTTGCAATTACCCTGTCAGAGGTTCCTGTACTGCGAGGTACTATTACCCTGTCAGAGGTTCCTGTACTGCGAGGTACAATTACCCTGTCAGAGGTTCCTGCACTGCGAGGTACAATTACCCTGTCAGAGTTTCCTGCACTGGGCGGTACAATTACCCTGTCAGAGGTTCCTGTACTGCGAGGTACAATTACCCTGTCAGAGGTTCCTGTACTGCGAGGTACAATTACCCTGTCAGAGGTTCCTGCACTGCGAGTTGCAATTACCCTGTCAGAGGTTCCTGTACTGCGAGGTACAATTACCCTGTCAGAGGTTCCTGCACTGCGAGGTACAATTACCCTGTCAGAGGTTCCTGTACTGCGAGGTACAATTAACCTGTCAGAGGTTCCTGTACTGCGAGGTACAATTACCCTGTCAGAGGTTCCTGCACTGCGAGGTACAATTACCCTGTCAGAGGTTCCTGTACTGCGAGGTACAATTACCCTTTCAGAGGTTCCTGTACTGCGAGGTACAATTACCCTGTCAGAGGTTCCTGTACTGCGAGGTACAATTACCCTGTCAGAGGTTCCTGTACTGCGAGGTACAATTACCCTTTCAGAGGTTCCTGTACTGCGAGGTACAATTACCCTGTCAGAGGTTCCTGCACTGCGAGTTGCAATTACCCTGTCAGAGTTTCCTGTACTGCGAGGTACAATTACCCTGTCAGAGGTTCCTGCACTGCGAGGTACAATTACCCTGTCAGAGGTTCCTGTACTGCGAGGTACAATTACCCTGTCAGAGGTTCCTGTACTGCGAGGTACAATTACCCTGTCAGAGGTTCCTGCACTGCGAGGTACAATTACACTGTCAGAGGTTCCTGTACTGCGAGGTACAATTACCCTTTCAGAGGTTCCTGTACTGCGAGGTACAATTACCCTGTCAGAGGTTCCTGTACTGCGAGGTACAATTACACTGTCAGAGGTTCCTGCACTGCGAGGTACAATTACACTGTCAGAGGTTCCTGCACTGCGAGGTACAATTACCCTGTCAGAGGTTCCTGCACTGCGAGGTACAATTACCCTGTCAGAGGTTCCTGCACTGCGAGGTACAATTACCCTGTCAGAGGTTCCTGTACTGCGAGGTACAATTACCCTGTCAGAGGTTCCTGCACTGCGAGGTACAATTACACTGTCAGAGGTTCCTGCACTGCGAGTTGCAATTACCCTGTCAGAGGTTCCTGCACTGCGAGGTACAATTACCCTGTCAGAGGTTCCTGTACTGCGAGGTACAATTACCCTGTCAGAGGTTCCTGCACTGCGACTTGCAATTACCCTGTCAGAGGTTCCTGTACTGCGAGGTACAATTACCCTGTCAGAGGTTCCTGCACTGCGAGGTACAATTACCCTGTCAGAGGTTCCTGTACTGCGAGGTACAATTACCCTGTCAGAGGTTCCTGTACTGCGAGGTACAATTACCCTGTCAGAGGTTCCTGTACTGCGAGGTACAATTACCCTGTCAGAGGTTCCTGCACTGCGAGTTGCAATTACCCTGTCAGAGGTTCCTGTACTGCGAGGTACAATTACCCTGTCAGAGGTTCCTGCACTGCGAGGTACAATTACCCTGTCAGAGGTTCCTGCAATGCGAGGTACAATTACCCTGTCAGAGGTTCCTGTACTGCGAGGTACAATTACCCTGTCAGAGGTTCCTGTACTGCGAGGTACAATTATCCTGTCAGAGGTTCCTGCACTGCGAGGTACAATTGCACTGTCAGAGGTTCCTGCACTGCGAGGTACAATTACCCTGTCAGAGGTTCCTGCACTGCGAGGTACAATTACCCTGTCAGAGGTTCCTGCACTGCGAGGTACAATTACCCTGTCAGAGGTTCCTGTACTGTGAGGTACAATTACCCTGTCAGAGGTTCCAGCACTGCGAGGTACAATTACACTGTCAGAGGTTCCTGCACTGCGAGTTGCAATTACCCTGTCAGAGGTTCCTGCACTGCGAGGTACAATTACCCTGTCAGAGGTTCCTGTACTGCGAGGTACAATTACCCTGTCAGAGGTTCCTGCACTGCGAGTTGCAATTACCCTGTCAGAGGTTCCTGTACTGCGAGGTACAATTACCCTGTCAGAGTTTCCTGCACTGCGAGGTACAATTACCCTGTCAGAGGTTCCTGTACTGCGAGGTACAATTACCCTGTCAGAGGTTCCTGTACTGCGAGGTACAATTACCCTGTCAGAGGTTCCTGTACTGCGAGGTACTATTACCCTGTCAGAGGTTCCTGTACTGCGAGTTGCAATTACCCTGTCAGAGGTTCCTGTACTGCGAGGTACAATTAACCTGTCAGAGGTTCCTGCACTGCGAGGTACAATTACACTGTCAGAGGTTCCTGTACTGAGAGGTACAATTACCCTGTCAGAGGTTCCTGCACTGCGAGGTACAATTACCCTGTCAGAGGTTCCTGTACTGCGAGGTACAATTACCCTGTCAGAGGTTCCTGCACTGCGAGGTACAATTACCCTGTCAGAGGTTCCTGCACTGCGAGGTACAATTACCCTGTCAGAGGTTCCTGTACTGAGAGGTACAATTACACTGTCAGAGGTTCCAGCACTGCGAGGTACAATTACACTGTCAGAGGTTCCTGTACTGCGAGGTACTACTACACTGTCAGAGGTTCCTGTACTGCGAGGTACAATTACACTGTCAGAGGTTCCTGTACTGCGAGGTACTATTACCCTGTCAGAGGTTCCTGCACTGCGAGGTACAATTACCCTGTCAGAGGTTCCTGTACTGCGAGGTACAATTACCCTGTCAGAGGTTCCTGTACTGTGAGGTACAATTACCCTGTCAGAGGATCCTGCACTGCGAGGTACAATTACCCTGTCAGAGGTTCCTGTACTGCGAGGTACTATTACCCTGTCAGAGGTTGCTGTACTTTGAGGTACAATTACCCTGTCAGAGGTTCCTGTACAGCGAGGTACAATTACCCTGTCAGAGGTTCCTGTACTGCGAGGTACAATTATCCTGTCAGAGGTTCCTGCACTGCGAGGTACAATTATCCTGTCAGAGGTTCCTGCACTGCGAGGTGCAATTACCCTGTCAGAGGTTCCTGCACTGCGAGGTACAATTACCCTGACAGAGGTTCCTGCACTGCGAGGTACAATTACCCTGTCAGAGGTTCCTGTACTGCGAGGTACAATTTCCCTGTCAGAGGTTCCTGCACTGCGAGTTGCAATTACCCTGTCAGACGTTCCTGTAGTGCGAGGTACAATTACCCTGTCAGAGGTTCCTGCACTGCGAGGTACTACTACCCTGTCAGAGGTTCCTGTACTGCGAGGTACAATTACACTGTCAGAGGTTCCTGTACTGCGAGGTACTATTACCCTGTCAGAGGTTCCTGCACTGCGAGGTACAATTACCCTGTCAGAGGTTCCTGTACTGCGAGGTACAATTACCCTGTCAGAGGTTCCTGTACTGTGAGGTACAATTACCCTGTCAGAGGATCCTGCACTGCGAGGTACAATTACCCTGTCAGAGGTTCCTGTACAGCGAGGTACAATTACCCTGTCAGAGGTTCCTGCACTGCGAGGTACAATTATCCTGTCAGAGGTTCCTGTACAGCGAGGTACAATTACCCTGTCAGAGGTTCCTGCACTGCGAGGTACAATTATCCTGTCAGAGGTTCCTGTACTGCGAGGTACAATTACCCTGTCAGAGGTTCCTGCACTGCGAGGTACAATTACCCTGTCAGAGGTTCCTGCACTGCGAGGTACAATTACCCTGTCAGAGGTTCCTGTACTGCGAGGTACAATTACCCTGTCAGAGGTTCCTGCACTGCGAGTTGCAATTACCCTGTCAGAGGTTCCTGTACTGCGAGGTACAATTACCCTGTCAGAGGTTCCTGTACTGCGAGGTACAATTAACCTGTCAGAGGTTCCTGTACTGCGAGGTACAATTACCCTGTCAGAGGTTCCTGCACTGCGAGGTACAATTACCCTGTCAGAGGTTCCTGTACTGCGAGGTACAATTACCCTTTCAGAGGTTCCTGTACTGCGAGGTACAATTACCCTGTCAGAGGTTCCTGTACTGCGAGGTACAATTACCCTGTCAGAGGTTCCTGTACTGCGAGGTACAATTACCCTTTCAGAGGTTCCTGTACTGCGAGGTACAATTACCCTGTCAGAGGTTCCTGCACTGCGAGTTGCAATTACCCTGTCAGAGTTTCCTGTACTGCGAGGTACAATTACCCTGTCAGAGGTTCCTGCACTGCGAGGTACAATTACCCTGTCAGAGGTTCCTGTACTGCGAGGTACAATTACCCTGTCAGAGGTTCCTGTACTGCGAGGTACAATTACCCTGTCAGAGGTTCCTGCACTGCGAGGTACAATTACACTGTCAGAGGTTCCTGTACTGCGAGGTACAATTACCCTTTCAGAGGTTCCTGTACTGCGAGGTACAATTACCCTGTCAGAGGTTCCTGTACTGCGAGGTACAATTATCCTGTCAGAGGTTCCAGTACTGCGAGGTACAATTATCCTGTCAGAGGTTCCTGCACTGCGAGGTACAATTACACTGTCAGAGGTTCCTGCACTGCGAGGTACAATTACACTGTCAGAGGTTCCTGCACTGCGAGGTACAATTACCCTGTCAGAGGTTCCTGCACTGCGAGGTACAATTACCCTGTCAGAGGTTCCTGCACTGCGAGGTACAATTACCCTGTCAGAGGTTCCTGTACTGCGAGGTACAATTACCCTGTCAGAGGTTCCTGCACTGCGAGGTACAATTACACTGTCAGAGGTTCCTGCACTGCGAGTTGCAATTACCCTGTCAGAGGTTCCTGCACTGCGAGGTACAATTACCCTGTCAGAGGTTCCTGTACTGCGAGGTACAATTACCCTGTCAGAGGTTCCTGCACTGCGACTTGCAATTACCCTGTCAGAGGTTTCTGTACTGCGAGGTACAATTACCCTGTCAGAGGTTCCTGCACTGCGAGGTACAATTACCCTGTCAGAGGTTCCTGTACTGCGAGGTACAATTACCCTGTCAGAGGTTCCTGTACTGCGAGGTACAATTACCCTGTCAGAGGTTCCTGTACTGCGAGGTACAATTACCCTGTCAGAGGTTCCTGCACTGCGAGTTGCAATTACCCTGTCAGAGGTTCCTGTACTGCGAGGTACAATTACCCTGTCAGAGGTTCCTGCACTGCGAGGTACAATTACCCTGTCAGAGGTTCCTGCACTGCGAGGTACAATTACCCTGTCAGAGGTTCCTGTACTGCGAGGTACAATTACCCTGTCAGAGGTTCCTGTACTGCGAGGTACAATTATCCTGTCAGAGGTTCCTGCACTGCGAGGTACAATTGCACTGTCAGAGGTTCCTGCACTGCGAGGTACAATTACCCTGTCAGAGGTTCCTGCACTGCGAGGTACAATTACCCTGTCAGAGGTTCCTGCACTGCGAGGTACAATTACCCTGTCAGAGGTTCCTGTACTGTGAGGTACAATTACCCTGTCAGAGGTTCCAGCACTGCGAGGTACAATTACACTGTCAGAGGTTCCTGCACTGCGAGTTGCAATTACCCTGTCAGAGGTTCCTGCACTGCGAGGTACAATTACCCTGTCAGAGGTTCCTGTACTGCGAGGTACAATTACCCTGTCAGAGGTTCCTGCACTGCGAGTTGCAATTACCCTGTCAGAGGTTCCTGTACTGCGAGGTACAATTACCCTGTCAGAGTTTCCTGCACTGCGAGGTACAATTACCCTGTCAGAGGTTCCTGTACTGCGAGGTACAATTACCCTGTCAGAGGTTCCTGTACTGCGAGGTACAATTACCCTGTCAGAGGTTCCTGTACTGCGAGGTACTATTACCCAGTCAGAGGTTCCTGTACTGCGAGTTGCAATTACCCTGTCAGAGGTTCCTGTACTGCGAGGTACAATTAACCTGTCAGAGGTTCCTGCACTGCGAGGTACAATTACACTGTCAGAGGTTCCTGTACTGAGAGGTACAATTACCCTGTCAGAGGTTCCTGCACTGCGAGGTACAATTACCCTGTCAGAGGTTCCTGTACTGCGAGGTACAATTACCCTGTCAGAGGTTCCTGCACTGCGAGGTACAATTACCCTGTCAGAGGTTCCTGCACTGCGAGGTACAATTACCCTGTCAGAGGTTCCTGTACTGAGAGGTACAATTACACTGTCAGAGGTTCCAGCACTGCGAGGTACAATTACACTGTCAGAGGTTCCTGTACTGCGAGGTACTACTACACTGTCAGAGGTTCCTGTACTGCGAGGTACAATTACACTGTTAGAGGTTCCTGTACTGCGAGGTACTATTACCCTGTCAGAGGTTCCTGCACTGCGAGGTACAATTACCCTGTCAGAGGTTCCTGTACTGCGAGGTACAATTACCCTGTCAGAGGTTCCTGTACTGTGAGGTACAATTACCCTGTCAGAGGATCCTGCACTGCGAGGTACAATTACCCTGTCAGAGGTTCCTGTACTGCGAGGTACTATTACCCTGTCAGAGGTTGCTGTACTTTGAGGTACAATTACCCTGTCAGAGGTTCCTGTACAGCGAGGTACAATTACCCTGTCAGAGGTTCCTGCACTGCGAGGTACAATTACCCTGTCAGAGGTTGCTGTACTTTGAGGTACAATTACCCTGTCAGAGGTTCCTGTACTGCGAGGTACAATTATCCTGTCAGAGGTTCCTGCACTGCGAGGTACAATTATCCTGTCAGAGGTTCCTGCACTGCGAGGTGCAATTACCCTGTCAGAGGTTCCTGCACTGCGAGGTACAATTACCCTGACAGAGGTTCCTGCACTGCGAGGTACAATTACCCTGTCAGAGGTTCCTGTACTGCGAGGTACAATTTCCCTGTCAGAGGTTCCTGCACTGCGAGTTGCAATTACCCTGTCAGACGTTCCTGTAGTGCGAGGTACAATTACCCTGTCAGAGGTTCCTGCACTGCGAGGTACTACTACCCTGTCAGAGGTTCCTGTACTGCGAGGTACAATTACACTGTCAGAGGTTCCTGTACTGCGAGGTACTATTACCCTGTCAGAGGTTCCTGCACTGCGAGGTACAATTAACCTGTCAGAGGTTCCTGTACTGCGAGGTACAATTACCCTGTCAGAGGTTCCTGTACTGTGAGGTACAATTACCCTGTCAGAGGATCCTGCACTGCGAGGTACAATTACCCTGTCAGAGGTTCCTGTACAGCGAGGTACAATTACCCTGTCAGAGGTTCCTGCACTGCGAGGTACAATTATCCTGTCAGAGGTTCCTGTACAGCGAGGTACAATTACCCTGTCAGAGGTTCCTGCACTGCGAGGTACAATTATCCTGTCAGAGGTTCCTGTACTGCGAGGTACAATTACCCTGTCAGAGGTTCCTGCACTGCGAGGTACAATTACCCTGTCAGAGGTTCCTGCACTGCGAGGTACAATTACCCTGTCAGAGGTTCCTGTACTGCGAGGTACAATTACCCTGTCAGAGGTTCCTGCACTGCGAGTTGCAATTACCCTGTCAGAGGTTCCTGTACTGCGAGGTACAATTACCCTGTCAGAGGTTCCTGCACCGCGAGGTACAATTACCCTGTCAGAGGTTCCTGTACTGTGAGGTACAATTACCCTGTCAGAGGATCCTGCACTGCGAGGTACAATTACCCTGTCAGAGGTTCCTGTACTGCGAGGTACTATTACCCTGTCAGAGGTTCCTGTACTGTGAGGTACAATTACCCTGTCAGAGGTTCCTGCACCGCGAGGTACAATTACACTGTCAGAGGTTCCTGTCCTGCGAGGTACAATTACCCTGTTAGAGGTTCCTGCACTGCGAGGTACAATTACCCTGTCAGAGGTTCCTGTACTGCGAGGTACAATTACCCTGTCAGAGGTTCCTGCACTGCCAGGTACAATTACCCGGTCAGAGGTTCCTGCACTGCGAGGTACAATTACCCTGTCAGAGGTTCCTGCAATGCGAGGTACAATTACCCTGTCAGAGGTTCCTGTACTGCGAGGTACAATTACACTGTCAGAGGTTCCTGTACTGCGAGTTACAATTACCCTGTCAGAGGTTCCTGCACTGCGAGGTGCAATTACCCTGTCAGAGGTTCCTGTACTGCGAGGTACAATTACCCTGTCAGAGGTTCCTGCACTGCGAGGTACAATTACACTGTCAGAGGTTCCTGCACTGCGAGGTACAATTACCCTGTCAGAGGTTCCTGCACTGCGAGGTACAATTACACTGTCAGAGGTTCCTGTACTGCGAGGTACAATTACCCTGTCAGAGGTTCCTGTACTGCGAGGTACAATTACCCTGTCAGAGGTTCCTGTACTGCGAGGTACAATTACACTGTCAGAGGTTCCTGTACTGCGAGGTACAATTACCCTGTCAGAGGTTCCTGTACTGCGAGGTACAAATACCCTGTCAGAGGTTCCTGCACTGCGAGGTACAATTACCCTGTCAGAGGTTCTTGTACTGCGAGGTACAATTACACTGTCAGAGTTTCCTGTACTGAGAGGTACAATTACCCTGTCAGAGGTTCCTGTACTGCGAGGTACAATTATCCTGTCAGAGGTTCCTGCACTGCGAGGTACAATTACCCTGTCAGAGGTTCCTGTACTTCGAGGTACAATTATCCTGTCAGAGGTTCCTGTACTGCGAGGTACAATTACCCTGTCAGAGGTTCCTGTACTGCGAGGTACCATTACACTGTCAGAGGTTCCTGTACTGCGAGGTACAATTACACTGTCCGAGGTTCCTGTACTGCGAGGTACAATTACACTGTCAGAGGTTCCTGTACTGCGAGGTACAATTACCCTGTCAGAGGTTCCTGTACTGCGAGGTACAATTACACTGTCAGAGATTCCTGCACTGCGAGGTACAATTACACTGTCAGAGGTTCCTCTACTGCGAGGTACAATTACCCTGTCAGAGGTTCCTGGACTGCGAGGTACAATTACACTGTCAGAGGTTCCTGCACTGCGAGGTACAATTACCCTGTCAGAGGTTCCTGTACTGCGAGGTACAATTACCCTGTCAGAGGTTCCTGCACTGCGAGGTACAATTACCCTGTCAGAGGTTCCTGTACTGCGAGGTACAATTACCCTGTCAGAGGTTCCTGTACTGCGAGGTACAATTACCCTGTCAGAGGTTCCTGTACTGCGAGGTACAATTACCCTGTCAGAGGTTCCTGTACTGCGAGGTACAATTACCCTGTCAGAGGATCCTGTACTGCGAGGTACAATTACCCTGTCAGAGGTTCCTGTACTGCGAGGTACAATTATCCTGTCAGAGGTTCCTGAACTGCGAGGTACAATTACCCTGTCAGAGGTTCCTGTACTGCGAGGTACAATTACCATGTCAGAGGTTCCTGCACTGCGAGGTACAATTACACTGTCAGAGGTTCCTGCACTGCGAGGTACAATTACCCTGTCAGAGGTTCCTGCACTGCGAGGTACAATTACCCTGTCAGAGGTTCCTGCACTGCGAGGTACAATTACCCTGTCAGTGGTTCCTGTACTGCGAGGTACTACTACCCTGTCAGACGTTCCTGTACTGCGAGGTACAATTACACTGTCAGAGGTTCCTGTACTGCGAGGTACTATTACCCTGTCAGAGGTTCCTGCACTGCGAGGTACAATTACCCTGTCAGAGGTTCCTGCACTGCGAGGTACAATTACCCTGTCAGAGGTTCCTGTACCGCGAGATACAATTATCCTGTCAGAAGTTCCTGCACGGCGAGGTACAATTATCCTGTCAGAGGTTCCTGTACTGCGAGGTACAATTACCCTGACAGAGGTTCCTGCACTGCGAGGTACAATTACCCTGTCAGAGGTTCCTGCACTGCGAGGTACAATTACCCTGTCAGAGGTTCCTGTACTGCGAGGTACAATTACCCTGTCAGAGGTTCCTGCACAGCGAGTTGCAATTACCCTGTCAGAGGGTCCTGTACTGCGAGGTACAATTACCCTGTCAGAGGTTCCTGCACTGCGAGGTACAATTACCCTGTCAGAGGTTCCTGCACTGCGAGGTACAATTACACTGTCAGAGGTTCCTGTACTGCGAGGTACAATTACCCTGTCAGAGGTTCCTGTACTGCGAGGTACAATTACCCTGTCAGAGGTTCCTGTACTGCGAGGTACAATTACCCTGTCAGAGGTTCGTGTACTGCGAGGTACAATTACCCTGTCAGAGGTTCCTGCACTGCGAGGTACAATTACCCTGTCAGAGGTTCCTGTACTGCGAGGTACAATTACCCTGTCAGAGGTTCCTGCACAGCGAGTTGCAATTACCCTGTCAGAGGTTCCTGTACTGCGAGGTACAATTACCCTGTCAGAGGTTCCTGTACTGCGAGGTACAATTACCCTGTCAGAGGTTCCTGCACAGCGAGTTGCAATTTCCCTGTCAGAGGTTCCTGTTCTGCGAGGTACAATTACCCTGTCAGAGGTTCCTGCACAGCGAGTTGCAATTACCCTGTCAGAGGTTCCTGTACTGCGAGGTACAATTACCCTGTCAGAGGTTCCTGCACTGCGAGGTACAATTACCCTGTCAGAGGTTCCTGCACTGCGAGGTACAATTACCCTGTCAGAGGTTCCTGCACTGCGAGGTACAATTACCCTGTCAGAGGTTCCTGTACTGCGAGGTACAATTACCCTGTCAGAGGTTCCTGCAGTGCGACTTTCAATTACCCTGTCAGAGGTTCCTGTACTGCGAGGTACAATTACCCTGTCAGAGGTTCCTGTACTGCGAGGTACAATTACCCTGTCAGAGGTTCCTGTACTGCGAGGTACAATTACCCTGTCAGAGGTTCCTGTACTGCGAGGTACAATTACCCTGTCAGAGGTTCCTGTACTGCGAGGTACAATTACACTGTCAGAGGTTCCTGTACTGCGAGGTACAATTACCCGGTCAGAGGTTCCTGCACTGCGAGGTACAATTACCCTGTCAGAGGTTCCTGTACTGCGAGGTACAATTACCCTGTCAGAGGTTCCTGTACTGCGAGGTACAATTACCCTGTCAGAGGTTCCTGTACTGCGAGGTACAATTACCCTGTCAGAGGTTCCTGTACTGCGAGGTACAATTACACTGTCAGAGGTTCCTGTACTGCGAGGTACAATTACCCTGTCAGAGGTTCCTGTACTGCGAGGTACAATTACCCTGTCAGAGGTTCCTGTACTGCGAGGTACAATTACATTGTCAGAGGTTCCTGTACTGGGAGGTACAATTACACTGTCAGAGGTTCCTGTACTGCGAGGTACAATTACCCGGTCAGAGGTTCCTGCACTGCGAGGTACAATTACCCTGTCAGAGGTTCCTGTATTGCGAGGTACAATTACCCTGTCAGAGGTTCCTGGACTGCGAGGTACAATTACCCTGTCAGAGGTTCCTGTACTGCGAGGTACAATTACACTGTCAGAGGTTCCTGTACTGCGAGGTACAATTACCCTGTCAGAGGTTCCTGTACTGCGAGGTACAATTATCCTGTCAGAGGTTCCTGTACTGCGAGGTACAATTACCCTGTCAGAGGTTCCTGTACTGCGAGG
This sequence comes from Heterodontus francisci, assembly GCF_036365525.1. NCBI lineage: Eukaryota > Metazoa > Chordata > Chondrichthyes > Heterodontiformes > Heterodontidae > Heterodontus > Heterodontus francisci. The sequence continues at coordinate 3,596,650 of NW_027140567.1, forward strand.
TACAATTACCCTGTCAGAGGTTCCTGCACTGCGAGGTTCAATTACACTGTCAGAGGTTCCTGCACTGCGAGGTACAATTACCCTGTCAGAGGTTCCTGCACTGCGAGGTACAATTACCCTGTCAGAGGTTCCTGCACTGCGAGGTACAATTACCCTGTCAGAGGTTCCTGTACTGCGAGGTACTACTACCCTGTCAGACGTTCCTGTACTGCGAGGTACAATTACACTGTCAGAGGTTCCTGTACTGCGAGGTACTATTACCCTGTCAGAGGTTCCTGCACTGCGAGGTACAATTACCCTGTCAGAGGTTCCTGTACTGCGAGGTACAATTACCCTGTCAGAGGTTCCTGTACTGCGAGATACAATTATCCTGTCAGAAGTTCCTGCACGGCGAGGTACAATTATCCTGTCAGAGGTTCCTGTACTGCGAGGTACAATTACCCTGTCAGAGGTTCCTGCACTGCGAGGTACAATTACCCTGTCAGAGGTTCCTGCACTGCGAGGTACAATTACCCTGTCAGAGGTTCCTGTACTGCGAGGTACAATTACCCTGTCAGAGGTTCCTGCACAGCGAGTTGCAATTACCCTGTCAGAGGTTCCTGTACTGCGAGGTACAAATACCCTGTCAGAGGTTCCTGCACTGCGAGGTACAATTACCCTGTCAGAGGTTCCTGCACTGCGAGGTACAATTACACTGTCAGAGGTTCCTGTACTGCGAGGTACAATTACCCTGTCAGAGGTTCCTGCACTGCGATGTACAATTACCCTGTCAGAGGTGCCTGTACTGCGAGGTACTATTACCCTGTCAGAGGTTCCTGCACTGCGAGGTACAATTACCCTGTCAGAGGTTCCTGTACTGCGAGGTACAATTACCCTGTCAGAGGTTCCTGTACTGCGAGATACAATTATCCTGTCAGAAGTTCCTGCACGGCGAGGTACAATTATCCTGTCAGAGGTTCCTGTACTGCGAGGTACAATTACCCTGTCAGAGGTTCCTGCACTGCGAGGTACAATTACCCTGTCAGAGGTTCCTGCACTGCGAGGTACAATTACCCTGTCAGAGGTTCCTGTACTGCGAGGTACAATTACCCTGTCAGAGGTTCCTGCACAGCGAGTTGCAATTACCCTGTCAGAGGTTCCTGTACTGCGAGGTACAATTACCCTGTCAGAGGTTCCTGCACTGTGAGGTACAATTACCCTGTCAGAGGTTCCTGCACTGCGAGGTACAATTACACTGTCAGAGGTTCCTGTACTGCGAGGTACAATTACCCTGTCAGAGGTTCCTGCACTGCGAGGTACAATTACCCTGTCAGAGGTTCCTGTACTGCGAGGTACAATTACACTGTCAGAGGTTCCTGTACTGCGAGGTACAATTACCCTGTCAGAGGTTCCTGTACTGCGAGGTACAATTACCCTGTCAGAGGATCCTGTACTGCGAGGTACAATTACCCTGTCAGAGGTTCCTGTACTGCGAGGTACAATTACCCTGTCAGAGGTTCCTGTACTGCGAGGTACAATTACACTGTCAGAGGTTCCTGTACTGCGAGGTACAATTACCCGGTCAGAGGTTCCTGTACTGCGAGGTACAATTACCCTGTCAGAGGTTCCTGTACTGCGAGGTACAGTTACCCTGTCAGATGCTCCTGTACTGCGAGGTACAATTACCCTGTCAGAGGTTCCAGTACTGCGAGGTACAATTAACCTGTCAGAGGTTCCTGCACTGCGAGGTACAATTACCCTGTCAGAGGTTCCTGTACTGCGAGGTACTATTACCCTGTCAGAGGTTCCTGCACAGCGAGTTGCAATTACCCTGTCAGAGGTTCCTGTACTGCGAGGTACAATTACCCTGTCAGAGGTTCCTGTACTGCGAGGTACAATTACCCTGTCAGAGGTTCCTGCACAGCGAGTTGCAATTTCCCTGTCAGAGGTTCCTGTTCTGCGAGGTACAATTACCCTGTCAGAGGTTCCTGCACAGCGAGTTGCAATTACCCTGTCAGAGGTTCCTGTACTGCGAGGTACAATTACCCTGTCAGAGGTTCCTGCACTGCGAGGTACAATTACCCTGTCAGAGGTTCCTGCACTGCGAGGTACAATTACCCTGTCAGAGGTTCCTGTACTGCGAGGTACAATTACCCTGTCAGAGGTTCCTGCACTGCGAGGTACAATTACCCTGTCAGAGGTTCCTGTGCTGCGAGGTACAATTACCCTGTCAGAGGTTCCTGTACTGCGAGGTACAATTACCCTGTCAGAGGTTCCTGTACTGCGAGGTACAATTACCCTGTCAGAGGTTCCTGTACTGCGAGGTACAATTACACTGTCAGAGGTTCCTGTACTGCGAGGTACAATTACCCGGTCAGAGGTTCCTGCACTGCGAGGTACAATTACCCTGTCAGAGGTTCCTGTACTGCGAGGTACAATTACCCTGTCAGAGGTTCCTGTACTGCGAGGTACAATTACCCAGTCAGAGGTTCCTGTACTGCGAGGTCCAATTACACTGTCAGAGGTTCCTGTACTGCGAGGTACAATTACACTGTCAGAGGTTCCTGTACTGCGAGGTACAATTACCCTGTCAGAGGTTCCTGTACTGCGAGGTACAATTACCCTGTCAGAGGTTCCTGTACTGCGAGGTGCAATTACACTGTCAGAGGTTCCTGTACTGCGAGGTACAATTACACTGTCAGAGGTTCCTGTACTGCGAGGTACAATTACCCGGTCAGAGGTTCCTGCACTGCGAGGTACAATTACCCTGTCAGAGGTTCCTGTACTGCGAGGTACAATTACCCTGTCAGAGGTTCCTGTACTGCGAGGTACAATTACCCTGTCAGAGGTTCCTGTACTGCGAGGTACAATTACACTGTCAGAGGTTCCTGTACTGCGAGGTACAATTACCCTGTCAGAGTTTCCTGTACTGCGAGGTACAATTATCCTGTCAGAGGTTCCTGTACTGCGAGGTACAATTACCCTGTCAGAGGTTCCTGTACTGCGAGGTACAATTACCCTGTTAGAGGTTCCTGCACTGCGAGGTACAATTACACTGTCAGAGGTTCCTGCACTGCGAGGTACAATTACCCTGTCAGAGGTTCCTGTACTGCGAGGTACAATTACACTGTCAGAGGTTCCTGCACTGCGAGGTACAATTAGCCTGTCATAGGTTCCTGCACTGCGAGGTACAATTACCCTGTCAGAGGTTCCTGTACTGCGAGGTACTACTACCCTGTCAGACGTTCCTGTACTGCGAGGTACAATTACACTTTCAGAGGTTCCTGTAGTGCGAGGTACTATTACCCTGTCAGAGGTTCCTGCACTGCGAGGTACAATTACCCTGTCAGAGGTTCCTGTACTGCGAGGTACAATTACCCTGTCAGAGGTTCCTGTACTGCGAGATACAATTATCCTGTCAGAAGTTCCTGCACGGCGAGGTACAATTATCCTGTCAGAGGTTCCTGTACTGCGAGGTACAATTACCCTGTCAGAGGTTCCTGCACTGCGAGGTACAATTACCCTGTCAGAGGTTCCTGCACTGCGAGGTACAATTACCCTGTCAGAGGTTCCTGTACTGCGAGGTACAATTACCCTGTCAGAGGTTCCTGTACTGCGAGGTACAATTACCCTGTTAGAGGTTCCTGCACTGCGAGGTACAATTACACTGTCAGAGGTTCCTGCACTGCGAGGAACAATTACCCTGTCAGAGGTTCCTGCACAGCGAGTTGCAATTTCCCTGTCAGAGGTTCCTGTTCTGCGAGGTACAATTACCCTGTCAGAGGTTCCTGCACAGCGAGTTGCAATTACCCTGTCAGAGGTTCCTGTACTGCGAGGTACAATTACCCTGTCAGAGGTTCCTGCACTGCGAGGTACAATTACCCTGTCAGAGGTTCCTGCACTGCGAGGTACAATTACCCTGTCAGAGGTTCCTGTACTGCGAGGTACAATTACCCTGTCAGAGGTTCCTGCACTGCGAGGTACAATTACCCTGTCAGAGGTTCCTGTGCTGCGAGGTACAATTGCCCTGTCAGAGGTTCCTGTACTGCGAGGTACAATTACCCTGTCAGAGGTTCCTGTACTGCGAGGTACAATTACCCTGTCAGAGGTTCCTGTACTGCGAGGTACAATTACACTGTCAGAGGTTCCTGTACTGCGAGGTACAATTACCCGGTCAGAGGTTCCTGCACTGCGAGGTACAATTACCCTGTCAGAGGTTCCTGTACTGCGAGGTACAATTACCCTGTCAGAGGTTCCTGTACTGCGAGGTACAATTACCCAGTCAGAGGTTCCTGTACTGCGAGGTCCAATTACACTGTCAGAGGTTCCTGTACTGCGAGGTACAATTACACTGTCAGAGGTTCCTGTACTGCGAGGTACAATTACCCTGTCAGAGGTTCCTGTACTGCGAGGTACAATTACCCTGTCAGAGGTTCCTGTACTGCGAGGTGCAATTACACTGTCAGAGGTTCCTGTACTGCGAGGTACAATTACACTGTCAGAGGTTCCTGTACTGCGAGGTACAATTACCCGGTCAGAGGTTCCTGCACTGCGAGGTACAATTACCCTGTCAGAGGTTCCTGTACTGCGAGGTACAATTACCCTGTCAGAGGTTCCTGTACTGCGAGGTACAATTACCCTGTCAGAGGTTCCTGTACTGCGAGGTACAATTACACTGTCAGAGGTTCCTGTACTGCGAGGTACAATTACCCTGTCAGAGTTTCCTGTACTGCGAGGTACAATTATCCTGTCAGAGGTTCCTGTACTGCGAGGTACAATTACCCTGTCAGAGGTTCCTGTACTGCGAGGTACAATTACCCTGTTAGAGGTTCCTGCACTGCGAGGTACAATTACACTGTCAGAGGCTCCTGTACTGCGAGGTACAATTACCCTGTCAGAGGTTCCTGTACTGCGAGGTACAATTACCCTGTCAGAGGTTCCTGTACTGCGAGGTACAATTACCCTGTCAGAGGTTCCTGCACAGCGAGTTGCAATTTCCCTGTCAGAGGTTCCTGTTCTGCGAGGTACAATTACCCTGTCAGAGGTTCCTGCACAGCGAGTTGCAATTACCCTGTCAGAGGTTCCTGTACTGCGAGGTACAATTACCCTGTCAGAGGTTCCTGCACTGCGTGGTACAATTACCCTGTCAGAGGTTCCTGCACTGCGAGGTACAATTACCCTGTCAGCGGTTCCTGTACTGCGAGGTACAATTACCCTGTCAGAGGTTCCTGCACTGCGAGGTACAATTACCCTGTCAGAGGTTCCTGTGCTGCGAGGTACAATTACCCTGTCAGAGGTTCCTGTACTGCGAGGTACAATTACCCTGTCAGAGGTTCCTGTACTGCGAGGTACAATTACCCTGTCAGAGGTTCCTGTACTGCGAGGTACAATTACACTTTCAGAGGTTCCTGTACTGCGAGGTACAATTACCCGGTCAGAGGTTCCTGCACTGCGAGGTACAATTACCCTGTCAGAGGTTCATGTACTGCGAGGTACACTTACCCTGTCAGAGGTTCCTGTACTGCGAGGTACAATTACCCAGTCAGAGGTTCCTGTACTGCGAGGTCCAATTACACTGTCAGAGGTTCCTGTACTGCGAGGTACAATTACACTGTCAGAGGTTCCTGTACTGCGAGGTACAATTACCCTGTCAGAGGTTCCTGTACTGCGAGGTACAATTACCCTGTCAGAGGTTCCTGTACTGCGAGGTGCAATTACACTGTCAGAGGTTCCTGTACTGCGAGGTACAATTACACTGTCAGAGGTTCCTGTACTGCGAGGTACAATTACCCGGTCAGAGGTTCCTGCACTGCGAGGTACAATTACCCTGTCAGAGGTTCCTGTACTGCGAGGTACAATTACCCTGTCAGAGGTTCCTGTACTGCGAGGTACAATTACCCTGTCAGAGGTTCCTGTACTGCGAGGTACAATTACACTGTCAGAGGTTCCTGTACTGCGAGGTACAATTACCCTGTCAGAGTTTCCTGTACTGCGAGGTACAATTATCCTGTCAGAGGTTCCGGTACTGCGAGGTACAATTACCCTGTCAGAGGTTCCTGTACTGCGAGGTACAATTACCCTGTTAGAGGTTCCTGCACTGCGAGGTACAATTACACTGTCAGAGGTTCCTGCACTGCGAGGTACAATTACCCTGTCAGAGGTTCCTGTACTGCGAGGTACAATTACACTGTCAGAGGTTCCTGCACTGCGAGGTACAATTAGCCTGTCATAGGTTCCTGCACTGCGAGGTACAATTACCCTGTCAGAGGTTCCTGTACTGCGAGGTACTACTACCCTGTCAGACGTTCCTGTACTGCGAGGTACAATTACACTTTCAGAGGTTCCTGTAGTGCGAGGTACTATTACCCTGTCAGAGGTTCCTGCACTGCGAGGTACAATTACCCTGTCAGAGGTTCCTGTACTGCGAGGTACAATTACCCTGTCAGAGGTTCCTGTACTGCGAGATACAATTATCCTGTCAGAAGTTCCTGCACGGCGAGGTACAATTATCCTGTCAGAGGTTCCTGTACTGCGAGGTACAATTACCCTGTCAGAGGTTCCTGCACTGCGAGGTACAATTACCCTGTCAGAGGTTCCTGTACTGCGAGGTACAATTACCCTGTCAGAGGTTCCTGCACTGCGAGGTACAATTACCCTGTCAGAGGTTCCTGCACTGCGAGGTACAATTACCCTGTCAGAGGTTCCTGTACTGCGAGGTACAATTACCCTGTCAGAGGTTCCTGTACTGCGAGGTACAATTACCCTGTTAGAGGTTCCTGCACTGCGAGGTACAATTACACTGTCAGAGGTTCCTGCACTGCGAGGAACAATTACCCTGTCAGAGGTTCCTGCACAGCGAGTTGCAATTTCCCTGTCAGAGGTTCCTGTTCTGCGAGGTACAATTACCCTGTCAGAGGTTCCTGCACAGCGAGTTGCAATTACCCTGTCAGAGGTTCCTGTACTGCGAGGTACAATTACCCTGTCAGAGGTTCCTGCACTGCGAGGTACAATTACCCTGTCAGAGGTTCCTGCACTGCGAGGTACAATTACCCTGTCAGAGGTTCCTGTACTGCGAGGTACAATTACCCTGTCAGAGGTTCCTGCACTGCGAGGTACAATTACCCTGTCAGAGGTTCCTGTGCTGCGAGGTACAATTGCCCTGTCAGAGGTTCCTGTACTGCGAGGTACAATTACCCTGTCAGAGGTTCCTGTACTGCGAGGTACAATTACCCTGTCAGAGGTTCCTGTACTGCGAGGTACAATTACACTGTCAGAGGTTCCTGTACTGCGAGGTACAATTACCCGGTCAGAGGTTCCTGCACTGCGAGGTACAATTACCCTGTCAGAGGTTCCTGTACTGCGAGGTACAATTACCCTGTCAGAGGTTCCTGTACTGCGAGGTACAATTACCCAGTCAGAGGTTCCTGTACTGCGAGGTCCAATTACACTGTCAGAGGTTCCTGTACTGCGAGGTACAATTACACTGTCAGAGGTTCCTGTACTGCGAGGTACAATTACCCTGTCAGAGGTTCCTGTACTGCGAGGTACAATTACCCTGTCAGAGGTTCCTGTACTGCGAGGTGCAATTACACTGTCAGAGGTTCCTGTACTGCGAGGTACAATTACACTGTCAGAGGTTCCTGTACTGCGAGGTACAATTACCCGGTCAGAGGTTCCTGCACTGCGAGGTACAATTACCCTGTCAGAGGTTCCTGTACTGCGAGGTACAATTACCCTGTCAGAGGTTCCTGTACTGCGAGGTACAATTACCCTGTCAGAGGTTCCTGTACTGCGAGGTACAATTACACTGTCAGAGGTTCCTGTACTGCGAGGTACAATTACCCTGTCAGAGTTTCCTGTACTGCGAGGTACAATTATCCTGTCAGAGGTTCCTGTACTGCGAGGTACAATTACCCTGTCAGAGGTTCCTGTACTGCGAGGTACAATTACCCTGTTAGAGGTTCCTGCACTGCGAGGTACAATTACACTGTCAGAGGCTCCTGTACTGCGAGGTACAATTACCCTGTCAGAGGTTCCTGTACTGCGAGGTACAATTACCCTGTCAGAGGTTCCTGTACTGCGAGGTACAATTACCCTGTCAGAGGTTCCTGCACAGCGAGTTGCAATTTCCCTGTCAGAGGTTCCTGTTCTGCGAGGTACAATTACCCTGTCAGAGGTTCCTGCACAGCGAGTTGCAATTACCCTGTCAGAGGTTCCTGTACTGCGAGGTACAATTACCCTGTCAGAGGTTCCTGCACTGCGTGGTACAATTACCCTGTCAGAGGTTCCTGCACTGCGAGGTACAATTACCCTGTCAGCGGTTCCTGTACTGCGAGGTACAATTACCCTGTCAGAGGTTCCTGCACTGCGAGGTACAATTACCCTGTCAGAGGTTCCTGTGCTGCGAGGTACAATTACCCTGTCAGAGGTTCCTGTACTGCGAGGTACAATTACCCTGTCAGAGGTTCCTGTACTGCGAGGTACAATTACCCTGTCAGAGGTTCCTGTACTGCGAGGTACAATTACACTTTCAGAGGTTCCTGTACTGCGAGGTACAATTACCCGGTCAGAGGTTCCTGCACTGCGAGGTACAATTACCCTGTCAGAGGTTCATGTACTGCGAGGTACACTTACCCTGTCAGAGGTTCCTGTACTGCGAGGTACAATTACCCAGTCAGAGGTTCCTGTACTGCGAGGTCCAATTACACTGTCAGAGGTTCCTGTACTGCGAGGTACAATTACACTGTCAGAGGTTCCTGTACTGCGAGGTACAATTACCCTGTCAGAGGTTCCTGTACTGCGAGGTACAATTACCCTGTCAGAGGTTCCTGTACTGCGAGGTGCAATTACACTGTCAGAGGTTCCTGTACTGCGAGGTACAATTACACTGTCAGAGGTTCCTGTACTGCGAGGTACAATTACCCGGTCAGAGGTTCCTGCACTGCGAGGTACAATTACCCTGTCAGAGGTTCCTGTACTGCGAGGTACAATTACCCTGTCAGAGGTTCCTGTACTGCGAGGTACAATTACCCTGTCAGAGGTTCCTGTACTGCGAGGTACAATTACACTGTCAGAGGTTCCTGTACTGCGAGGTACAATTACCCTGTCAGAGTTTCCTGTACTGCGAGGTACAATTATCCTGTCAGAGGTTCCGGTACTGCGAGGTACAATTACCCTGTCAGAGGTTCCTGTACTGCGAGGTACAATTACCCTGTTAGAGGTTCCTGCACTGCGAGGTACAATTACACTGTCAGAGGTTCCTGCACTGCGAGGTACAATTACCCTGTCAGAGGTTCCTGTACTGCGAGGTACAATTACACTGTCAGAGGTTCCTGCACTGCGAGGTACAATTAGCCTGTCATAGGTTCCTGCACTGCGAGGTACAATTACCCTGTCAGAGGTTCCTGTACTGCGAGGTACTACTACCCTGTCAGACGTTCCTGTACTGCGAGGTACAATTACACTTTCAGAGGTTCCTGTAGTGCGAGGTACTATTACCCTGTCAGAGGTTCCTGCACTGCGAGGTACAATTACCCTGTCAGAGGTTCCTGTACTGCGAGGTACAATTACCCTGTCAGAGGTTCCTGTACTGCGAGATACAATTATCCTGTCAGAAGTTCCTGCACGGCGAGGTACAATTATCCTGTCAGAGGTTCCTGTACTGCGAGGTACAATTACCCTGTCAGAGGTTCCTGCACTGCGAGGTACAATTACCCTGTCAGAGGTTCCTGCACTGCGAGGTACAATTACCCTGTCAGAGGTTCCTGTACTGCGAGGTACAATTACCCTGTCAGAGGTTCCTGCACAGCGAGTTGCAATTACCCTGTCAGAGGTTCCTGTACTGCGAGGTACAATTACCCTGTCAGAGGTTCCTGCACTGCGAGGTACAATTACCCTGTCAGAGGTTCCTGCACTGCGAGGTACAATTACACTGTCAGAGGTTCCTGTACTGCGAGGTACAATTACCCTGTCAGAGGTTCCTGCACTGCGAGGTACAATTACCCTGTCAGAGGTTCCTGTACTGCGAGGTACAATTACACTGTCAGAGGTTCCTGTACTGCGAGGTACAATTACCCTGTCAGAGGTTCCTGCACTGCGAGGTACAATTACACTGTCAGAGGTTCCTGTACTGCGAGGTACAATTACCCTGTCAGATGTTCCTGCACTGCGAGGTACAATTACCCTGTCAGAGGTTCCTGTACTGCGAGGTACAATTACCCTGTCAGAGGTTCCTGTACTGCGAGGTACAATTACCCTGTCAGAGGTTCCTGCACTGCGAGGTCCAATTACCCTGTCAGAGGTTCCTGCACTGCGAGGTACAATTACCCTGTCAGAGGTTCCTGTACTGCGAGGTACAATTACCCTGTCAGAGATTCCTGTACTGCGAGGTACAATTACCCTGTCAGAGGTTCCTGCACAGCGAGTTGCAATTACCCTGTCAGAGGTTCCTGTACTGCGAGGTACAATTACCCTGTCAGAGGTTCCTGCACTGCGAGGTACAATTACCCTGTCAGAGGTTCCTGCACTGCGAGGTACAATTACCCTGTCAGATGTTCCTGCACTGCGAGGTACAATTACCCTGTCAGAGGTTCCTGTACTGCGAGGTACAATTACACTGTCAGAGGTTCCTGTACTGCGAGGTACAATTACCCTGTCAGAGGTTCCTGTACTGCGAGGTACAATTACCCTGTCAGAGGTTCTTGTACTGCGAGGTACAATTACCCTGTCAGAGGTTCCTGTACTGCGAGGTACAATTACCCTGTCAGAGGTTCCTGTACTGCGAGGTACAATTACACTGTCAGAGGTTCCTGTACTGCGAGGTACAATTACCCGGTCAGAGGTTCCTGTACTGCGAGGTACAATTACCCAGTCAGAGGTTCCTGTACTGCGAGGTACAATTACCCTGTCAGAGGTTCCTGTACTGCGAGGTACAATTACCCTGTCAGAGGTTCCTGTACTGCGAGGTACAATTACCCTGTCAGAGGTTCCTGTACTGCGAGGTACAATTACACTGTCAGAGGTTCCTGTACTGCGAGGTACAATTACCCTGTCAGAGGTTCCTGTACTGCGAGGTACAATTACCCTGTCAGAGGTTCCTGTACTGCGAGGTACAATTACCCTGTCAGAGGTTCCTGCACTGCGAGGTACAATTACCCTGTCAGAGGTTCCTGCACTGCGAGGTACAATTACCCTGTCAGAGGTTCCTGCACTGCGAGGTACAATTACCCTGTCAGAGGTTCCTGTACTGCGAGGTACTACTACCCTGTCAGACGTTCCTGTACTGCGAGGTACAATTACACTGTCAGAGGTTCCTGTACTGCGAGGTACTATTACCCTGTCAGAGGTTCCTGTACTGCGAGGTACAATTACCCTGTCAGAGGTTCCTGTACTGCGAGGTACAATTACCCTGTCAGAGGTTCCTGTACTGCGAGATACAATTATCCTGTCAGAAGTTCCTGCACGGCGAGGTACAATTATCCTGTCAGAGTTTCCTGTACTGCGAGGTACAATTACCCTGTCAGAGGTTCCTGCACTGCGAGGTACAATTACCCTGTCAGAGGTTCCTGCACTGCGAGGTACAATTACCCTGTCAGAGGTTCCTGTACTGCGAGGTACAATTACCCTGTCAGAGGTTCCTGCACAGCGAGTTGCAATTACCCTGTCAGAGGTTCCTGTACTGCGAGGTACAATTACCCTGTCAGAGGTTCCTGCACTGCGAGGTACAATTACCCTGTCAGAGGTTCCTGCACTGCGAGGTACAATTACACTGTCAGAGGTTCCTGTACTGCGAGGTACTACTACCCTGTCAGACGTTCCTGTACTGCGAGGTACAATTACACTGTCAGAGGTTCCTGTACTGCGAGGTACTATTACCCTGTCAGAGGTTCCTGTACTGCGAGGTACAATTACCCTGTCAGAGGTTCCTGTACTGCGAGGTACAATTACCCTGTCAGAGGTTCCTGTACTGCGAGATACAATTATCCTGTCAGAAGTTCCTGCACGGCGAGGTACAATTATCCTGTCAGAGTTTCCTGTACTGCGAGGTACAATTACCCTGTCAGAGGTTCCTGCACTGCGAGGTACAATTACCCTGTCAGAGGTTCCTGCACTGCGAGGTACAATTACCCTGTCAGAGGTTCCTGTACTGCGAGGTACAATTACCCTGTCAGAGGTTCCTGCACAGCGAGTTGCAATTACCCTGTCAGAGGTTCCTGTACTGCGAGGTACAATTACCCTGTCAGAGGTTATTGCACTGCGAGGTACAATTACCCTGTCAGAGGTTCCTGCACTGCGAGGTACAATTACACTGTCAGAGGTTCCTGTACTGCGAGGTACAATTACACTGTCAGAGGTTCCTGTACTGCGTGGTACAATTACCCTGTCAGAGGTTCCTGTACTGCGAGGTACAATTACCCTGTCAGAGGTTCCTGTACTGCGAGGTACAATTACCCTGTCAGAGGTTCTTGTACTGCGAGGTACAATTACCCTGTCAGAGGTTCCTGTACTGCGAGGTACAATTACCCTGTCAGAGGTTCCTGTACTGCGAGGTACAATTACACTGTCAGAGGTTCCTGTACTGCGAGGTACAATTACCCGGTCAGAGGTTCCTGTACTGCGAGGTACAATTACCCTGTCAGAGGTTCCTGTACTGCGAGGTACAATTACCCTGTCAGAGGTTCCTGTACTGCGAGGTACAATTACCCTGTCAGAGGTTCCTGTACTTCGAGGTACAATTACCCTGTCAGAGGTTCCTGTACTGCGAGGTACAATTACAATGTCAGAGGTTCCTGTACTGCGAGGTACAATTACCCTGTCAGAGGTTCCTGTACTGCGAGGTACAATTACCCTGTCAGAGGTTCCTGTACTGCGAGGTACAATTACACTGTCAGAGGTTCCTGCACTGCGAGGTACAATTACCCTGTCAGAGGTTCCTGTACTGCGAGGTACAATTACACTGTCAGAGGTTCCAGTACTGCGAGGTACAATTACACTGTCAGAGGTTCCTGCACTGCGAGGTACAATTACCCTGTCAGAGGTTCCTGCACTGCGAGGTACAATTACCCTGTCAGAGGTTCCTGCACTGCGAGGTACAATTACCCTGTCAGAGGTTCCTGTACTGCGAGGTACTACTACCCTGTCAGACGTTCCTGTACTGCGAGGTACAATTACACTGTCAGAGGTTCCTGTACTGCGAGGTACTATTACCCTGTCAGAGGTTCCTGTACTGCGAGGTACAATTACCCTGTCAGAGGTTCCTGTACTGCGAGGTACAATTACCCTGTCAGAGGTTCCTGTACTGCGAGATACAATTATCCTGTCAGAAGTTCCTGCACGGCGAGGTACAATTATCCTGTCAGAGGTTCCTGTACTGCGAGGTACAATTACCCTGTCAGAGGTTCCTGCACTGCGAGGTACAATTACCCTGTCAGAGGTTCCTGCACTGCGAGGTACAATTACCCTGTCAGAGGTTCCTGTACTGCGAGGTACAATTACACTGTCAGAGGTTCCTGTACTGCGAGGTACAATTACCCTGTCAGAGGTTCCTGTACTGCGAGGTACAATTACCCTGTCAGAGGTTCCTGTACTGCGAGGTACAATTACCCTGTCAGAGGTTCCTGCACTGCGAGGTACAATTACCCTGTCAGAGGTTCCTGCACTGCGAGGTACAATTACACTGTCAGAGGTTCCTGTACTGCGAGGTATAATTACCCTGTCAGAGGTACCTGCACTGCGAGGTACAATTACCCTGTCAGAGGTTCCTGTACTGCGAGGTACAATTACACTGTCAGAGGTTCCTGTACTGCGAGGTACAATTACCCTGTCAGAGGTTCCTGTACTGCGAGGTACAATTACCCTGTCAGAGGTTCCTGTACTGCGAGATACAATTACCCTGTCAGAGGTTCCTGCACTGCGAGGTACAATTACCCTGTCAGAGGTTCCTGTACTGCGAGGTACAATTACCCTGTCAGAGGTTCCTGCACAGCGAGTTGCAATTACCCTGTCAGAGGTTCCTGTACTGCGAGGTACAATTACCCTGTCAGAGGTTCCTGCACTGCGAGGTACAATTACCCTGTCAGAGGTTCCTGCACTGCGAGGTACAATTACACTGTCAGAGGTTCCTGTACTGCGAGGTACAATTACCCTGTCAGAGGTTCCTGTACTGCGAGGTACAATTACCCTGTCAGAGGTTCCTGTACTGCGAGGTACAATTACCCTGTCAGAGGTTCCTGCACAGCGAGTTGCAATTACCCTGTCAGAGGTTCCTGTACTGCGAGGTACAATTACCCTGTCAGAGGTTCCTGCACTGCGAGGTACAATTACCCTGTCAGAGGTTCCTGCACTGCGAGGTACAATTACCCTGTCAGATGTTCCTGCACTGCGAGGTACAATTACCCTGTCAGAGGTTCCTGTACTGCGAGGTACAATTACACTGTCAGAGGTTCCAGTACTGCGAGGTACAATTACCCTGTCAGAGGTTCCTGCACAGCGAGTTGCAATTACTTTGTCAGAGTTTCCTGTACTGCGAGGTACAATTACCCTGTCAGAGGTTCCTGCACTGCGAGGTACAATTACCCTGTCAGAGGTTCCTGCACTGCGAGGTACAATTACCCTGTCAGATGTTCCTGCACTGCGAGGTACAATTACCCTGTCAGAGGTTCCTGTACTGCGAGGTACAATTACACTGTCAGAGGTTCCTGTACTGCGAGGTACAATTACCCTGTCAGAGGTTCCTGTACTGCGAGGTACAATTACCCTGTCAGAGGTTCCTGTACTGCGAGGTATAATTACCCTGTCAGAGGTTCTTGTACTGCGAGGTACAATTATCCTGTCAGAGGTTCCTGTACTGCGAGGTACAATTACCCTGTCAGAGGTTCCTGTACTGCGAGGTACAATTACACTGTCAGATGTTCCTGTACTGCGAGGTACAATTACCCGGTCAGAGGTTCCTGTACTGCGAGGTACAATTACCCTGTCAGAGGTTCCTGTACTGCGAGGTACAATTACCCTGTCAGAGGTTCCTGTACTGCGAGGTACAATTACCCTGTCAGAGGTTCCTGTACTGCGAGGTACAATTAAACTGTCAGAGGTTCCTGCAATGCGAGGTACAATTACCCTGTCAGAGGTTCCTGCACTGCGAGGTACAATTACCCTGTCAGAGGTTCCTGCACTGCGAGGTACAATTACACTGTCAGATGATCCTGTACTGCGAGGTGCAATTATCCTGTCAGAGGTTCCTGCACTGCGAGGTACAATTACCCTGTCAGAGGTTCCTGTACTTCGAGGTACAATTATCCTGTCAGAGGTTCCTGTACTGCGAGGTACAATTACCCTGTCAGAGGTTCCTGTACTGCGAGGTACAATTACCCTGTCAGAGGTTCCTGTACTGCGAGGTACAATTACACTGTCCGAGGTTCCTGTACTGCGAGGTACAATTACACTGTCAGAGGTTCCTGTACTGCGAGGTACAATTACCCTGTCAGAGGTTCCTGTACTGCGAGGAACAATTACACTGTCAGAGGTACCTGCACTGCGAGGTACAATTACACTGTCAGAGGTTCCTCTACTGCGAGGTACTATTACCCTGTCAGAGGTTCCTGTACTGCGAGGTACAATTACCCTGTCAGAGGTTCCTGTACTGCGAGGTACAATTACCCTGTCAGAGGTTCCTGTACTGCGAGGTACAATTACACTGTCAGAGGTTCCTCTACTGCGAGGTACTATTACCCTGTCAGAGGTTCCTGTACTGCGAGGTACAATTACCCTGTCAGAGGTTCCTGTACTGCGAGGTACAATTACCCTGTCAGAGGTTCCTGTACTGCGAGATACAATTATCCTGTCAGAAGTTCCTGCACGGCGAGGTACAATTATCCTGTCAGAGGTTCCTGTACTGCGAGGTACAATTACCCTGTCAGAGGTTCCTGCACTGCGAGGTACAATTACCCTGTCAGAGGTTCCTGCACTGCGAGGTACAATTACCCTGTCAGAGGTTCCTGTACTGCGAGGTACAATTACACTGTCAGAGGTTCCTGTACTGCGAGGTACAATTACCCTGTCAGAGGTTCCTGTACTGCGAGGTACAATTACCCTGTCAGAGGTTCCTGTACTGCGAGGTACAATTACCCTGTCAGAGGTTCCTGCACTGCGAGGTACAATTACCCTGTCAGAGGTTCCTGCACTGCGAGGTACAATTACACTGTCAGAGGTTCCTGTACTGCGAGGTATAATTACCCTGTCAGAGGTACCTGCACTGCGAGGTACAATTACCCTGTCAGAGGTTCCTGTACTGCGAGGTGCAATTACACTGTCAGAGGTTCCTGTACTGCGAGGTGCAATTACCCTGTCAGAGGTTCCTGTACTGCGAGGTACAATTACCCTGTCAGAGGTTCCTGTACTGCGAGATACAATTACCCTGTCAGAGGTTCCTGCACTGCGAGGTACAATTACCCTGTCAGAGGTTCCTGTACTGCGAGGTACAATTACCCTGTCAGAGGTTCCTGCACAGCGAGTTGCAATTACCCTGTCAGAGGTTCCTGTACTGCGAGGTACAATTACCCTGTCAGAGGTTCCTGCACTGCGAGGTACAATTACCCTGTCAGAGGTTCCTGCACTGCGAGGTACAATTACACTGTCAGAGGTTCCTGTACTGCGAGGTACAATTACCCTGTCAGAGGTTCCTGTACTGCGAGGTACAATTACCCTGTCAGAGGTTCCTGTACTGCGAGGTACAATTACCCTGTCAGAGGTTCCTGCACAGCGAGTTGCAATTACCCTGTCAGAGGTTCCTGTACTGCGAGGTACAATTACCCTGTCAGAGGTTCCTGCACTGCGAGGTACAATTACCCTGTCAGAGGTTCCTGCACTGCGAGGTACAATTACCCTGTCAGATGTTCCTGCACTGCGAGGTACAATTACCCTGTCAGAGGTTCCTGTACTGCGAGGTACAATTACACTGTCAGAGGTTCCAGTACTGCGAGGTACAATTACCCTGTCAGAGGTTCCTGCACAGCGAGTTGCAATTACCTTGTCAGAGGTTCCTGTACTGCGAGGTACAATTACCCTGTCAGAGGTTCCTGCACTGCGAGGTACAATTACCCTGTCAGAGGTTCCTGCACTGCGAGGTACAATTACCCTGTCAGATGTTCCTGCACTGCGAGGTACAATTACCCTGTCAGAGGTTCCTGTACTGCGAGGTACAATTACACTGTCAGAGGTTCCTGTACTGCGAGGTACAATTACCCTGTCAGAGGTTCCTGTACTGCGAGGTACAATTACCCTGTCAGAGGTTCCTGTACTGCGAGGTATAATTACCCTGTCAGAGGTTCTTGTACTGCGAGGTACAATTACCCTGTCAGAGGTTCCTGTACTGCGAGGTACAATTACCCTGTCAGAGGTTCCTGTACTGCGAGGTACAATTACACTGTCAGATGTTCCTGTACTGCGAGGTACAATTACCCGGTCAGAGGTTCCTGTACTGCGAGGTACAATTACCCTGTCAGAGGTTCCTGTACTGCGAGGTACAATTACCCTGTCAGAGGTTCCTGTACTGCGAGGTACAATTACCCTGTCAGAGGTTCCTGTACTGCGAGGTACAATTAAACTGTCAGAGGTTCCTGCAATGCGAGGTACAATTACCCTGTCAGAGGTTCCTGCACTGCGAGGTACAATTACCCTGTCAGAGGTTCCTGTACTGCGAGGTACAATTACACTGTCAGATGTTCCTGTACTGCGAGGTACAATTACCCTGTCAGAGGTTCCTGTACTGCGAGGTACAATTACACTGTCAGAGGTTCCTGTACTGCGAGGTACAATTACCCTGTCAGAGGTTCCTGTACTGCGAGGTACAATTACCCTGTCAGAGGTTCCTGTACTGCGAGGTACAATTAAACTGTCAGAGGTTCCTGCAATGCGAGGTACAATTACCCTGTCAGAGGTTCCTGCACTGCGAGGTACAATTACCCTGTCAGAGGTTCCTGCACTGCGAGGTACAATTACCCTGTCAGAGGTTCCTGTACTGCGAGGTACTACTACCCTGTCAGACGTTCCTGTACTGCGAGGTACAATTACACTGTCAGAGGTTCCTGTACTGCGAGGTACTATTACCCTGTCAGAGGTTCCAGTACTGCGAGGTACAATTACCCTGTCAGAGGTTCCTGTACTGCGAGGTACAATTACCCTGTCAGAGGTTCCTGTACTGCGAGATACAATTATCCTGTCAGAGGTTCCTGCACGGCGAGGTACAATTATCCTGTCAGAGGTTCCTGTACTGCGAGGTACAATTACCCTGTCAGAGGTTCCTGCACTGCGAGGTACAATTACCCTGTCAGAGGTTCCTGCACTGCGAGGTACAATTACCCTGTCAGAGGTTCCTGTACTGCGAGGTACAATTACCCTGTCAGAGGTTCCTGCACAGCGAGTTGCAATTACCCTGTCAGAGGTTCCTGTACTGCGAGGTACAATTACCCTGTCAGAGGTTCCTGCACTGCGAGGTACAATTACCCTGTCAGAGGTTCCTGCACTGCGAGGTACAATTACACTGTCAGAGGTTCCTGTACTGCGAGGTACAAATACCCTGTCAGAGGTTCCTGCACTGCGAGGTACAATTACCCTGTCAGAGGTTCCTGTACTGCGAGGTACAATTACACTTTCAGAGGTTCCTGTACTGCGAGGTACAATTACCCTGTCAGAGGTTCCTGTACTGCGAGGTACAATTACCCTGTCAGAGGTTCCTGTACTGCGAGGTACAATTACCCTGTCAGAGGTTCCTGCACTGCGAGGTACAATTACCCTGTCAGAGGTTCCTGTACTGCGAGGTACAATTACCCTGTCAGAGGTTCCTGCACAGCGAGTTGCAATTACCCTGTCAGAGGTTCCTGTACTGCGAGGTACAATTACCCTGTCAGAGGTTCCTGCACTGCGAGGTACAATTACCCTGTCAGAGGTTCCTGCACTGCGAGGTGCAATTACACTGTCAGAGGTTCCTGTACTGCGAGGTACAATTACCCTGTCAGAGGTTCCTGTACTGCGAGGTACAATTACCCTGTCAGAGGTTCCTGTACTGCGAGGTACAATTACCCTGTCAGAGGTTCCTGCACAGCGAGTTGCAATTACCCTGTCAGAGGTTCCTGTACTGCGAGGTACAATTACCCTGTCAGAGGTTCCTGCACTGCGAGGTACAATTACCCTGCCAGAGGTTCCTGCACTGCGAGGTACAATTACCCTGTCAGATGTTCCTGCACTGCGAGGTACAATTACCCTGTCAGAGGTTCCTGTACTGCGAGGTACAATTACCCTGTCAGAGGTTCCTGTACTGCGAGGTACAATTACCCTGTCAGAGGTTCCTGTACTGCGAGGTACAATTACCCTGTCAGAGGTTCCTGTACTGCGAGGTACAATTAAACTGTCAGAGGTTCCTGCAATGCGAGGTACAATTACCCTGTCAGAGGTTCCTGCACTGCGAGGTACAATTACCCTGTCAGAGGTTCCTGTACTGCGAGGTACAATTACACTGTCAGATGTTCCTGTACTGCGAGGTACAATTACCCTGTCAGAGGTTCCTGTACTGCGAGGTACAATTACACTGTCAGAGGTTCCTGTACTGCGAGGTACAATTACACTGTCAGAGGTTCCTGTACTGCGAGGTACTATTACCCTGTCAGAGGTTCCAGTACTGCGAGGTACAATTACCCTGTCAGAGGTTCCTGTACTGCGAGGTACAATTACCCTGTCAGAGGTTCCTGTACTGCGAGATACAATTATCCTGTCAGAAGTTCCTGCACGGCGAGGTACAATTATCCTGTCAGAGGTTCCTGTACTGCGAGGTACAATTACCCTGTCAGAGGTTCCTGCACTGCGAGGTACAATTACCCTGTCAGAGGTTCCTGCACTGCGAGGTACAATTACCCTGTCAGAGGTTCCTGTACTGCGAGGTACAATTACCCTGTCAGAGGTTCCTGCACAGCGAGTTGCAATTACCCTGTCAGAGGTTCCTGTACTGCGAGGTACAATTACCCTGTCAGAGGTTCCTGCACTGCGAGGTACAATTACCCTGTCAGAGGTTCCTGCACTGCGAGGTACAATTACACTGTCAGAGGTTCCTGTACTGCGAGGTACAATTACCCTGTCAGAGGTTCCTGCACTGCGAGGTACAATTACCCTGTCAGAGGTTCCTGTACTGCGAGGTACAATTACACTGTCAGAGGTTCCTGTACTGCGAGGTACAATTACCCTGTCAGAGGTTCCTGTACTGCGAGGTACAATTACCCTGTCAGAGGTTCCTGTACTGCGAGGTACAATTACCCTGTCAGAGGTTCCTGCACTGCGAGGTACAATTACCCTGTCAGAGGTTCCTGTACTGCGAGGTACAATTACCCTGTCAGAGGTTCCTGCACAGCGAGTTGCAATTACCCTGTCAGAGGTTCCTGTACTGCGAGGTACAATTACCCTGTCAGAGGTTCCTGCACTGCGAGGTACAATTACCCTGTCAGAGGTTCCTGCACTGCGAGGTACAATTACACTGTCAGAGGTTCCTGTACTGCGAGGTACAATTACCCTGTCAGAGGTTCCTGTACTGCGAGGTACAATTACCCTGTCAGAGGTTCCTGTACTGCGAGGTACAATTACCCTGTCAGAGGTTCCTGCACAGCGAGTTGCAATTACCCTGTCAGAGGTTCCTGTACTGCGAGGTACAATTACCCTGTCAGAGGTTCCTGCACTGCGAGGTACAATTACCCTGTCAGAGGTTCCTGCACTGCGAGGTACAATTACCCTGTCAGATGTTCCTGCACTGCGAGGTACAATTACCCTGTCAGAGGTTCCTGTACTGCGAGGTACAATTACACTGTCAGAGGTTCCTGTACTGCGAGGTACAATTACACTGTCAGAGGTTCCTGTACTGCGAGGTACAATTACCCTGTCAGAGGTTCCTGTACTGCGAGGTACAATTACCCTGTCAGAGGTTCCTGTACTGCGAGGTACAATTAAACTGTCAGAGGTTCCTGCAATGCGAGGTACAATTACCCTGTCAGAGGTTCCTGCACTGCGAGGTACAATTACCCTGTCAGAGGTTCCTGCACTGCGAGGTACAATTACCCTGTCAGAGGTTCCTGTACTGCGAGGTACTACTACCCTGTCAGACGTTCCTGTACTGCGAGGTACAATTACACTGTCAGAGGTTCCTGTACTGCGAGGTACTATTACCCTGTCAGAGGTTCCTGTACTGCGAGGTACAATTACCCTGTCAGAGGTTCCTGTACTGCGAGGTACAATTACCCTGTCAGAGGTTCCTGCACTGCGAGGTACAATTAACCTGTCAGAGGTTCCTGTACTGCGAGGTACAATTACCCTGTCAGAGGTTCCTGTACTGCGAGGTACAATTACCCTGTCAGAGGTTCCTGTACTGCGAGGTACAATTACACTGTCAGAGGTTCCTGTACTGCGAGGTACAATTACCCTGTCAGAGGTTCCTGTACTGCGAGGTACAATTATCCTGTCAGAGGTTCCTGCACTGCTAGGTACAATTACCCTGTCAGAGGTTCCTGTACTGCGAGGGACTATTATCCTGTCAGAGGTTCCTGTACTGCGAGGTACAATTACCCTGTCAGAGGTTCCTGTACTGCGAGGTACAATTACCCTGTCAGAGGTTCCTGTACTGCGAGGTACAATTACACTGTCAGCGGTTCCTGTACTGCGAGGTACAATTACACTGTCAGAGGTTCCTGTACTGCGAGGTACAATTACACTGTCAGAGGTTCCTGTACTGCGAGGTACAATTACACTGTCAGAGGTTCCTGTACTGCGAGGTACAATTACCCTGTCAGAGGTTCCTGTACAGCGAGGTACAATTACACTGTCAGAGGTTCCTGCACTGCGAGGTACAATTACACTGTCAGAGGTTCCTGTACTGAGAGGTACAATTACCCTGTCAGAGGTTCCTGCACTGCGAGGTACAATTACCCTGTCAGAGGTTCCTGCACTGCGAGGTACAATTACCCTGTCAGAGGTTCCTGTACTGCGAGGTACAATTACCCTGTCAGAGGTTCCTGCACTGCGAGGTACAATTACCCTGTCAGAGGTTCCTGTACTGCGAGGTACAATTACCCTGTCAGAGGTTCCTGTACTGCGAGGTACAATTACCCTGTCAGAGTTTCCTGTACTGCGAGGTACAATTACCCTGTCAGAGGTTCCTGTACTGCGAGGTACAATTACCCTGTCAGAGGTTCCTGTACTGCGAGGTACAATTATCCTGTCAGAGGTTCCTGTACTGCGAGGTACAATTACCCTGTCAGAGGTTCCTGTACTGCGAGGTACAATTACCCTGTCAGAGGTTCCTGTACTGCGAGGTACAATTACACTGTCAGAGGTTCCTGCACTGCGGGGTACAATTACCCTGTCAGAGGTTCCTGCACTGCGAGGTACAATTACCCTGTCAGAGGTTCCTGCACTGCGAGGTACAATTACCCTGTCAGAGGTTCCTGCACTGCGAGGTACAATTACACTGTCAGAGGTTCCTGTACTGCGAGGTACTATTACCCTGTCAGAGGTTCCTGCACTGCGAGGTACAATTACCCTGTCAGAGGTTCCTGTACTGCGAGGTACAATTACCCTGTCAGAGGTTCCTGTACTGCGAGGTACAATTATCCTGTCAGAGGTTCCTGCACTGTGAGGTACAATTATCCTGTCAGAGGTTCCTGTACTGCGAGGTACAATTACCCTGTCAGAGGTTCCTGTACTGCGAGGTACAATTACCCTGTCAGAGGTTCCTGCACTGCGAGGTACAATTACCCTGTCAGAGGTTCCTGCACTGCGAGGTACAATTACCCTGTCAGAGGTTCCTGTACTGCGAGGTACAATTACCCTGTCAGAGGTTCCTGCACTTCGAGTTGCAATTACCCTGTCAGAGGTTCCTGTACTGCGAGGTACAATTACCCTGTCAGAGGTTCCTGCACTGCGAGGTACAATTACCCTGTCAGAGGTTCCTGCACTGCGAGGTACAATTATCCTGTCAGAGGTTCCTGCACTGCGAGGTACAATTACCCTGTCAGAGGTTCCTGTACTGCGAGGTACTACTACCCTGTCAGACGTTCCTGTACTGCGAGGTACAATTACACTGTCAGAGGTTCCTGTACTGCGAGGTACCATTACCCTGTCAGAGGTTCCTGCACTGCGAGGTACAATTACCCTGTCAGAGGTTCCTGTACTGCGAGATACAATTATCCTGTCAGAAGTTCCTGCACGGCGAGGTACAATTATCCTGTCAGAGGTTCCTGTACTGCGAGGTACAATTACCCTGTCAGAGGTTCCTGCACTGCGAGGTACAATTACCCTGTCAGAGGTTCCTGCACTGCGAGGTACAATTACCCTGTCAGAGGTTCCTGTACTGCGAGGTACAATTACCCTGTCAGAGGTTCCTGCACAGCGAGTTGCAATTACCCTGTCAGAGGTTCCTGTACTGCGAGGTACAATTACCCTGTCAGAGGTTCCTGCACTGCGAGGTACAATTACCCTGTCAGAGGTTCCTGCACTGCGAGGTACAATTACACTGTCAGAGGTTCCTGTCCTGCGAGGTACAATTACCCTGTCAGAGGTTCCGGCACTGCGAGGTACAATTAACCTGTCAGAGGTTCCTGTACTGCGTGGTACAATTACACTGTCAGAGGTTCCTGTACTGCGAGGTACAATTACCCTGTCAGAGGTTCCTGTACTGCGAGGTACAATTACCCTGTCAGAGGATCCTGTACTGCGAGGTACAATTACCCTGTCAGAGGTTCCTGTACTGCGAGGTACAATTACCCTGTCAGAGGTTCCTGTACTGCGAGGTACAATTACACTGTCAGAGGTTCCTGTACTGCGAGGTACAATTACCCTGTCAGAGGTTCCTGTACTGCGAGGTACAATTACCCTGTCAGAGGTTCCTGTACAGCGAGGTACAATTACACTGTCAGAGGATCCTGTACTGCGAGGTACAATTACCCTGTCAGAGGTTCCTGCACTGCGAGGTACAATTAGCCTGTCAGAGGTTCCTGCACTGCGAGGTACAATTACACTGTCAGAGGTTCCTGTACTGCGAGGTACAATTACCCTGTCAGAGGTTCCTGCACTGCGAGGTACAATTACCCTGTCAGAGGTTCCTGTACTGCGAGGTACAATTACCCGGTCAGAGGTTCCTGCACAGCGAGTTGCAATAACCCTGTCAGAGGTTCCTGTACTGCGAGGTACAATTACCCTGTCAGAGGTTCCTGCACTGCGAGGTACAATTACCCTGTCAGAGGTTCCTGCACTGCGAGGTACAATTACCCTGTCAGAGGTTCCTGCACTGCGAGGTACAATTACCCTGTCAGAGGTTCCTGTACTGCGAGGTGCAATTACACTGTCAGAGGTTCCTGTACTGCGAGGTACAATTACCCTGTCAGAGGTTCCTGTACTGCGAGGTACAATTACCCTGTCAGAGGTTCCTGTACTGCGAGGTACAATTACCCTGTCAGAGGTTCCTGTACTGCGAGGTACAATTACCCTGTCAGAGGTTCCTGTACAGCGAGGTACAATTACACTGTCAGAGGTTCCTGTACTGCGAGGTACAATTACCCTGTCAGAGGTTCCTGTACTGCGAGGTACAATTACCCTGTCAGAGGTTCCTGTACTGCGAGGTACAATTACCCTGTCAGAGGTTCCTGTACTGCGAGGTACAATTACCCTGTCAGAGGTTCCTGTACTGCGAGGTACAATTACCCTGTCAGAGGTTCCTGTACTGCGAGGTACAATTACACTGTCAGAGGTTCCTGTACTGCGAGGTACAATTACCCTGTCAGAGGTTCCTGTACTGCGAGGTACAATTACCCTGTCAGAGGTTCCTGCACTGCGAGGTACAATTACCCTGTCAGCGGTTCCTGTACTGCGAGGTACAATTACACTGTCAGAGGTTCCTGTACTGCGAGGTACAATTACCCGGTCAGAGGTTCCTGTACTGCGAGGTACAATTACCCTGTCAGAGGTTCCTGTACTGCGAGGTACAATTACCCTGTCAGAGGTTCCTGTACTGCGAGGTACAATTACCCTGTCAGAGGTTCCTGTACTGCGAGGTACAATTACACTGTCAGAGGTTCCTGTACTGCGAGGTACAATTACCCTGTCAGAGGTTCCTGTACTGCGAGGGACAATTATCCTGTCAGAGGTTCCTGCACTGCGAGGTACAATTACCCTGTCAGAGGTTCCTGTACTGCGAGGGACTACTATCCTGTCAGAGGTTCCTGTACTGCGAGGTACAATTACCCTGTCAGAGGTTCCTGTACTGCGAGGTACAATTACCCTGTCAGAGGTTCCTGTACTGCGAGGTACAATTACACTGTCAGCGGTTCCTGAACTGCGAGGTACAATTACACTGTCAGAGGTTCCTGTACTGCGAGGTACAATTACACTGTCAGAGGTTCCTGTACTGCGAGGTACAATTACACTGTCAGAGGTTCCTGTACTGCGAGGTACAATTACCCTGTCAGAGGTTCCTGTACTGCGAGGTACAATTACACTGTCAGAGGTTCCTGCACTGCGAGGTACAATTACCCTGTCAGAGGTTCCTGTACTGCGAGGTACAATTACCCTGTCAGAGGTTCCTGTACTGCGAGGGACTATTATCCTGTCAGAGGTTCCTGTACTGCGAGGTACAATTACCCTGTCAGAGGTTCCTGTACTGCGAGGTACAATTACCCTGTCAGAGGTTCCTGTACTGCGAGTTACAATTACACTGTCAGCGGTTCCTGAACTGCGAGGAACAATTACACTGTCAGAGGTTCCTGTACTGCGAGGTACAATTACACTGTCAGAGGTTCCTGTACTGCGAGGTACAATTACACTGTCAGAGGTTCCTGTACTGCGAGGTACAATTACCCTCTCAGAGGTTCCTGTACTGCGAGGTACAATTACCCTGTCAGAGGTTCCTGTACTGCGAGGTACAATTACCCTGTCAGAGGTTCCTGCACTGCGAGGTACAATTACCCTGTCAGAGGTTCCTGTACTGCGAGGTACAATTACCCTGTCAGAGGTTCCTGCACTGCGAGGTACAATTACCCTGTCAGAGGTTCCTGTACTGCGAGGTACAATTACCCTGTCAGAGGTTCCTGTACTGCGAGGTACAATTACCCTGTCAGAGTTTCCTGTACTGCGAGGTACAATTACCCTGTCAGAGGTTCCTGTACTGCGAGGTACAATTACCCTGTCAGAGGTTCCTGTACTGCGAGCTACAATTACCCTGTCAGAGGTTCCTGTACTGCGAGGTACAATTACCCTGTCAGAGGTTCCTGTACTGCGAGGTACAATTACCCTGTCAGAGGTTCCTGTACTGCGAGGTACAATTACCCTGTCAGAGGTTCCTGCACTGCGAGGTACAATTAGCCTGTCAGAGGTTCCTGCACTGCGAGGTACAATTACACTGTCAGAGGTTCCTGTACTGCGAGGTACAATTACCCTGTCAGAGGTTCCTGCACTGCGAGGTACAATTACCCTGTCAGAGGTTCCTGTACTGCGAGGTACAATTACCCTGTCAGAGGTTCCTGCACAGCGAGTTGCAATAACCCTGTCAGAGGTTCCTGTACTGCGAGGTACAATTACCCTGTCAGAGGTTCCTGCACTGCGAGGTACAATTACCCTGTCAGAGGTTCCTGCACTGCGAGGTACAATTACCCTGTCAGAGGTTCCTGCACTGCGAGGTACAATTACCCTGTCAGAGGTTCCTGTACTGCGAGGTGCAATTACACTGTCAGAGGTTCCTGTACTGCGAGGTACAATTACCCTGTCAGAGGTTCCTGTACTGCGAGGTACAATTACCCTGTCAGAGGTTCCTGTACTGCGAGGTACAATTACCCTGTCAGAGGTTCCTGTACTGCGAGGTACAATTACCCTGTCAGAGGTTCCTGTACTGCGAGGTACAATTACCCTGTCAGAGGTTCCTGTACAGCGAGGTACAATTACACTGTCAGAGGTTCCTGTACTGCGAGGTACAATTACCCGGTCAGAGGTTCCTGTACTGCGAGGTACAATTACCCTGTCAGAGGTTCCTGTACTTCGAGGTACAATTACCCTGTCAGAGGTTCCTGTACTGCGAGGTACAATTACCCTGTCAGAGGTTCCTGCACTGCGAGGTACAATTACCCTGTCAGAGGATCCTGTACTGCGAGGTACAATTACACTGTCAGAGGTTCCTGTACTGCGAGGTACAATTACCCTGTCAGAGGTTCCTGTACTGCGAGGTACAATTACCCTGTCAGAGGTTCCTGCACTGCGAGGTACAATTACCCTGTCAGCGGTTCCTGTACTGCGAGGTACAATTACACTGTCAGAGGTTCCTGTACTGCGAGGTACAATTACCCGGTCAGAGGTTCCTGTACTGCGAGGTACAATTACCCTGTCAGAGGTTCCTGTACTGCGAGGTACAATTACCCTGTCAGAGGTTCCTGTACTGCGAGGTACAATTACCCTGTCAGAGGTTCCTGTACTGCGAGGGACAATTATCCTGTCAGAGGTTCCTGCACTGCGCGGTACAATTACCCTGTCAGAGGTTCCTGTACTGCGAGGGACTACTATCCTGTCAGAGGTTCCTGTACTGCGAGGTACAATTACCCTGTCAGAGGTTCCTGTACTGCGAGGGACAATTATCCTGTCAGAGGTTCCTGCACTGCGCGGTACAATTACCCTGTCAGAGGTTCCTGTACTGCGAGGGACTACTATCCTGTCAGAGGTTCCTGTACTGCGAGGTACAATTACCCTGTCAGAGGTTCCTGTACTGCGAGGTACAATTACCCTGTCAGAGGTTCCTGTACTGCGAGGTACAATTACACTGTCAGCGGTTCCTGAACTGCGAGGTACAATTACACTGTCAGAGGTTCCTGTACTGCGAGGTACAATTACACTGTCAGAGGTTCCTGCACTGCGAGGTACAATTACCCTGTCAGAGGTTCCTGTACTGCGAGGTACAATTACCCTGTCAGAGGTTCCTGTACTGCGAGGGACTATTATCCTGTCAGAGGTTCCTGTACTGCGAGGTACAATTACCCTGTCAGAGGTTCCTGTACTGCGAGGTACAATTACCCTGTCAGAGGTTCCTGTACTGCGAGTTACAATTACACTGTCAGCGGTTCCTGAACTGCGAGGTACAATTACACTGTCAGAGGTTCCTGTACTGCGAGGTACAATTACACTGTCAGAGGTTCCTGTACTGCGAGGTACAATTACACTGTCAGAGGTTCCTGTACTGCGAGGTACAATTACCCTCTCAGAGGTTCCTGTACTGCGAGGTACAATTACCCTGTCAGAGGTTCCTGTACTGCGAGGTACAATTACCCTGTCAGAGGTTCCTGCACTGCGAGGTACAATTACCCTGTCAGAGGTTCCTGTACTGCGAGGTACAATTACCCTGTCAGAGGTTCCTGTACTGCGAGGTACAATTACCCTGTCAGAGGTTCCTGTACTGCGAGGTACAATTACACTGTCAGAGGTTCCTGCACTGCGAGGTACAATTACCCTGTCAGAGGTTCCTGCACTGCGAGGTACAATTACCCTGTCAGAGGTTCCTGCACTGCGAGGTACAATTACCCTGTCAGAGGTTCCTGTACTGCGAGGTACAATTACACTGTCAGAGGTTCCTGTACTGCGAGGTACTATTACCCTGTCAGAGGTTCCTGCACTGCGAGGTACAATTACCCTGTCAGAGGTTCCTGTACTGCGAGGTACAATTGCCCTGTCAGAGGTTCCTGTACTGCGAGGTACAATTATCCTGTCAGAGGTTCCTGCACTGCGAGGTACAATTATCATGTCAGAGGTTCCTGTACTGCGAGGTACAATTACCCTGTCAGAGGTTCCTGTACTGCGAGGTACAATTACCCTGTCAGAGGTTCCTGCACTGCGAGGTACAATTACCCTGTCAGAGGTTCCTGCACTGCGAGGTACAATTACCCTGTCAGAGGTTCCTGTACTGCGAGGTACAATTACCCTGTCAGAGGTTCCTGTACTGCGAGGTACAATTACCCTGTCAGAGGTTCCTGTACTGCGAGGGACAATTACCCTGTCAGAGGTTCCTGTACTGCGAGGTACAATTACACTGTCAGCGGTTCCTGAACTGCGAGGTACAATTACACTGTCAGAGGTTCCTGTACTGCGAGGTACAATTACACTGTCAGAGGTTCCTGTACTGCGAGGTACAATTACCCTGTCAGAGGTTCCTGTACTGCGAGGTACAATTACACTGTCAGAGGTTCCTGCACTGCGAGGTACAATTACACTGTCAGAGGTTCCTGCACTGCGAGGTACAATTACCCTGTCAGAGGTTCCTGTACTGCGAGGTACAATTACACTGTCAGAGGATCCTGCACTGCGAGGTACAATTACCCTGTCAGAGGTTCCTGTACTGCGAGGTACAATTACCCTGTCAGAGGTTCCTGTACTGCGAGGTACAATTACCCTGTCAGAGGTTCCTGTACTGCGAGGTACAATTACCCTGTCAGAGGTTCCTGTACTGCGAGGTACAATTACCCTGTCAGAGTTTCCTGTACTGCGAGGTACAATTACCCTGTCAGAGGTTCCTGTACTGCGAGGTACAATTACCCTGTCAGAGGTTCCTGTACTGCGAGGTACAATTACCCTGTCAGAGGTTCCTGTCCTGCGAGGTACAATTATCCTGTCAGAGGTTCCTGTACTGCGAGGTACAATTACCCTGTCAGAGGTTCCTGTACTGCGAGGTACAATTACCCTGTCAGAGGTTCCTGTACTGCGAGGTACAATTACACTGTCAGAGGTTCCTGCACTGCGAGGTACAATTACCCTGTCAGAGTTTCCTGCACTGCGAGGTACAATTACCCTGTCAGAGGTTCCTGCACTGCGAGGTACAATTACCCTGTCAGAGGTTCCTGTAATGCGAGGTACAATTACACTGTCAGAGGTTCCTGTACTGCGAGGTACTATTACCCTGTCAGAGGTTCCTGCACTGCGAGGTACAATTACCCTGTCAGAGGTTCCTGTACTGCGAGGTACAATTACCCTGTCAGAGGTTCCTGTACTGCGAGGTACAATTATCCTGTCAGAGGTTCCTGCACTGCGAGGTACAATTATCCTGTCAGAGGTTCCTGTACTGCGAGGTACAATTACCCTGTCAGAGGTTCCTGTACTGCGAGGTACAATTACCCTGTCAGAGGTTCCTGCACTGCGAGGTACAATTACCCTGTCAAAGGTTCCTGCACTGCGAGGTACAATTACACTGTCAGAGGTTCCTGTACTGCAAGGTACAATTACCCTGTCAGAGGTTCCTGTACTGCGAGGTACAATTACACTGTCAGAGGTTCCTGCACTGCGAGGTACAATTACCCTGTCAGAGGTTCCTGTACCGCGAGGTACAATTACCCTGTCTGAGGTTCCTGCACTGCGAGGTACAATTACCCTGTCAGAGGTTCCTGTACTGCGAGGTACAATTACCCTGTCAGAGGTTCCTGTACTGCGAGGTACAATTACCCTGTCAGAGTTTCCTGTACTGCGAGGTACAATTACCCTGTCAGAGGTTCCTGTACTGCGAGGTACAATTACCCTGTCAGAGGATCCTGTACTGCGAGGTACAATTACCCTGTCAGAGGTTCCTGTACTGCGAGGTACAATTATCCTGTCAGAGGTTCCTGTACTGCGAGGTACAATTACCCTGTCAGAGGTTCCTGTACTGCGAGGTACAATTACCCTGTCAGAGGTTCCTGTACTGCGATGTACAATTACACTGTCAGAGGTTCCTGCACTGCGAGGTACAATTACCCTGTCAGAGGTTCCTGCACTGCGAGGTACAATTACCCTGTCAGAGGTTTCTGCACTGCGAGGTACAATTACCCTGTCAGAGGTTCCTGTACTGCGAGGTACAATTACCCTGTCAGAGGTTCCTGCACTGCGAGGTACAATTACCCTGTCAGAGGTTCCTGTACTGCGAGGTACAATTACCCTGTCAGAGGTTCCTGTACTGCGAGGTACAATTATCCTGTCAGAGGTTCCTGCACTGCGAGGTACAATTATCCTGTCAGAGGTTCCTGTACTGCGAGGTACAATTACCCTGTCAGAGGTTCCTGTACTGCGAGGTACAATTACCCTGTCAGAGGTTCCTGCACTGCGAGGTACAATTACCCTGTCAGAGGTTCCTGCACTGCGAGTTACAATTACACTGTCAGAGGTTCCTGTACTGCGAGGTACAATTACCCTGTCAGAGGTTCCTGCACTGCGAGGTACAATTACCCTGTCAGAGGTTCCTGTACTGCGAGGTACAATTACACTGTCAGAGGTTCCTGTACTGCGAGGTACAATTACCCTGTCAGAGGTTCCTGTACTGCGAGGTACAATTACCCTGTCAGAGGTTCCTGTACTGCGAGGTACAATTACCCTGTCAGAGGTTCCTGTACTGCGAGGTACAATTACCCTGTCAGAGGTTCCTGAACTGCGAGGTACAATTACACTGTCAGAGGTTCCTGTACTGCGTGGTACAATTACCCGGTCAGAGGTTCCTGTACTGCGAGGTACAATTACCCTGTCAGAGGTTCCTGCACTGCGAGGTGCAATTAGCCTGTCAGAGGTTCCTGTACTGCGAGGTACAATTACACTGTCAGAGGTTCCTGTACTGCGAGGTACAATTACCCTGTCAGAGGTTCCTGCACTGCGAGGTACAATTACCCTGTCAGAGGTTCCTGCACTGCGAGGTACAATTACACTGTCAGAGGTTCCTGTACTGCGAGGTACAATTGCCCTGTCAGAGGTTCCTGCACTGCGAGGTACAATTACCCTGTCAGAGGTTCCTGTACTGCGAGGTACAATTACATTGTCAGAGGTTCCTGTACTGCGAGGTACAATTACCCTGTCAGAGGTTCCTGTACTGCGAGGTACAATTACCCTGTCAGAGGTTCCTGTACTGCGAGGTACAATTACCCTGTCAGATCTTCCTGTACTGCGAGGTACAATTACCCTGTCAGAGGTTCCTGAACTGCGAGGTACAATTACACTGTCAGAGGTTCCTGTACTGCGAGGTACAATTACCTGGTCAGAGGTTCCTGTACTGCGAGGTACAATTACCCTGTCAGAGGTTCCTGCACTGCGAGGTGCAATTAGCCTGTCAGAGGTTCCTGTACTGCGAGGTACAATTACACTGTCAGAGGTTCCTGTACTGCGAGGTACAATTACCC
Source organism: Heterodontus francisci (assembly GCF_036365525.1). Lineage (NCBI taxonomy): Eukaryota > Metazoa > Chordata > Chondrichthyes > Heterodontiformes > Heterodontidae > Heterodontus > Heterodontus francisci. The sequence continues at coordinate 3,628,809 of NW_027140567.1, forward strand.
TGTCAGAGGTTCCTGCACTGCGAGGTACAATTACCCTGTCAGAGGTTCATGTACTGCGAGGTACAATTACCCTGTCAGAGGTTCCTGTACTGCGAGGTACAATTATCCTGTCAGAGGTTCCTGCACTGCGAGGTACAATTACCCTGTCAGAGGTTCCTGTCCTGCGAGGTACAATTATCCTCTCAGAGGTTCCTGTACTGCGAGGTACAATTACCCTGTCAGAGGTTCCTGTACTGCGAGGTACAATTACACTTTCAGAGGTTCCTGTACTGCGAGGTACAATTACACTGTCAGAGGTTCCTGTACTGCGAGGTACAATTACACTGTCAGAGGTTCCTGCACTGCGAGGTACAATTACCCTGTCAGAGGTTCCTGTACTGCGAGGTACAATTACACTGTCAGAGGTTCCTGTACTGCGAGGTACAATTACCCTGTCAGAGGTTCCTGTACTGCGAGGTACAATTACCCTGTCAGAGGTTCCTGTACTGCGAGGTACAATTACCCTGTCAGAGGTTCCTGTACTGCGAGGTACAATTACACTGTCAGAGGTTCCTGTACTGCGAGGTACAATTACCCTGTCAGAGGTTCCTGTACTGCGAGGTACAATTACCCTGTCAGAGGTTCCTGCACTGCGAGGTGCAATTACCCTGTCAGAGGTTCCTGTACTGCGAGGTACAATTACACTGTCAGAGGTTCCTGTACTACGAGGTACAATTACCCTGTCAGAGGTTCCTGCACTGCGAGGTACAATTACCCTTTCAGAGGTTCCTGTACTGCGAGGTACAATTACCCTGTCAGAGGTTCCTGTACTGCGAGGTACAATTATCCTGTCAGAGGTTCCTGCACTGCGAGGTACAATTACCCTGTCAGAGGTTCCTGTACTGCGAGGTACAATTATCCTGTCAGAGGTTCCTGTACTGCGAGGTACAATTCCCCTGTCAGAGGTTCCTGTGCTGCGAGGTACAATTACCCTTTCAGAGGTTCCTGTACTGCGAGGTACAATTACACTGTCAGTGGTTCCTGTACTGCGAGGTACAATTACACTGTCAGAGGTTCCTGTACTGCGAGGTACAATTACACTGTCAGAGGTTCCTGTCCTGCGAGGTACAATTACACTGTCAGAGGTTCCTGTACTGCGAGGTACAATATCCCTGTCAGAGGTCCCTGCACTGCGAGGTACAATTACACTGTCAGAGGTTCCTGCACTGCGAGGTACAATTACAGTGTCAGAGGTTCCTGTACTGCGAGGTACAATTACCCTGTCAGAGGTTCCTGTACTGCGAGGTACAATTACCCTGTCAGAGGTTCCTGTACTGCGAGGTACAATTACCCTGTCAGAGTTTCCTGTACTGCGAGGTACAATTACCCTGTCAGAGGTTCCTGCACTGCGAGGTACAATTACCCTGTCAGAGGTTCCTGTACTGCGAGGTACAATTACCCTGTCAGAGGTTCCTGTACTGCGAGGTACAAATACCCTGTCAGAGGTTCCTGTACTGCGAGGTACAATTACCCTGTCAGAGGTTCCTGTACTGCGAGGTAAAATTACCCTGTCAGAGGTTCCTGTACTGCGAGGTACAATTACCCTGTCAGAGGTTCCTGTACTGCGAGGTACAATTATCCTGTCAGAGGTTCCTGTACTGCGAGGTACAATTACCCTGTCAGAGGTTCCTGTACTGCGAGGTACAATTACTCTGTCAGAGGTTCCTGTACTGCGAGTTACAATTACACTGTCAGAGGTTCCTGTACTGCGAGGTACAATTACACTGTCAGAGGTTCCTGAACTGCGAGGTACAATTATCCTGTCAGAGGATCCTGTACTGCGAGGTACAATTAAACTGTCAGAGGTTCCTGTACTGCGAGGTACAATTACACTGTCAGAGGTTCCTGTACTGCGAGGTACAATTACCCTGTCAGAGGTTCCTGTACTGCGAGGTACAATTACACTGTCAGAGGTTCCTGTACTGCGAGGTACAATTACACTGTCAGAGGTTCCTGTACTGCGAGGTACAATTACACTGTCAGAGGTTCCTGAACTGCGAGGTACAATTACCCTGTCAGAGGTTCCTGCACTGCGAGGTACAATTACCCTGTCACAGGTTCCTGTACTGCGAGGTACAATTACACTCTCAGAGGTTCCTGCACTGCGAGGTACAATTACCCTGTCAGAGGTTCCTGTACTGCGAGGTACAATTACCCTGTCAGAGGTTCCTGCACTGCGAGGTACAATTACCCTGTCAGAGGTTCCTGTACTGCGAGGTACAATTACCCTGTCAGAGGTTCCTGTACTGCGAGGTACAATTATCCTGTCAGAGGTTCCTGTACTGCGAGGTACAATTACCCTGTCAGAGGTTCCTGTACTGCGAGGTACAATTACCCTGTCAGAGGTTCCTGTACTGCGAGGTACAATTACACTGTCAGAGGTTCCTGCACTGCGAGGTACAATTACCCTTTCAGAGGTTCCTGCACTGCGAGGTACAATTACCCTGTCAGAGGTTCCTGCACAGCGAGGTACAATTACCCTGTCAGAGGTTCCTGTACTGAGAGGTACAATTACCCTGTCAGAGGTTCCTGTACTGCGAGGTACAATTACCCTGTCAGAGGTTCCTGCACTGCGAGGTACAATTACCCTGTCAGAGGTTCCTGTCCTGCGAGGTACAATTACCCTGTCAGAGGTTCCTGTACTGCGAGGTACAATTACCCTGTCTGAGGTTCCTGTACTGCGAGGTACAATTACCCTGTCAGAGGTTCCTGTACTGCGAGGTACAATTACCCTGTCAGAGGTTCCTGCACTGCGAGGTACAATTACCCTGTCAGAGGTTCCTGTACTGCGAGGTACAATTACACTGTCAGAGGTTCCTGCACTGCGAGGTACAATTACCCTGTCAGAGGTTCCTGTACTGCGAGGTACAATTACCCTGTCAGAGGTTCCTGCACTGCGAGGTACAATTACCCTGTCAGAGGTTCCTGTACTGCGAGGTACAATTACCCTGTCAGAGGTTCCTGTACTGCGAGGTACAATTATCCTGTCAGAGGTTCCTGTACTGCGAGGTACAATTACCCTGTCAGAGGTTCCTGTACTGCGAGGTACAATTACCCTGTCAGAGGTTCCTGTACTGCGAGGTACAATTACACTGTCAGAGGTTCCTGCACTGCGAGGTACAATTACCCTTTCAGAGGTTCCTGCACTGCGAGGTACAATTACCCTGTCAGAGGTTCCTGCACAGCGAGGTACAATTACCCTGTCAGAGGTTCCTGTACTGAGAGGTACAATTACCCTGTCAGAGGTTCCTGTACTGCGAGGTACAATTACCCTGTCAGAGGTTCCTGCACTGCGAGGTACAATTACCCTGTCAGAGGTTCCTGTCCTGCGAGGTACAATTACCCTGTCAGAGGTTCCTGTACTGCGAGGTACAATTACCCTGTCTGAGGTTCCTGTACTGCGAGGTACAATTACCCTGTCAGAGGTTCCTGTACTGCGAGGTACAATTACCCTGTCAGAGGTTCCTGCACTGCGAGGTACTATTACACTGTCAGAGGTTCCTGTACTGCGAGGTACAATTATCTTGTCAGAGGTTCCTGTACTGCGAGGTACAACTACACTGTCAGAGATTCCTGTACTGCGAGGTACAATTACACTGTCACAGGTTCCTGTACTGCGAGGTACAATTATCCTGTCAGAGGTTCCTGTACTGCGAGGTACAATTACACTGTCAGAGGTTCCTGTACTGCGAGGTACAATTACCCTGTCAGAGGTTCCTGTACTGCGAGGTACAATTACGATGTCAGAGGTTCCTGCACTGCCAGGTACAACTACACTGTCAGAGGTTCCTGCACTGCGAGGTACAATTACACTGTCAGAAGTTCCTGTACTGCGAGGCACAATTACCCTGTCAGAGGTTCCTGCACTGCGAGGTACAATTACCCTGTCAGAGGTTCCTGCACTGCGAGGTACAATTACCCTGTCAGAGGTTCCTGGACTGCGAGGTACAATTACCCTGTCAGAGGTTCCTGTACTGCGAGGTACAATTACCCTGTCAGAGGTTCCTGCACTGCGAGGTACAATTACACTGTTAGAGGTTCCTGTACTGCGAGCTACAATTACCCTGTCAGAGGTTCCTGCACTGCGAGGTACAATTACACTGTCAGAGGTTCCTGTACTGCGAGGTACAATTACCCTGTCAGAGGTTCCTGTACTGCGAGGTACAATTACCCTGTCAGAGGTTCCTGCACTGCGAGGTACAATTACACTGTCAGAGGTTCCTGTACTGCGAGCCACAATTACCCTGTCAAAGGTTCCTGTACTGCGAGGTACAATTACCCTGTCAGAGGTTCCTGTACTGCGAGGCACAATTACCCTGTCAGAGGTTCCTGCACTGCGAGGTACTATTACACTGTCAGAGGTTCCTGTACTGCGAGGTACAATTATCCTGTCAGAGGTTCCTGTACTGCGAGGTACAATTACACTGTCAGAGATTCCTGTACTGCGAGGTACAATTACACTGTCAGAGGTTCCTGTACTGCGAGGTACAATTATCCTGTCAGAGGTTCCTGTACTGCGAGGTACAATTACACTGTCAGAGGTTCCTGTACTGCGAGGTACAATTACCCTGTCAGAGGTTCCTGTACTGCGAGGTACAATTACGATGTCAGAGGTTCCTGCACTGCCAGGTACAACTACACTGTCAGAGGTTCCTGCACTGCGAGGTACAATTACACTGTCAGAAGTTCCTGTACTGCGAGGCACAATTACCCTGTCACAGGTTCCTGCACTGCGAGGTACAATTACCCTGTCAGAGGTTCCTGCACTGCGAGGTACAATTACCCTGTCAGAGGTTCCTGGACTGCGAGGTACAATTACCCTGTCAGAGGTTCCTGTACTGCGAGGTACAATTACCCTGTCAGAGGTTCCTGCACTGCGAGGTACAATTACACTGTTAGAGGTTCCTGTACTGCGAGCTACAATTACCCTGTCAGAGGTTCCTGCACTGCGAGGTACAATTACACTGTCAGAGGTTCCTGTACTGCGAGGTACAATTACCCTGTCAGAGGTTCCTGTACTGCGAGGTACAATTACCCTGTCAGAGGTTCCTGCACTGCGAGGTACAATTACACTGTCAGAGGTTCCTGCACTGCGAGGTACAATTACACTGTCAGAGGTTCCTGTACTGCGAGGTACAATTACCCTGTCAGAGGTTCCTGCACTGCGAGGTACAATTACACTGTCAGAGGTTCCTGTACTGCGAGCCACAATTACCCTGTCAGAGGTTCCTGCACTGCGAGGTACAATTACACTGTCAGAGGTTCCTGTACTGCGAGGTACAATTACACTGTCAGAGGTTCCTGTACTGCGAGGTACAATTACACTGTCAGAGGTTCCTGCACTGCGAGGTACAATTACCCTGTCAGAGGTTCCTGTACTGCGAGGTACAATTACCCTGTCAGAGGTTCCTGTACTGCGAGGTACAATTACCCTGTCAGAGGTTCCTGTACTGCGAGGTACAATTACCCTGTCAGAGGTTCCTGGACTGCGAGGTACAATTACCCTGTCAGAGGTTCCTGTACTGCGAGGTACAATTACCATGTCAGAGGTTCCTGTACTGCGAGGTACAATTACCCTGTCAGAGGTTCCTGTACTGCGAGGTACAATTATCCTGTCAGAGGTTCCTGGACTGCGAGGTACAATTATCCTGTCAGAGGTTCCTGTACTGCGAGGTACAATTACCCTGTCAGAGGTTCCTGTACTGCGAGGTACAATTACACTGTCAGAGGTTCCTGTACTGCGAGTTACAATTACACTGTCAGAGGTTCCTGTACTGCGAGGTACAATTACCCTGTCATAGGTTCCTGCACTGCGAGGTACAATTACCCTGTCAGAGGTTCCTGTACTGCGAGGTACAATTACGCTGTCAGAGGTTCCTGTACTGCGAGGTACAATTACCCTGTCAGAGGTTCCTGCACTGCGAGGTACAATTACCCTGTCAGAGGCTCCTGTACTGCAAGGTACAATTACCCTGTCAGAGGTTCCTGTACTGCGAGGTACAATTACCCTGTCAGAGGTTCCTGTACTGCGAGGCACCATTACCCTGTCAGAGGTTCCTGTACTGGGAGGTACAATTACCCTGTCAGAGGTTCCTGTACTGCGAGGTACAATTACCCTGTCAGAGGTTCCTGCACTGCGAGGTACAATTACACTGTCAGAGGTTCCTGTACTGCGAGGTACAATTATCCTGTCAGAGGTTCCTGGACTGCGAGGTACAATTCCCCTGTCAGATGTTCCTGTACTGTGAGGTACAATTACACTGTCAGAGGTTCCTGTACTGCGAGGTACAATTATCCTGTCAGAGTTTCCTGTACTGCGAGGTACAATTACACTGTCAGAGGTTCCTGTACTGCGAGGTACAATTACCCTGTCAGAGGTTCCTGGACTGCGAGGTACAATTACCCTGTCAGAGGTTCCTGCACTGCCAGGTACAACTACACTGTCAGAGGTTCCTGCACTGCGAGGTACAATTACACTGTCAGAGGTTCCTGTACTGCGAGGTACAATTACCATGTCAGAGGTTCCTGCTCTGCGAGGTACAATTACCCTGTCAGAGGTTCCTGCACTGCGAGGTACAATTACCCTGTCAGAGGTTCCTGGACTGCGAGGTACAATTACCCAGTCAGAGGTTCCTGCACTGCGAGGTACAATTACCCTGTCAGAGGTTCCTGCACTGCGAGGTACAATTACCCTGTCAGAGGTTCCTGCACTGCGAGGTACAATTACACTGTCAGAGGTTCCTGTACTGCGAGGTACAATTACACTGTCAGAGGTTCCTGTACTGCGAGGTGCAATTACACTGTCAGAGGTTCCTGCACTGCGAGGTACAATTACCCTGTCAGAGGTTCCTGTACTGCGAGGTACAATTACCCTGTCAGAGGTTCCTGTACTGCGAGGTACAATTACCCTGTCAGAGGTTCCTGTACTGCGAGGTACAATTACCCTGTCAGAGGCTCCTGTACTGCGAGGTACAATTACCCTGTCAGAGGTTCCTGCACTGCGAGGTACAATTACACTGTCAGAGGTTCCTGTACTGCGAGGGACAATTACCCTGTCACAGGTTCCTGTACTGCGAGGTACAATTACCCTGTCAGAGGTTCCTGTACTGCGAGATACAATTACACTGTCAGAGGTTCCTGTACTGCGAGGTACAATTATCCTGTCAGAGGTTCCTGTACTGCGAGGTACAATTACACTGTCAGAGGTTCCTGTACTGCGAGGTACAATTACCCTGTCAGAGGTTCCTGCACTGCGAGGATAATTACCCTGTCAGAGGTTCCAGTACTGCGAGGTACTATTACCCGGTCAGAGGTTCCTGTACTGCGAGGTACAATTACACTGTCAGAGGTTCCTGTACTGCGAGGTAAAATTACCCTGTCAGAGGTTCCTGCACTGCGAGGTACAATTACACTGTCAGCGGTTCCTGCACTGCGAGGTACAATTACCCTGTCAGAGGTTCCAGCACTGCGAGGTACTATTACCCTGTCAGAGGTTCCTGCACTGCGAGGTACAATTACCCTGTCAGAGGTTCCTGGACTGCGAGGTACAATTACCCTGTCAGAGGTTCCTGTACTGCGAGGTACTATTACCCTGTCAGAGGTTCCTGTACTGCGAGGTACAATTACCCTGTCAGAGGTTCCTGCACTGCGAGGTACAATTACCTTGTCAGAGGATCCTGTACTGCGAGGTACAATTACCCTGTCAGAGGTTCCTGTACTGCGAGGTACAATTACCTTGTCAGAGGTTCCTGTACTGCGAGGTACAATTACACTGTCAGAGGTTCCTGCACTGCGAGGTACAATTACCCTGTCAGAGGTTCCTGTACTGCGAGGTACAATTACCCTGTCAGAGGTTCCTGTACTGCGAGGTACAATTACCCTGTCAGAGGTTCCTGTACCGCGAGGTACAATTACCCTGTCAGAGGTTCCTGTACTGCGAGGTACAATTACCCTGTCAGAGGTTCCTGTCCTGCGAGGTACAATTACCCTGTCAGAGGTTCCTGTACTGCGAGGTACAATTACCCTGTCAGAGGTTCCTGTACTGCGAGGTACAATTACCCTGTCAGAGGTTCCTGCACTGCGAGGTACAATTACACTGTCAGAGGTTCCTGTACTGCGAGGTGCAATTACCCTGTCAGAGGCTCCTGTACTGCGAGGTACAATTACCCTGTCAGAGGTTCCTGCACTGCGAGGTACAATTACACTGTCAGAGGTTCCTGTACTGCGAGGGACAATTACCCTGTCACAGGTTCCTGTACTGCGAGGTACAATTACCCTGTCAGAGGTTCCTGTACTGCGAGGTACAATTACACTGTCAGAGGTTCCTGTACTGCGAGGTACAATTATCCTGTCAGAGGTTCCTGTACTGCGAGGTACAATTACACTGTCAGAGGTTCCTGTACTGCGAGGTACAATTACCCTGTCAGAGGTTCCTGCACTGCGAGGATAATTTCCCTGTCAGAGGTTCCAGTACTGCGAGGTACTATTACCTGGTCAGAGGTTCCTGTACTGCGAGGTACAATTACACTGTCAGAGGTTCCTGTACTGCGAGGTACAATTACCCTGTCAGAGGTTCCTGCACTGCGAGGTACAATTACACTGTCAGCGGTTCCTGCAATGCGAGGTACAATTACCCTGTCAGAGGTTCCAGCACTGCGAGGTACTATTACCCTGTCAGAGGTTCCTGCACTGCGAGGTACAATTACCCTGTCAGAGGTTCCTGGACTGCGAGGTACAATTACCCTGTCAGAGGTTCCTGTACTGCGAGGTACTAAAACCCTGTCAGAGGTTCCTGTACTGCGAGGTACAATTACCCTGTCAGAGGTTCCTGCACTGCGAGGTACAATTACCTTGTCAGAGGTTCCTGTACTGCGAGGTACAATCACCCTGTCAGAGGTTCCTGTACTGCGAGGTACAATTACCTTGTCAGAGTTTCCAGTACTGCGAGGTCCAATTACACTGTCAGAGGTTCCTGCTTTGCGAGGTACAATTACCCTGTCAGAGGTTCCTGTACTGCGAGGTACAATTACCCTGTCAGAGGTTCCTGTACTGCGAGGTACAATTACCCTGTCAGAGGTTCCTGTACTGCGAGGTACAATTACCCTGTCAGAGGTTCCTGTACTGCGAGGTACAATTACCCTGTCAGAGGTTCCTGTACTGCGAGGTACAATTACCCTGTCAGAGTTTCCAGCACTGCGAGGTACAATTACACTGTCAGAGGTTCCTGTACTGCGAGGTACAATTATCCTGTCAGAGGTTCCTGTACTGCGAGGCACAATTCCCCTGTCAGAGGTTCCTGTACTGCGAGCTACAATTACACTGTCAGAGGTTCCTGTACTGCGAGGTACAATTATCCTGTCAGAGGTTCCTGTGCTGCGAGGTACAATTACACTGTCAGAGGTTCCTGTACTGCGAGGTACAATTACCCTGTCAGAGGTTCCTGCACTGCGAGGTACAATTACCCTGTCAGAGGTTCCTGCACTGCCAGGTACAACTACACTGTCAGAGGTTCCTGCACTGCGAGGTACAATTACACTGTCAGAGGTTCCTGTACTGCGAGGTACAATTACCCTGTCAGAGGTTCCTGCACTGCGAGGTACAATTACCCTGTCAGAGATTCCTGCACTGCGAGGTACAATTACCCGGTCAGAGGTTCCTGGACTGCGAGGTACAATTACCCTGTCAGAGGTTCCTGCACTGCGAGGTACAATTACACTGTCAGAGGTTCCTGCACTGCGAGGTACAATTACCCTGTCAGAGGTTCCTGCACTGCGTGGTACAATTACACTGTCAGAGGTTCCTGTACTGCGAGGTACAATTACACTGTCAGAGGTTCCTGTACTGCGAGGTACAATTACACTGTCAGAGGTTCCTGCACTGCGAGGTACAATTACCCTGTCAGAGGTTCCTGTACTGCGAGGTACAATTACCCTGTCAGAGGTTCCTGTACTGCGAGGTACAATTACCCTGTCAGAGGTTCCTGTACTGCGAGGTACAATTACCCTGTCAGAGGCTCCTGTACTGCGAGGTACAATTACCCTGTCAGAGGTTCCTGCACTGCGAGGTACAATTACACTGTCAGAGGTTCCTGTACTGCGAGGGACAATTACCCTGTCACAGGTTCCTGTACTGCGAGGTACAATTACCCTGTCAGAGGTTCCTGTACTGCGAGGTACAATTACACTGTCAGAGGTTCCTGTACTGCGAGGTACAATTATCCTGTCAGAGGTTCCTGTACTGCGAGGTACAATTACACTGTCAGAGGTTCCTGTACTGCGAGGTACAATTACCCTGTCAGAGGTTCCTGCACTGCGAGGATAATTACCCTGTCAGAGGTTCCAGTACTGCGAGGTACTATTACCCGGTCAGAGGTTCCTGTCCTGCGAGGTACAATTACACTGTCAGAGGTTCCTGTACTGCGAGGTACAATTACCCTGTCAGAGGTTCCTGCACTGCGAGGTACAATTACACTGTCAGCGGTTCCTGCACTGCGAGGTACAATTACCCTGTCAGAGGTTCCAGCACTGCGAGGTACTATTACCCTGTCAGAGGTTCCTGCACTGCGAGGTACAATTACCCTGTCAGAGGTTCCTGGACTGCGAGGTACAATTACCCTGTCAGAGGTTCCTGTACTGCGAGGTACTATTACCCTGTCAGAGTTTCCTGTACTGCGAGGTACAATTACCCTGTCAGAGGTTCCAGCACTGCGAGGTACTATTACCCTGTCAGAGGTTCCTGCACTGCGAGGTACAATTACCCTGTCAGAGGTTCCTGGACTGCGAGGTACAATTACCCTGTCAGAGGTTCCTGTGCTGCGAGGTACTATTACCCTGTCAGAGGTTCCTGTACTGCGAGGTACAATTACCCTGTCAGAGGTTCCTGCACTGCGAGGTACAATTACCTTGTCAGAGGTTCCTGTACTGCGAGGTACAATTACCCTGTCAGAGGTTCCTGTACTGCGAGGTACAATTACCTTGTCAGAGGTTCCTGTACTGCGAGGTACAATTACACTGTCAGAGGTTCCTGCACTGCGAGGTACAATTACCCTGTCAGAGGTTCCTGTACTGCGAGGTACAATTACCCTGTCAGAGGTTCCTGTACTGCGAGGTACAATTACCCTGTCAGAGGTTCCTGTACCGCGAGGTACAATTACCCTGTCAGAGGTTCCTGTACTGCGAGGTACAATTACCCTGTCAGAGGTTCCTGTACTGCGAGGTACAATTACCCTGTCAGAGGTTCCTGTACTGCGAGGTACAATTACCCTGTCAGAGGTTCCTGTACTGCGAGGTACAATTACCCTGTCAGAGGTTCCTGCACTGCGAGGTACAATTACACTGTCAGAGGTTCCTGTACTGCGAGGTACAATTACCCTGTCAGAGGCTCCTGTACTGCGAGGTACAATTACCCTGTCAGAGGTTCCTGCACTGCGAGGTACAATTACACTGTCAGAGGTTCCTGTACTGCGAGGGACAATTACCCTGTCACAGGTTCCTGTACTGCGAGGTACAATTACCCTGTCAGAGGTTCCTGTACTGCGAGGTACAATTACACTGTCAGAGGTTCCTGTACTGCGAGGTACAATTATCCTGTCAGAGGTTCCTGTACTGCGAGGTACAATTACACTGTCAGAGGTTCCTGTACTGCGAGGTACAATTACCCTGTCAGAGGTTCCTGCACTGCGAGGATAATTTCCCTGTCAGAGGTTCCAGTACTGCGAGGTACTATTATCCGGTCAGAGGTTCCTGTACTGCGAGGTACAATTACACTGTCAGAGGTTCCTGTACTGCGAGGTACAATTACCCTGTCAGAGGTTCCTGCACTGCGAGGTACAATTACACTGTCAGCGGTTCCTGCACTGCGAGGTACAATTACCCTGTCAGAGGTTCCAGCACAGTGAGGTACTATTACCCTGTCAGAGGTTCCTGCACTGCGAGGTACAATTACCCTGTCAGAGGTTCCTGGACTGCGAGGTACAATTACCCTGTCAGAGGTTCCTGTACTGCGAGGTACTAAAACCCTGTCAGAGGTTCCTGTACTGCGAGGTACAATTACCCTGTCAGAGGTTCCTGCACTGCGAGGTACAATTACCTTGTCAGAGGTTCCTGTACTGCGAGGTACAATTACCCTGTCAGAGGTTCCTGTACTGCGAGGTACAATTACCTTGTCAGAGTTTCCTGTACTGCGAGGTGCAATTACACTGTCAGAGGTTCCTGCTTTGCGAGGTACAATTACCCTGTCAGAGGTTCCTGTACTGCGAGGTACAATTACCCTGTCAGAGGTTCCTGTCCTGCGAGGTACAATTACCCTGTCAGAGGTTCCTGTACTGCGAGGTACAATTACCCTGTCAGAGGTTCCTGTACTGCGAGGTACAATTACCCTGTCAGAGGTTCCTGTACTGCGAGGTACAATTACCCTGTCAGAGGTTCCTGTACTGCGAGGTACAATTACCCTGTCAGAGGTTCCTGTACTGCGAGGTACAATTACCCTGTCAGAGTTTCCAGCACTGCGAGGTACAATTACACTGTCAGAGGTTCCTGTACTGCGAGGTACAATTATCCTGTCAGAGGTTCCTGTACTGCGAGGCACAATTCCCCTGTCAGAGGTTCCTGTACTGCGAGGTACAATTACACTGTCAGAGGTTCCTGTACTGCGAGGTACAATTATCCTGTCAGAGGTTCCTGTGCTGCGAGGTACAATTACACTGTCAGAGGTTCCTGTACTGCGAGGTACAATTACCCTGTCAGAGGTTCCTGGACTGCGAGGTACAATTACCCTGTCAGAGGTTCCTGCACTGCCAGGTACAACTACACTGTCAGAGGTTCCTGCACTGCGAGGTACAATTACACTGTCAGAGGTTCCTGTACTGCGAGGTACAATTACCCTGTCAGAGGTTCCTGCACTGCGAGGTACAATTACCCTGTCAGAGATTCCTGCACTGCGAGGTACAATTACCCGGTCAGAGGTTCCTGGACTGCGAGGTACAATTACCCTGTCAGAGGTTCCTGCACTGCGAGGTACAATTACACTGTCAGAGGTTCCTGCACTGCGAGGTACAATTACCCTGTCAGAGTTTCCTGCACTGCGAGGTACAATTACACTGTCAGAGGTTCCTGTACTGCGAGGTACAATTACACTGTCAGAGGTTCCTGTACTGCGAGGTACAATTACACTGTCAGAGGTTCCTGCACTGCGAGGTACAATTACCCTGTCAGAGGTTCCTGTACTGCGAGGTACAATTACCCTGTCAGAGGTTCCTGTACTGCGAGGTACAATTACCCTGTCAGAGGTTCCTGTACTGCGAGGTACAATTACCCTGTCAGAGGCTCCTGTACTGCGAGGTACAATTACCCTGTCAGAGGTTCCTGCACTGCGAGGTACAATTACACTGTCAGAGGTTCCTGTACTGCGAGGGACAATTACCCTGTCACAGGTTCCTGTACTGCGAGGTACAATTACCCTGTCAGAGGTTCCTGTACTGCGAGGTACAATTACACTGTCAGAGGTTCCTGTACTGCGAGGTACAATTATCCTGTCAGAGGTTCCTGTACTGCGAGGTACAATTACACTGTCAGAGGTTCCTGTACTGCGAGGTACAATTACCCTGTCAGAGGTTCCTGCACTGCGAGGATAATTACCCTGTCAGAGGTTCCAGTACTGCGAGGTACTATTACCCGGTCAGAGGTTCCTGTCCTGCGAGGTACAATTACACTGTCAGAGGTTCCTGTACTGCGAGGTACAATTACCCTGTCAGAGGTTCCTGCACTGCGAGGTACAATTACACTGTCAGCGGTTCCTGCACTGCGAGGTACAATTACCCTGTCAGAGGTTCCAGCACTGCGAGGTACTATTACCCTGTCAGAGGTTCCTGCACTGCGAGGTACAATTACCCTGTCAGAGGTTCCTGGACTGCGAGGTACAATTACCCTGTCAGAGGTTCCTGTACTGCGAGGTACTATTACCCTGTCAGAGTTTCCTGTACTGCGAGGTACAATTACCCTGTCAGAGGTTCCTGCACTGCGAGGTACAATTACCTTGTCAGAGGTTCCTGTACTGCGAGGTACAATTACCCTGTCAGAGGTTCCTGTACTGCGAGGTACAATTACCTTGTCAGAGGTTCCTGTACTGCGAGGTACAATTACACTGTCAGAGGTTCCTGCACTGCGAGGTACAATTACCCTGTCAGAGGTTCCTGTACTGCGAGGTACAATTACCCTGTCAGAGGTTCCTGTACTGCGAGGTACAATTACCCTGTCAGAGGTTCCTGCACTGCGAGGGACAATTACCCTGTCAGAGGTTCCTGTACTGCGAGGTACAATTACCCTGTCAGAGGTTCCTGTACTGCGAGGTACAATTACACTGTCAGAGGTTCCTGCACTGCGAGGTACAATTACCCTGTCAGAGATTCCTGTACTGCGAGGTACTATTACCCTGTCAGAGGTTCCTGTACTGCGAGGTACAATTACCCTGTCAGAGGTTCCTGCACTGCGAGGTACAATTACCTTGTCAGAGGTTCCTGTACTGCGAGGTACAATTACCCTGTCAGAGGTTCCTGTACTGCGAGGTACAATTACCCTGTCAGAGGTTCCTGTACTGCGAGGTACAATTACACTGTCAGAGGTTCCGGCACTGCGAGGTACAATTACCCTGTCAGAGGTTCCTGTACTGCGAGGTACAATTACCCTGTCAGAGGTTCCTGTCCTGCGAGGTACAATTACCCTGTCAGAGGTTCCTGTACTGTGAGGTACAATTACCCTGTCAGAGGTTCCTGTACTGCGAGGTACAATTACCCTATCAGAGGTTCCTGCACTGCGAGGTACAATTACCCTGTCAGAGGTTCCTGTGCTGCGAGGTACAATTACCCTGTCAGAGGTTCCTGTACTGCGAGGTACAATTACCCTGTCAGAGGTTCCTGCACTGCGAGGTACTATTACCCTGTCAGAGGTTCCTGTACTGCGAGGTACAATTACACTGTCAGAGGTTCCTGCATTGCGAGGTACAATTACCCTGTCAGAGGTTCCTGCACTGCGAGGTACAATTACCCTGTCAGAGGTTCCTGTACTGCGAGGTACAATTACCCTGTCAGAGGTTCCTGTACTGCGAGGTACAATTACCCTGTCAGAGTTTCCTGTACTGCGAGGTACAATTACACTGTCAGAGGTTCCTGTACTGCGAGGGACAATTACACTGCAATAGGCCTTTGCATTCCAATAGTCAAGCATGCTAAAAAGGTCCAGGGCATTGGAAGTGAATGATGTGTTAAACGTTTCTGTTACTTTGCACATATAAATGTCTATGGCACTGCCAGAGTGAGCGTGTTAATATTAATCTGTGTTCTCTGTCATTGTGTTAATATTACTGAGGACAGTGGGGGTGTTTTACACTTCACAGGGTGTATCTGACTGTGGGTAATGATATACACAGTGTGTCAGTGAGTGTGTTAATATTAATCTGTGTTCTCTGTCAGTGTGCTAATATTACTGAGGACAGTGGGTGTGTTTTACACTTCACAGGGTTTATCTGACTCTGGGTGATGATATACACAGTGTGTCAGTGAGTGTGTTAATATTAATCTGTGTTCTCTGTCAGTGTGTTAATATTACTGAGGACAGTGGGGGTGTTTTACACTTCACAGGGTGTATCTGACTGTGGGTCATGATATCAACAGTGTGTCAGTGAGTGTGTTAATATTAATCTGTGTTCTCTGTCAGTGTGCTAATATTACTGAGGACAGTGGGGGTGTTTTACACTTCACAGGGTTTATCTGACTCTGGGTGATGATATACACAGTGTGTCAGTGAGTGTGTTAATATTAATCTGTGTTCTCTGTCAGTGTGTTAATATTCCTGAGGACAGTGGGGGTGTTTTACACTTCACAGGGTGTATCTGACTGTGGGTCATGATGTACACAGTGTGTCAGTGAGTGTGTTAATATTAATCTGTGTTCTCTGTCAGTGTGTTAATATTCCTGAGGACAGTGGGGGTGTTTTACACTTCACAGGGTGTATCTGACTGTGGGTCATGATATACACAGTGTGTCAGTGAGTGTGTTAATATTAATCTGTGTTCTCTGTCAGTGTGTTAATATTGCTGAGGACAGTGGGGGTGTTTTACACTTCACAGGGTGAATCTGACTGTGGGCCATGATATACACAGTGTGTCAGTGAGTGTGTTAATATTAATCTGTGTTCTCTGTCAGTGTGATAATATTCCTGAGGACAGTGGGGGTGTTTTACACTTCACAGGGTGTATCTGACTGTGGGTCATGATATACACAGTGTGTCAGTGAGTGTGTTAATATTAATCTGTGTTCTCTGTCAGTGTGTTAATATTCCTGAGGACAGTGGGGGTGTTTTACACTTCACAGGGTGTATCTGACTGTGGGTCATGATGTACACAGTGTGTCAGTGAGTGTGTTAATATTAATCTGTATTCTCTGTCAGTGTGTTAATATTCCTGAGGACAGTGGGGGTGTTTTACACTTCACAGGGTGTATCTGACTGTGGGTCATGATATACACTGTGTGTCAGTGAGTGTTTTAATATTAATCTGTGTTCTCTGTCAGTGTGTTAATATTACTGAGGACAGTGGGGGTGTTTTACACTTCACAGGGTGTATCTGACTGTGGGTCATGATATACACAGTGTGTCAGTGAGTGTGTTAATATTAATCTGTGTTCTCTGTCAGTGTGTTAATATTACTGAGGACAGTGGGGGTGTTTTACACTTCACAGGGTGTATCTGACTGTGGGTCATGATATGCACAGTGTGTCAGTGAGTGTGTTAATATTAATCTGTGTTTTCTGTCAGTGTGTTAATATTACTGAGGACAGTGGGGTTGTTTTACACTTCACAGGGTGTATCTGACTGTGGATCATGATATACACAGTGTGTCAGTGAGTGTGTTAATATTAATCTGTGTTCTCTGTCAGTGTGTTAATATTACTGAGGACAGTGGGGGTGTTTTACACTTCACAGGGTGTATCTGACTGTGGGTCATGATATACACATTGTGTCAGTGAGTGTGTTAATATTAATCTGTGTTCTCTGTCAGTGTGTTAATATTACTGAGGACAGTGGGGGTGTTTTACACTTCACAGGGTGTATCTGACTGTGGGTCATGATGTACACAGTGTGTCAGTGAGTGTGTTAATATTAATCTGTGTTCTCTGTCAGTGTGTTAATATTACTGAGGACAGTGGTGGTGTTTTACACTTCACAGGGTGTATCTGACTGTGGGTCATGATATACACAGTGTGTCAGTGAGTGTGTTAATATTAATCTGTGTTCTCTGTCAGTGTGTTAATATTACTGAGGACAGTGGGGGTGTTTTACACTTCACAGGGTGTATCTGACTGTGGATCATGATATACACTGTGTGTCAGTGAGTGTGTTAATATTAATCTGTGTTCTCTGTCAGTGTGTTAATATTCCTGAGGACAGTGGGGGTGTTTTACACTTCACAGGGTGTATCTGACTGTGGGTCATAATGTACACAGTGTGTCAGTGAGTGTGTTAATATTAATCTGTGTTCTCTGTCAGTGTGTTAATATTCCTGAGGACAGTGGGGGTGTTTTACACTTCACAGGGTGTATCTGACTGTGGGTCATGATATACACAGTGTGTCAGTGAGTGTGTTAATATTAATCTGTGTTCTCTGTCAGCGTGTTAATATTGCTGAGGACAGTGGGGGTGTTTTACACTTCACAGGGTGAATCTGACTGTGGGCCATGATATACACAGTGTGTCAGTGAGTGTGTTAATATTAATCTGTGTTCTCTGTCAGTGTGAAAATATTCCTGAGGACAGTGGGGGTGTTTTACACTTCACAGGGTGTATCTGACTGTGGGTCATGATATACACAGTGTGTCAGTGAGTGTGTTAATATTAATCTGTGTTCTCTGTCAGTGTGTTAATATTCCTGAGGACAGTGGGGGTGTTTTACACTTCACAGGGTGTATCTGACTGTGGGTCATGATGTACACAGTGTGTCAGTGAGTGTGTTAATATTAATCTGTATTCTCTGTCAGTGTGTTAATATTCCTGAGGACAGTGGGGGTGTTTTACACTTCACAGGGTGTATCTGACTGTGGGTCATGATATACACAGTGTGTCAGTGAGTGTGTTAATATTAATCTGTGTTCTCTGTCAGTGTGTTAATATTACTGAGGACAGTGGGGGTGTTTTACACTTCACAGGGTGTATCTGACTGTGGGTCATGATATACACAGTGTGTCAGTGAGTGTGTTAATATTAATCTGTGTTCTCTGTCAGTGTGTTAATATTCCTGAGGACAGTGGGGGTGTTTTACACTTCACAGGGTGTATCTGACTGTGGGTCATGATATGCACAGTGTGTCAGTGAGTGTGTTAATATTAATCTGTGTTCTCTGTCAGTGTGTTAATATTACTGAGGACAGTGGGGTTGTTTTACACTTCACAGGGTGTATCTGACTGTGGATCATGATATACACAGTGTGTCAGTGAGTGTGTTAATATTAATCTGTGTTCTCTGTCAGTGTGTTAATATTACTGAGGACAGTGGAGGTATTTTATACTTCACAGGGTGTATCTGACTGTGGGTCATGATATACACATTGTGTCAGTGAGTGTGTTAATATTAATCTGTGTTCTCTGTCAGTGTGTTAATATTACTGAGGACAGTGGGGGTGTTTTACACTTCACAGCGTGTATCTGACTGTGGGTCATGATGTACACAGTGTGTCAGTGAGTGTGTTAATATTAATCTGTGTTCTCTGTCAGTGTGTTAATATTACTGAGGACAGTGGGGGTGTTTTACACTTCACAGGGTGTATCTGACTGTGGGTCATGATATACACAGTGTGTCAGTGAGTGTGTTAATATTAATCTGTGTTCTCTGTCAGTGTGTTAATATTACTGAGGACAGTGGGGGTGTTTTACACTTCACAGGGTGTATCTGACTGTGGGTCATGATATACACAGTGTGTCAGTGAGTGTGTTAATATTAATCTGTGTTCTCTGTCAGTGTGTTAATATTACTGAGGACAGTGGGGGTGTTTGACACTTCACAGGGTGTATCTGACTGTGGGTCATGATATACACAGTGTGTCAGTGAGTGTGTTAATATTAATCTGTGTTCTCTGTCAGTGTGTTAATATTACTGAGGACAGTGGGGGTGTTTTACACTTCACAGGGTGTATCTGACAGTGGATCATGATATACACAGTGTGTCAGTGAGTGTGTTAATATTAATCTGTGTTCTCTGTCAGTGTGTTAATATTACTGAGGACAGTGGGGGTGTTTTACACTTCACAGGGTGTATCTGACTGTGGGTCATGATGTACACAGTGTGTCAGTGAGTGTGTTAATATTAATCTGTGTTCTCTGTCAGTGTGTTAATATTCCTGAGGACAGTGGGGGTGTTTTACACTTCACAGGGTGTATCTGACTGTAGGTCAAGATGTACACAGTGTGTCTGTGAGTGTGTTAATATTAATCTGTGTTCTCTGTCAGTGTGTTAACATTACTGCGGACAGTGGGGGTGTTTTACACTTCACAGGGTGTATCTGACTGTGGGTCATGATATACACAGTGTGTCAGTGAGTGTGTTAATATTAATCTGTGTTCTCTGTCAGTGTGTTAATATTCCTGAGGACAGTGGGGGTGTTTTACACTTCACAGGGTGTATCTGACTGTGGGTCATGATGTACACAGTGTGTCAGTGAGTGTGTTAATATTAATCTGTATTCTCTGTCAGTGTGTTAATATTCCTGAGGACAGTGGGGGTGTTTTACACTTCACAGGGTGTATCTGACTGTGGGTCATGATATACACAGTGTGTCAGTGAGTGTGTTAATATTAATCTGTGTTCTCTGTCAGTGTGTTAATATTACTGAGGACAGTGGGGGTGTTTTACACTTCACAGGGTGTATCTGACTGTGGGTCATGATATACACAGTGTGTCAGTGAGTGTGTTAATATTAATCTGTGTTCTCTGTCAGTGTGTTAATATTACTGAGGGCAGTGGGGGTGTTTTACACTTCACAGGGTGTATCTGACTGTGGGTCATGATATGCACAGTGTGTCAGTGAGTGTGTTAATATTAATCTGTGTTCTCTGTCAGTGTGTTAATATTACTGAGGACAGTGGGGTTGTTTTACACTTCACAGGGTGTATCTGACTGTGGATCATGATATACACAGTGTGTCAGTGAGTGTGTTAATATTAATCTGTGTTCTCTGTCAGTGTGTTAATATTACTGAGGACAGTGGAGGTATTTTATACTTCACAGGGTGTATCTGACTGTGGGTCATGATATACACATTGTGTCAGTGAGTGTGTTAATATTAATCTGTGTTCTCTGTCAGTGTGTTAATATTACTGAGGACAGTGGGGGTGTTTTACACTTCACAGCGTGTATCTGACTGTGGGTCATGATGTACACAGTGTGTCAGTGAGTGTGTTAATATTAATCTGTGTTCTCTGTCAGTGTGTTAATATTACTGAGGACAGTGGGGGTGTTTTACACTTCACAGGGTGTATCTGACTGTGGGTCATGATATACACAGTGTGTCAGTGAGTGTGTTAATATTAATCTGTGTTCTCTGTCAGTGTGTTAATATTACTGAGGACAGTGGGGGTGTTTTACACTTCACAGGGTGTATCTGACTGTGGGTCATGATATACACAGTGTGTCAGTGAGTGTGTTAATATTAATCTGTGTTCTCTGTCAGTGTGTTAATATTACTGAGGACAGTGGGGGTGTTTGACACTTCACAGGGTGTATCTGACTGTGGGTCATGATATACACAGTGTGTCAGTGAGTGTGTTAATATTAATCTGTGTTCTCTGTCAGTGTGTTAATATTACTGAGGACAGTGGGGGTGTTTTACACTTCACAGGGTGTATCTGACAGTGGATCATGATATACACAGTGTGTCAGTGAGTGTGTTAATATTAATCTGTGTTCTCTGTCAGTGTGTTAATCTTACTGAGGACAGTGGGGGTGTTTTACACTTCACAGGGTGTATCTGACTGTGGGTCATGATGTACACAGTGTGTCAGTGAGTGTGTTAATATTAATCTGTGTTCTCTGTCAGTGTGTTAATATTCCTGAGGACAGTGGGGGTGTTTTACACTTCACAGGGTGTATCTGACTGTAGGTCAAGATGTACACAGTGTGTCTGTGAGTGTGTTAATATTAATCTGTGTTCTCTGTCAGTGTGTTAACATTACTGCGGACAGTGGGGGTGTTTTACACTTCACAGGGTGTATCTGACTGTGGGTCATGATATACACAGTGTGTCAGTGAGTGTGTTAATATTAATCTGTGTACTCTGTCAGTGTGTTAATATTCCTGAGACAGTGGGGGTGTTTTACACTTCACAGGGTATATCTGACTGTGGGTCATGATATACACATTGTGTCAGTGAGTGTGTTAATATTAATCTGTGTTCTCTGTCAGTGTGTTAATATTCCTGAGGACAGTGGGGGTGTTTTACACTTCACAGGGTGTATCTGACTGTGGGTCATGATGTACACAGTGTGTCAGTGAGTGTGTTAATATTAATCTGTGTTCTCTGTCAGTGTGTTAATATTCCTGAGGACAGTGGGGGTGTTTTACAATTCACAGGGTGAATCTGACTGTGGGCCATGATATACACAGTGTGTCAGTGAGTGTGTTAATATTAATCTGTGTTCTCTGTCAGTGTGATAATATTCCTGAGGACAGTGGGGGTGTTTTACACTTCACAGGGTGTATCTGACTGTGGGTCATGATATACACATTGTGTCAGTGAGTGTGTTAATATTAATCTGTGTTCTCTGTCAGTGTGTTAATATTACTGAGGACAGTGGGGGTGTTTTACACTTCACAGGGTGTATCTGACTGTGGGTCATGATGTACACAGTGTGTCAGTGAGTGTGTTAATATTAATCTGTGTTCTCTGTCAGTGTGTTAATATTACTGAGGACAGTGGGGGTGTTTTACACTTCACAGGGTGTATCTGACTGTGGGTCATGATATACACAGTGTGTCAGTGAGTGTGTTAATATTAATCTGTGTTCTCTGTCAGTGTGCTAATATTACTGAGGACAGTGGGGGTGTTTTACACTTCACAGGGTGTATCTGACTGTGGATCATGATATACACAGTGTGTCAGTGAGTGTGTTAATATTAATCTGTGTTCTCTGTCAGTGTGTTAATATTACTGAGGACAGTGGGGGTGTTTTACACTTCACAGGGTGTATCTGACTGTGGGTCATGATATACACAGTGTGTCAGTGAGTGTGTTAATATTAATCTGTGTTCTCTGTCAGTGTGTTAATATTCCTGAGGACAGTGGGGGTGTTTTACACTTCACAGGGTGTATCTGACAGTGGATCATGATATACACAGTGTGTCAGTGAGTGTGTTAATATTAATCTGTGTTCTCTGTCAGTGTGTTAATATTACTGAGGACAGTGGGGGTGTTTTACACATCACAGGGTGTATCTGACTGTGGGTCATGATATACACAGTGTGTCAGTGAGTGTGTTAATATTAATCTGTGTTCTCTGTCAGTGTGTTAATATTCCTGAGGACAGTGGGGGTGTTTTACACTTCACAGGGTGTATCTGACTGTGGGTCATGATATACACAGTGTGTCAGTGAATGTGTTAATATTAATCTGTGTACTCTATCAGTGTGTTAATATTGCTGAGGACAGTGGGGGTGTTTTACACTTCACAGTGTGTATCTGGCTGCGGGTCATGATATACACAGTGTGTCAGTGAGTGTGTTAATATTAATCTGTGTTCTCTGTCAGTGTGTTAATATTACTGAGGACAGTGGGGGTGTTTTACACTTCACAGGGTGTATCTGACTGTGGGTCATGATATACACAGTGTGTCAGTGAGTGTGTTAATATTAATCTGTGTTCTCTGTCAGGCTGTTAATATTCCTGAGGACAGTGGGGATGTTTTACACTTCACAGGGTTTATCTGACTGTTGGTTATTATGGACACAGTGTGTCAAAAAGTGTGTTAATATTAATCTGTGTTCTCTGTCAGTGTGTTAATATTTCTGAGGACAGTGAGGGTGTTTTACACTTCACAGTGTGTATCTGATTGTGGGTCATGATGTACACAGTGTGTCAGTGAGTGTGTTAATATTAATCTGTGTTCTATGTTAGTGTGTTAATATTACTGATGACAGTGATGATGTTTTACACTTCACAGGGTGTATCTGACTGTGGGTCATGATGTACACAGTGTGTCAGTGAGTGTGTTAATATTAATCTGTGTTCTCTGTCAGTGTGTTAATATTCCTGAGGACAGTGGGGGTGTTTTGCACTTCACAGGGTTTATCTGACTCTGGGTCATGATATACACAGTGTGTCAGTGAGTGTGTTAATATTAATCTGTGTTCTCTGTCAGTGTGTTAATATTCCTGAGGACAGTGGGGATGTTTTACACTTCACAGGGTGTATCTGACTATGGGTCATGATATACACAGTGTGTCAGTGAGTGTGTTAATATTAATCTGTGTTCTATGTCAGTGTGTTAATATTGCTGAGAACAGTGGGGGTGTTTTACACTTCACAGGGTGTATCTGACTGTGGGTCATGATATACACAGTGTGTCAGTGAGTGTGTTAATATTAATCTGTGTTCTCTGTCAGTGTGTTAATATTACTGAGGACAGTGGGGGTGTTTTACACTTCACAGGGTGTATCTGACTGTGAGTCATGATGTACACAGTGTGTCAGTGAGTGTGTTAATATTAATCTGTGTTCTCTGTCAATGTGTTAATATTACTGAGGACAGTGGGGGTGTTTTACACTTCACAGGGTTTATCTGACTGTGGGTCATGATATATACAGTGTGTCAGTGAGTGTGTTAATATTAATCTGTGTTCTCTGTCAGTGTGTTAATATTTCTGAGGACAGTGGGGGTGTTTTACACTTCACAGGGTGTATCTGACTGTGGGTCATGATGTACACAGTGTGTCAGTGAGTGTGTTAATATTAATCTGTGTTCTCTGTCAGTGTGTTAATATTCCTGAGGACAGTGGGGGTGTTTTACACTTCACAGGGTGTATCTGACTGTGGGTCATGATGTACACAGTGTGTCAGTGAGTGTGTTAATATTAATCTGTGTTCTCTGTCAGTGTGTTAATATTCCTGAGGACAGTGGGGATGTTTTACACTTCACAGGGTGTATCTGACTCTGGGTCATGATATACACAGTGTGTCAGTGAGTGTGTTAATATTAATCTGTGTTCTCTGTCAGTGTGTTAATATTGCTGAGAACAGTGGGGGTGTTTTACATTTCACAGGGTGTATCTGACTGTGGGTCATGATATACACAGTGTGTCAGTGAGTGTGTTAATATTAATCTGTGTTCTCTGTCAGTGTGTTAATATTACTGAGGACAGTGGGGGTGTTTTGCACTTCACAGGGTATATCTGACTGTGGGTCATGATATACACAGTGTGTCAGTGAGTGTGTTAATATTAATCTGTGTTCTCTGTCAGTGTGTTAATATTCCTGAGGACAGTGGGGGTGTTTTACAATACACAGGGTGTATCTGACTGTGGATCATGATATACACAGTGTGTCAGTGAGTGTGTTAATATTAATCTGTGTTCTCTGTCAGTGTGTTAATATTACTGAGGACAGTGGGGGTGTTTTACACTTCACAGGGTTTATCTGACTCTGGGTCATGATATACACAGTGTGTCAGTGAGTGTTTTAATATTAATCTGTGTTCTCTGTCAGTGTGTTAATATTACTGAGGACAGTGGGGTGTTTAACACTTCACAGGGTGTATCTGACGATGGGTCATGATATACACAGTGTGTCAGTGAGTGTGTTAATATTAATCTGTGTTCTCTGTTAGTGTGTTAATATTGCTGAGGACAGTGGGGGTGTTTTACACTTCACAGGGTGTATCTGACTGTGGGTCATGATATACACAGTGTGTCAGTGAGTGTGTTAATATTAATCTGTGTTCTCTGTCAGTGTGTTAATATTCCTGAGGACAGTGGGGGTGTTTTACACTTCACAGGGTGTATCTGACTGTGGGTCATGATATACACAGTGTGTCAGTGAATGTGTTAATATTAATCTGTGTACTCTATCAGTGTGTTGATATTGCTGAGGACAGTGGGGGTGTTTTACACTTCACAGGGTGTATCTGGCTGCGGGTCATGATATACACAGTGTGTCAGTGAGTGTGTTAATATTAATCTGTGTTCTCTGTCAGTGTGTTAATATTACTGAGGACAGTGGGGGTGTTTTACACTTCACAGGGTGTATCTGACTGTGGGTCATGATATACACAGTGTGTCAGTGAGTGTGTTAATATTAATCTGTGTTCTCTGTCAGGGTGTTAATATTCCTGAGGACAGTGGGGATGTTTTACACTTCACAGGGTTTATCTGACTGTTGGTCATGATGGACACAGTGTGTCAGTGAGTGTGTTAATATTAATCTGTGTTCTCTGTCAGTCTGTTAATATTACTGAGGACAGTGGGGGTGTTTTACACTTCACAGGGTGTATCTGACTGTGGGTCATGAAAAACACAGTGTGTCAGTGAGTGTGTTAATATTAATCTGCGTGCTCTGTCCGTGTGTTAATATTCCTGAGGACAGTGGGGATGTTTAACACTTCACAGGGTGTATCTGACTGTGGGTCATGATATACACAGTGTGTCAGTGAGTGTGTTCATATTAATCTGTGTTCTCTGTCAGTGTGTTAATATTACAAAGGACAGTGGGGATGTATTACACTTCACAGGGTGTATCTGACTCTGGGTCATGATATACACAGTGTGCCAGTGACTGTTTTAATATTAATCTGTGTTCTCTGTCAGTGTGTTAATATTACTGAGCACAGTGGGGGTGTTTTACACTTCACAGGGTGTATCTGACAGTGGGTCATGATATACACAGTGTGTCAGTGAGTGTGTTAATATTAATCTGTGTTCTCTCTCAGTGTGTTAATATTACTGAGGACAGTGGGGGTGTTTTACACTTCACAGGGTTTATCTGACTCTGGGTCATGATATACACAGTGTGTCAGTGAGTGTGTTAATATTAATCTGTGTTCTCTGTCAGTGTGTTAATATTACTGAGGACAGTGGGGGTGTTTTACACTTCACAGGGTTTATCTGACTCTGGGTCATGATGTACACAGTGTGTCAGTGAGTGTGTTAATATTAATCTGTGTGCTCTGTCAGTGTGTTAATATTCCTGAGGACAGTGGGGATCTTTTACACATCACAGGGTGTATCTGACTATGGGTCATGTTATACACAGTGTGTCAGTGAGTGTGTTAATAATAATCTGTGTTCTCTGTCAGTGTGTTAATATTGCTGAGAACAGTGGGGGTGTTTTACACTTCACAGGGTGTATCTGACTGTGGGTCATGATATACACAGTGTGTCAGTGAGTGTGTTAATATTAATCTGTGTTCTCTGTCAGTGTGTTAATATTCCTGAGGACAGTGGGGATGTTTTACACTTCACAGGGTGTATCTGACTATGGGTCATGTTATACACAGTGTGTCAGTGAGTGTGTTAATAATAATCTGTGTTCTCTGTCAGTGTGTTGATATTGCTGAGAACAGTGGGGATGTTTTACACTTCACAGGGTGTATCTGACTGTGGGTCATGATATACACAGTGTGTCAGTGAGTGTGTTAATATTAATCTGTGCTCTCTGTCAGTGTGTTAATATTACTGAGGACAGTGGGGGTGTTTTACACTTCACAGGGTGTATCCGACTGTGAGTCATGATGTGCACAGTGTGTCAGTGAGTGTGTTAATATTAATCTGTGTTCTCTGTCAGTGTGTTAATATTACTGAGGACAGTGGGGGGGTGTTACACTTCACAGGGTTTATCTGACTGTGGGTCATGATATACACAGTGTGTCAGTGAGTGTGTTAATATTAATCTGTGTTCTCTGTCAGTGTGTTAATATTTCTGAGGACAGTGAGGGTGTTTTACACTTCACAGTGTGTATCTGATTGTGGGTCATGATATACACAGTGTGTCAGTGAATGTGTTAATATTAATCTGTGTACTCTATCAGTGTGTTGATATTGCTGAGGACAGTGGGGGTGTTTTACACTTCACAGGGTGTATCTGGCTGCGGGTCATGATATACACAGTGTGTCAGTGAGTGTATTAATATTAATCTGTGTTCTCTGTTAGTGTGTTAATATTACTGATGACAGTGGGGATGTTTTACACTTCACAGGGTGTATCTGACTGTGGGTCATGATGTACACAGTGTGTCAGTAAGTGTGTTAATATTAATCTGTGTTCTCTGTCAGTGTGTTAATATTCCTGAGGACAGTGGGGGTGTTTTACACTTCACAGGGTTTATCTGACTGTGGGTCATGATATACACAGTGTGTCAGTGAGTGTGTTAATATTAATCTGTGTTCTCTGTCAGTGTGTTAATATTCCTGAGGACAGTGGGGATGTTTTACACTTCACAGGGTGTATCTGACTATGGGTCATGATATACACAGTGTGTCAGTGAGTGTGTTAATATTTATCTGTGTTCTCTGTCAGTGTGTTAATATTGCTGAGAACAGTGGGGCTGTTTTACACTTCACAGGGTGTATCTGACTGTGGGTCATGATATACACAGTGTGTCAGTGAGTGTGTTACTATTAATCTGTGTTCTCTGTCAGTGTGTTAATATTACTGAGGACAGTGGGGGTGTTTTACACTTCACAGGGTGTATCTGACTGCGAGTCATGATGTACACAGTGTGTCAGTGAGTGTGTTATTATTAATCTGTGTTCTCTGTCAATGTGTTAATATTACTGAGGACAGTGGGGGTGTTTTACACTTCACAGGGTTTATCTGACTGTGGGTCATGATATACACAGTGTGTCAGTGAGTGTGTTAATATTAATCTGTGTTCTCTGTCAGTGTGTTAATATTTCTGAGGACAGTGGGGGTGTTTTTCACTTCACAGGGTGTATCTGACTGTGGGTCATGATGTACACAGTGTGTCAGTGAGTGTGTTAATATTAATCTGTGTTCTCTGTCAGTGTGTCAATATTACTGATGACAGTGGGGATGTTTTACACTTCACAGGGTGTATCTGACTGTGGGTCATTATGTACACAGTGTGTCAGTGAGTGTGTTAATATTAATCTGTGTTCTCTGTCAGTGTGTTAATATTCCTGAGGACAGTGGGGGTGTTTTACACTTCACAGGGTATATCTGACTGTGGGTCATGATATACACAGTGTGTCAGTGAGTGTGTTAATATTAATCTGTGTTCTCTGTCAGTGTGTTAATATTCCTGAGGACAGTGGGGGTGTTTTACACTTCACAGGGTGTATCTGACTGTGGATCATGATATACACAGTGTGTCAGTGAGTGTGTTAATATTAATCTGTGTTCTCTGTCAGTGTGTTAATATTGCTGAGGACAGTGGGGGTGTTTTACACTTCACAGGGTTTATCTGACTCTGGGTCATGATATACACAGTGTGTCAGTGAGTGTGTTAACATTAATCTGTGTTCTCTGTCAGTGTGTTAATATTCCTGAGGACAGTGGGGATGTTTTACACTTCACAGGGTGTATCTGACTTTGGGTCATGATATACACAGTGTGTCAGAGAGTGTGTTAATATTAATCTGTGTTCTCTGTCAGTGTGTTAATATTTCTGAGGACAGTGGGGGTGTTTTACACTTCACAGGGTGTATCTGACTGTGGGTCATGATGTACACAGTGTGTCAGTGAGTGTGTTAATATTAATCTGTGTTCTCTGTCAGTGTGTTAATATTACTGATGACAGTGGGGATGTTTTACACTTCACAGGGTGTATCTGACTCTGGGTCATGATATACACAGTGTGCCAGTGAGTGTTTTAATATTAATCTGTGTTCTCTGTCAGTGTGTTAATATTACTGAGCACAGTGGGGGTGTTTTACACTTCACAGGGTGTATCTGACAGTGGGTCATGATATACACAGTGTGTCAGTGAGTGTGTTAATATTAATCTGTGTTCTCTCTCAGTGTGTTAATATTACTGAGGACAGTGGGGGTGTTTTACACTTCACAGGGTTTATCGGACTCTGGGTCATGATATACACAGTGTGTCAGTGAGTGTGTTAATATTAATCTGTGTTCTCTGTCAGTGTGTTAATATTACTGAGGACAGTGGGGGTGTTTTACACTTCACAGGGTTTATCTGACTCTGGGTCATGATGTACACAGTGTGTCAGTGAGTGTGTTAATATTAATCTGTGTGCTCTGTCAGTGTGTTAATATTCCTGAGGACAGTGGGGATCTTTTACACATCACAGGGTGTATCTGACTATGGGTCATGTTATACACAGTGTGTCAGTGAGTGTGTTAATAATAATCTGTGTTCTCTGTCAGTGTGTTAATATTCCTGAGGACAGTGGGGATGTTTTACACTTCACAGGGTGTATCTGACTATGGGTCATGTTATACACAGTGTGTCAGTGAGTGTGTTAATAATAATCTGTGTTCTCTGTCAGTGTGTTGATATTGCTGAGAACAGTGGGGATGTTTTACACTTCACAGGGTGTATCTGACTGTGGGTCATGATATACACAGTGTGTCCGTGAGTGTGTTAATATTAATCTGTGCTCTCTGTCAGTGTGTTAATATTACTGAGGACAGTGGGGGTGTTTTACACTTCACAGGGTGTATCCGACTGTGAGTCATGATGTGCACAGTGTGTCAGTGAGTGTGTTAATATTAATCTGTGTTCTCTGTCAGTGTGTTAATATTACTGAGGACAGTGGGGGTGTTTTACACTTCACAGGGTTTATCTGACTGTGGGTCATGATATACACAGTGTGTCAGTGAGTGTGTTAATATTAATCTGTATTCTCTGTCAGTGTGTTAATATTTCTGAGGACAGTGAGGGTGTTTTGCACTTCACAGTGTGTATCTGATTGTGGGTCATGATGTACACAGTGTGTCAGTGAGTGTGTTAATATTAATCTGTGTTCTCTGTTAGTGTGTTAATATTACTGATGACAGTGGGGATGTTTTACACTTCACAGGGTGTATCTGACTGTGGGTCATGATGTACACAGTGTGTCAGTGAGTGTGTTAATATTAATCTGTGTTCTCTGTCAGTGTGTTAATATTCCTGAGGACAGTGGGGGTGTTTTACACTTCACAGGGTTTATCTGACTGTGGGTCATGATATACACAGTGTGTCAGTGAGTGTGTTAATATTAATCTGTGTTCTCTGTCAGTGTGTTAATATTCCTGAGGACAGTGGGGATGTTTTACACTTCACAGGGTGTACCTGACTATGGGTCATGATATACACAGTGTGTCAGTGAGTGTGTTAATATTAATCTGTGTTCTCTGTCAGTGTGTTAATATTGCTGAGAACAGTGGGGGTGTTTTACACTTCACAGGGTGTATCTGACTGTGGGTCATGATATACACAGTGTGTCAGTGAGTGTGTTAATATTAATTTGTGTTCTCTGTCAGTGTGTTAATATTACTGAGGACAGTGGGGGTGTTTTACACTTCACAGGGTGTATCTGACTGTGAGTCATGATGTACACAGTGTGTCAGTGAGTGTGTTAATATTAATCTGTGTTCTCTGTCAATGTGTTAATATTACTGAGGACAGTGGGGGTGTTTTACACTTCACAGGGTTTATCTGACTGTGGGTCATGATATACACAGTGTGTCAGTGAGTGTGTTAATATTAATCTGTGTTCTCTGTCAGTGTGTTATTATTTCTGAGGACAGTGGGGGTGTTTTACACTTCACAGGGTGTATCTGACTGTGGGTCATGATGTACACAGTGTGTCAGTGAGTGTGTTAATATTAATCTGTGTTCTCTGTCAGTGTGTTAATATTACTGAGGACAGTGGGGATGTTTTACACTTCACAGGGTGTATCTGACTGTGGGTCATTATGTACACAGTGTGTCAGTGAGTGTGTTAATATTAATCTGTGTTCTCTGTCAAGGTGTTAATATTACTGAGGACAGTGGGGGTGTTTTACACTTCACAGGGTTTATCTGACTGTGGGTCATGATATACACAGTGTGTCAGTGAGTGTGTTAATATTAATCTGTGTTCTCTGTCAGTGTGTTATTATTTCTGAGGACATTGGGGGTGTTTTACACTTCACAGGGTGTATCTGACTGTGGGTCATGATGTACACAGTGTGTCAGTGAGTGTGTTAATATTAATCTGTGTTCTCTGTCAGTGTGTTAATATTACTGATGACAGTGGGGATGTTTTACACTTCACAGGGTGTATCTGACTGTGGGTCATTATGTACACAGTGTGTCAGTGAGTGTGTTAATATTAATCTGTGTTCTCTGTCAGTGTGTTAATATTCCTGAGGACAGTGGGGGTGTTTTACACTTCACAGGGTATATCTGACTGTGGGTCATGATATACACAGTGTGTCAGTGAGTGTGTTAATATTAATCTGTGTTCTCTGTCAGTGTGTTAATATTCCTGAGGACAGTGGGGGTGTTTTACACTTCACAGGGTGTATCTGACTGTGGATCATGATATACACAGTGTGTCAGTGAGTGTGTTAATATTAATCTGTGTTCTCTGTCAGTGTGTTAATATTACTGAGGACAGTGGGGGTGTTTTACACTTCACAGGGTTTATCTGACTCTGGGTCATGATATACACAGTGTGTCAGTGATTGTGTTAATATTAATCTGTGTTCTCTGTCAGTGTGTTAATATTCCTGAGGACAGTGGGGATGTTTTACACTTCACAGGGTGTATCTGACTATGGTTCATGATATACACAGTGTGTCAGAGAGTGTGTTAATATTAATCTGTGTTCTCTGTCAGTGTGTTAATATTTCTGAGGACAGTGGGGGTGTTTTACACTTCACAGGGTGTATCTGACTGTGGGTCATGATGTACACAGTGTGTCAGTGAGTGTGTTAATATTAATCTGTGTTCTCTGTCAGTGTGTTAATATTACTGATGACAGTGGGGATGTTTTACACTTCACAGGGTGTATCTGACTGTGGGTCATTATGTACACAGTGTGTCAGTGAGTGTGTTACTATTAATCTGTGTTCTCTGTCAGTGTGTTAATATTCCTGAGGACAGTGGGGGTGTTTTACACTTCACAGGGTATATCTGACTGTGGGTCATGATATGCACAGTGTGTCAGTGAGTGTGTTAATATTAATCTGTGTTCTCTGTCAGTGTGTTAATATTCCTGAGGACAGTGGGGATGTTTTACACTTCACAGGGTGTATCTGACTACGGGTCATGATATACACAGTGTGTCAGTGAGTGTGTTAATATTAATCTGTGTTCTCTGTCAGTGTGTTAATATTGCTGAGAACAGTGGGGGAGTTTTACACTTCACAGGGTGTATCTGACTGTGGGTCATGATATACACAGTGTGTCAGTGAGTGTGTTAATATTAATCTGTGCTCTCTGTCAGTGTGTTAATATTACTGAGGGCAGTGGGGGTGTTTTACACTTCACAGGGTGTATCTGACTGTGAGTCATGATGTACACAGTGTGTCAGTGAGTGTGTTAATATTAATCTGTGTTCTCTGTCAGTGTGTTAATATTACTGTGGACAGTGGGGGTGTTTTACACTTCACAGGGTTTATCTGACTGTGGGTCATGATATACACAGTGTGTCAGTGAGTGTGTTAATATTAATCTGTGTTCTCTGTCAGTGTGTTAATATTTCTGAGGACAGTGGGGGTGTTTTACACTTCACAGGGTGTATCTGACTGTGGGTCATGATGTACACAGTGTGTCAGTGAGTGTGTTAATATTAATCTGTGTTCTCTGTTAGTGTGCTAATATTACTGATGACAGTGGGGATGTTTTACACTTCACAGGGTGTATCTGACTGCGGGTCATGATGTACACAGTGTGTCAGTGAGTGTGTTAATATTAATCTGTGTTCTCTGTCAGTGTGTTAATATTCCTGAGGACAGTGGGGGTGTTTTACACTTCACAGGGTATATCTGACTGTGGGTCATGATGTACACAGTGTGTCAGTGAGTGTGTTAATATTAATCTGTGTTCTCTGTCAGTGTGTTAATATTCCTGAGGACAGTGGGGGTGTTTTACACTTCACAGGGTGTATCTGACTGTGGGTCATGATATACACAGTGTGTCAGTGAGTGTGTTAATATTAATCTGTGTACTCTGTCAGTGTGTTAATATTGCTGAGGACAGTGGGGGTGCTTTACACTTCACAGGGTGTATCTGGCTGCGGGTCATGATATACACAGTGTGTCAGTGAGTGTGTTAATATTAATCTGTGTTCTCTGTCAGGGTGTTAATATTCCTGAGGACAGTGGGGATGTTTTACACTTCACAGGGTTTATCTGACTGTTGGTCATGATGGACACAGTGTGTCAGTGAGTGTGTTAATATTAATCTGTGTTCTCTGTCAGTGTGTTAATATTACTGAGGACAGTGGGGGTGTTTTACACTTCACAGGGTGTATCTGACTGTGGGTCATGATATACACAGTGTGTCAGTGAGTGTGTTAATATTAATCTGTGTTCTCTGTCAGTGTGTTAATATTCCTGAGGACAGTGGGTATGTTTAACACTTCACAGGGTGTATCTGACTGTGGGTCATGATATACACAGTGTGTCAGTGAGTGTGTTAATATTAATCTGTGTTCTCTGTCAGTGTGTTAATATTCCTGAGGACAGTGGGGGTGTTTTACACTTCACAGGGTATATCTGACTGTGGGTCATGATGTACACAGTGTGTCAGTGAGTGTGTTAATATTAATCTGTGTTCTCTGTCAGTGTGTTAATATTCCTGAGGACAGTGGGGGTCTTTTACACTTCACAGGGTGTATCTGACTGTGGGTCATGATATACACAGTGTGTCAGTGAGTGTGTTAATATTAATCTGTGTACTCTGTCAGTGTGTTAATATTGCTGAGGACAGTGGGGGTGCTTTACACTTCACAGGGTGTATCTGGCTGCGGGTCATGATATACACAGTGTGTCAGTGAGTGTGTTAATATTAATCTGTGTTCTCTGTCAGGGTGTTAATATTCCTGAGGACAGTGGGGATGTTTTACACTTCACAGGGTTTATCTGACTGTTGGTCATGATGGACACAGTGTGTCAGTGAGTGTGTTAATATTAATCTGTGTTCTCTGTCAGTGTGTTAATATTACTGATGACAGTGGGGGTGTTTTACACTTCACAGGGTGTATCTGACTGTGGGTCATGATATACACAGTGTGTCAGTGAGTGTGTTAATATTAATCTGTGTTCTCTGTCAGTGTGTTAATATTCCTGAGGACAGTGGGTATGTTTAACACTTCACAGGGTGTATCTGACTGTGGGTCATGATATACACAGTGTGTCAGTGAGTGTGTTAATATTAATCTGTGTTCTCTGTCAGTGTGTTAATATTCCTGAGGACAGTGGGGATGTTTTACACTTCACAGGGTGTATCTGACTATGGGTCATGATATACACAGTGTGTCAGTGAGTGTGTTAATAATAATCTGTGTTCTCTGTCAGTGTGTTAATATTACTGATGACAGTGGGGATGTTTCACACTTCACAGGGTGTATCTGACTGTGGGTCATTATGTACACAGTGTGTCAGTGAGTGTGTTACTATTAATCTGTGTTCTCTGTCAGTGTGTTAATATTCCTGAGGACAGTGGGGGTGTTTTACACTTCACAGGGTATATCTGACTGTGGGTCATGATATGCACAGTGTGTCAGTGAGTGTGTTAATATTAATCTGTGTTCTCTGTCAGTGTGTTAATATTCCTGAGGACAGTGGGGATGTTTTACACTTCACAGGGTGTATCTGACTACGGGTCATGATATACACAGTGTGTCAGTGAGTGTGTTAATATTAATCTGTGTTCTCTGTCAGTGTGTTAATATTGCTGAGAACAGTGGGGGTGTTTTACACTTCACAGGGTGTATCTGACTGTGGGTCATGATATACACAGTGTGTCAGTGAGTGTGTTAATATTAATCTGTGCTCTCTGTCAGTGTGTTAATATTACTGTGGACAGTGGGGGTGTTTTACACTTCACAGGGTTTATCTGACTGTGGGTCATGATATACACAGTGTGTCAGTGAGTGTGTTAATATTAATCTGTGTTCTCTGTCAGTGTGTTAATATTTCTGAGGACAGTGGGGGTGTTTTACACTTCACAGGGTGTATCTGACTGTGGGTCATGATGTACACAGTGTGTCAGTGAGTGTGTTAATATTAATCTGTGTTCTCTGTTAGTGTGCTAATATTACTGATGACAGTGGGGATGTTTTACACTTCACAGGGTGTATCTGACTGCGGGTCATGATGTACACAGTGTGTCAGTGAGTGTGTTAATATTAATCTGTGTTCTCTGTCAGTGTGTTAATATTCCTGAGGACAGTGGGGGTCTTTTACACTTCACAGGGTGTATCTGACTGTGGGTCATGATATACACAGTGTGTCAGTGAGTGTGTTAATATTAATCTGTGTACTCTGTCAGTGTGTTAATATTGCTGAGGACAGTGGGGGTGCTTTACACTTCACAGGGTGTATCTGGCTGCGGGTCATGATATACACAGTGTGTCAGTGAGTGTGTTAATATTAATCTGTGTTCTCTGTCAGGGTGTTAATATTCCTGAGGACAGTGGGGATGTTTTACACTTCACAGGGTTTATCTGACTGTTGGTCATGATGGACACAGTGTGTCAGTGAGTGTGTTAATATTAATCTGTGTTCTCTGTCAGTGTGTTAATATTACTGAGGACAGTGGGGGTGTTTTACACTTCACAGGGTGTATCTGACTGTGGGTCATGATATACACAGTGTGTCAGTGAGTGTGTTAATATTAATCTGTGTTCTCTGTCAGTGTGTTAATATTCCTGAGGACAGTGGGTATGTTTAACACTTCACAGGGTGTATCTGACTGTGGGTCATGATATACACAGTGTGTCAGTGAGTGTGTTAATATTAATCTGTGTTCTCTGTCAGTGTGTTAATATTCCTGAGGACAGTGGGGATGTTTTACACTTCACAGGGTGTATCTGACTATGGGTCATGATATACACAGTGTGTCAGTGAGTGTGTTAATAATAATCTGTGTTCTCTGTCAGTGTGTTAATATTACTGATGACAGTGGGGATGTTTCACACTTCACAGGGTGTATCTGACTGTGGGTCATTATGTACACAGTGTGTCAGTGAGTGTGTTACTATTAATCTGTGTTCTCTGTCAGTGTGTTAATATTCCTGAGGACAGTGGGGGTGTTTTACACTTCACAGGGTATATCTGACTGTGGGTCATGATATGCACAGTGTGTCAGTGAGTGTGTTAATATTAATCTGTGTTCTCTGTCAGTGTGTTAATATTCCTGAGGACAGTGGGGATGTTTTACACTTCACAGGGTGTATCTGACTACGGGTCATGATATACACAGTGTGTCAGTGAGTGTGTTAATATTAATCTGTGTTCTCTGTCAGTGTGTTAATATTGCTGAGAACAGTGGGGGTGTTTTACACTTCACAGGGTGTATCTGACTGTGGGTCATGATATACACAGTGTGTCAGTGAGTGTGTTAATATTAATCTGTGCTCTCTGTCAGTGTGTTAATATTACTGTGGACAGTGGGGGTGTTTTACACTTCACAGGGTTTATCTGACTGTGGGTCATGATATACACAGTGTGTCAGTGAGTGTGTTAATATTAATCTGTGTTCTCTGTCAGTGTGTTAATATTTCTGAGGACAGTGGGGGTGTTTTACACTTCACAGGGTGTATCTGACTGTGGGTCATGATGTACACAGTGTGTCAGTGAGTGTGTTAATATTAATCTGTGTTCTCTGTTAGTGTGCTAATAATACTGATGACAGTGGGGATGTTTTACACTTCACAGGGTGTATCTGACTGCGGGTCATGATGTACACAGTGTGTCAGTGAGTGTGTTAATATTAATCTGTGTTCTCTGTCAGTGTGTTAATATTCCTGAGGACAGTGGGGGTGTTTTACACTTCACAGGGTATATCTGACTGTGGGTCATGATGTACACAGTGTGTCAGTGAGTGTGTTAATATTAATCTGTGTTCTCTGTCAGTGTGTTAATATTCCTGAGGACAGTGGGGGTGTTTTACACTTCACAGGGTGTATCTGACTGTGGGTCATGATATACACAGTGTGTCAGTGAGTGTGTTAATATTAATCTGTGTACTCTGTCAGTGTGTTAATATTGCTGAGGACAGTGGGGGTGCTTTACACTTCACAGGGTGTATCTGGCTGCGGGTCATGATATACACAGTGTGTCAGTGAGTGTGTTAATATTAATCTGTGTTCTCTGTCAGGGTGTTAATATTCCTGAGGACAGTGGGGATGTTTTACACTTCACAGGGTTTATCTGACTGTTGGTCATGATGGACACAGTGTGTCAGTGAGTGTGTTAATATTAATCTGTGTTCTCTGTCAGTGTGTTAATATTACTGAGGACAGTGGGGGTGTTTTACACTTCACAGGGTGTATCTGACTGTGGGTCATGATATACACAGTGTGTCAGTGAGTGTGTTAATATTAATCTGTGTTCTCTGTCAGTGTGTTAATATTCCTGAGGACAGTGGGTATGTTTAACACTTCACAGGGTGTATCTGACTGTGGGTCATGATATACACAGTGTGTCAGTGAGTGTGTTAATATTAATCTGTGTTCTCTGTCAGTGTGTTAATATTCCTGAGGACAGTGGGGATGTTTTACACTTCACAGGGTGTATCTGACTATGGGTCATGATATACACAGTGTGTCAGTGAGTGTGTTAATAATAATCTGTGTTCTCTGTCAGTGTGTTAATATTACTGAGGACAGTGGGGGTGTTTTACACTTCACAGGGTGTATCTGACTGTGGGTCATGATATGCACAGTGTGTCAGTGAGTGTGTTAATATTAATCTGTGTTCTCTGTCTGGGTGTTAATATTCCTGAGGACAGTGGGGATGTTTTACACTTCACAGGGTTTATCTGACTGTTGGTTATGATGGACACAGTGTGTCAGTGAGTGTGTTAATATTAATCTGTGTTCTCTGTCAGTGTGTTAATATTACTGAGGACAGTGGTGGTGTTTTCCACTTCACAGGGTGTATCTGACTGTGGGTCATGATATACACAGTGTGTCAGTGAGTGTGTTAATATTAATCTCTGTTCTCTGTCAGTGTGTTAATATTCCTGAGGACAGTGGGGATGTTTTACACTTCACAGGGTGTATCTCACTCTGCGTCATGATATACACAGTGTGCCAGTGAGTGTTTTAATATTAATCTGTGTTCTCTGTCAGTGTGTTAATATTACTGAGGACAGTGGGGATGTTTTACACTTCACAGGGTGTATCTGACAGTGGGTCATGATATACACAGTGTGTCAGTGAGTGTGTTAATATTAATCTGTGTTCTCTGTCAGTGTGTTAATATTACTGAGGACAGTGGGGGTGTTTTACACTTCACAGGGTTTATCTGACTCTGGGTCATGATATACACAGTGTGTCAGTGAGTGTTTTAATATTAATCTGTGTTCTCTGTCAGTGTGTTAATATTCCTGAGGACAGTGGGTATGTTTAACACTTCACAGGGTGTATCTGACTGTGGGTCATGATATACACAGTGTGTCAGTGAGTGTGTTAATATTAATCTGTGTTCTCTGTCAGTGTGTTAATATTCCTGAGGACAGTGGGGATGTTTTACACTTCACAGGGTGTATCTGACTATGGGTCATGATATACACAGTGTGTCAGTGAGTGTGTTAATAATAATCTGTGTTCTCTGTCAGTGTGTTAATATTACTGAGGACAGTGGGGGTGTTTTACACTTCACAGGGTGTATCTGACTGTGGGTCATGATATGCACAGTGTGTCAGTGAGTGTGTTAATATTAATCTGTGTTCTCTGTCTGGGTGTTAATATTCCTGAGGACAGTGGGGATGTTTTACACTTCACAGGGTTTATCTGACTGTTGGTTATGATGGACACAGTGTGTCAGTGAGTGTGTTAATATTAATCTGTGTTCTCTGTCAGTGTGTTAATATTACTGAGGACAGTGGTGGTGTTTTCCACTTCACAGGGTGTATCTGACTGTGGGTCATGATATACACAGTGTGTCAGTGAGTGTGTTAATATTAATCTGTGTTCTCTGTCAGTGTGTTAATATTCCTGAGGACAGTGGGGATGTTTTACACTTCACAGGGTGTATCTCACTCTGCGTCATGATATACACAGTGTGCCAGTGAGTGTTTTAATATTAATCTGTGTTCTCTGTCAGTGTGTTAATATTACTGAGGACAGTGGGGATGTTTTACACTTCACAGGGTGTATCTGACAGTGGGTCATGATATACACAGTGTGTCAGTGAGTGTGTTAATATTAATCTGTGTTCTCTGTCAGTGTGTTAATATTACTGAGGACAGTGGGGGTGTTTTACACTTCACAGGGTTTACCTGACTCTGGGTCATGATATACACAGTGTGTCAGTGAGTGTTTTAATATTAATCTGTGTTCTCTGTCAGTGTGTTAATATTCCTGAGGACAGTGGGGATGTTTTACACTTCACAGGGTGTATCTGACTATGGGTCATGATTTACACAGTGTGTCAGTGAGTGTGTTAATATTAATCTGTGTTCTCTGTCAGTGTGTTAATATTACTGAGGACAGTGGGGGTGTTTTACACTTCACAGGGTTTATCTGACTCTGGGTCATGATATACATAGTGTGTCAGTGAGTGTGTTAATATTAATCTGTGTTCTCTGTCAGTGTGTTAATATTCCTGAGTACAGTGGGGATGTTTTACACTTCACAGGGTGTATCTGACTGTGGGTCATAATGTACACAGTGTGTCAGTGAGTGTGTTAATATTAATCTGTGTTCTCTGTCAGTGTGTTAATATTACTGATGACAGTGGGGATGTTTTACACTTCACAGGGTGTATCTGACTGTGGGTCATTATGTACACAGTGTGTCAGTGAGAGTGTTAATATTAATCTGTGTTCTCTGTCAGTGTGTTAATATTCCTGAGGACAGTGGGGGTGTTTTACACTTCACAGGGTATATCTGACTGTGGGTCATGATATGCACAGTGTGTCAGTGAGTGTGTTAATATTAATCTGTGTTCTCTGTCAGTGTGTTAATAAACCTGAGGACAGTGGGGATGTTTTACACTTCACAGGGTGTATCTGACTACGGGTCATGATATACACAGTGTGTCAGTGAGTGTGTTAATATTAATCTGTGTTCTCTGTCAGTGTGTTAATATTGCTGAGAACAGTGGGGGTGTTTTACACTTCACAGGGTGTATCTGACTGTGGGTCATGATATAAACAGTGTGTCAGTGAGTGTGTTAATATTAATCTGTGCTCTCTGTCAGTGTGTTAATATTACTGAGGGCAGTGGGGGTGTTTTACACTTCACAGGGTGTATCTGACTGTGAGTCATGATGTACACAGTGTGTCAGTGAGTGTGTTAATATTAATCTGTGTTCTCTGTCAGTGTGTTAATATTACTGTGGACAGTGGGGGTGTTTTACACTTCACAGGGTTTATCTGACTGTGGGTCATGATATACACAGTGTGTCAGTGAGTGTGTTAATATTAATCTGTGTTCTCTGTCAGTGTGTTAATATTTCTGAGGACAGTGGGGGTGTTTTACACTTCACAGGGTGTATCTGACTGTGGGTCATGATGTACACAGTGTGTCAGTGAGTGTGTTAATATTAATCTGTGTTCTCTGTTAGTGTGCTAATATTACTGATGACAGTGGGGATGTTTTACACTTCACAGGGTGTATCTGACTGCGGGTCATGATGTACACAGTGTGTCAGTGAGTGTGTTAATATTAATCTGTGTTCTCTGTCAGTGTGTTAATATTCCTGAGGACAGTGGGGGTGTTTTACACTTCACAGGGTATATCTGACTGTGGGTCATGATATACACAGTGTGTCAGTGAGTGTGTTAATATTAATCTGTGTTCTCTGTCAGTGTGTTAATATTCCTGAGGACAGTGGGGGTGTTTTAAACTTCACAGGGTGTATCTGACTGTGGGTCATGATATACACAGTGTGTCAGTGAGTGTGTTAATATTAATCTGTGTACTCTGTCAGTGTGTTAATATTGCTGAGGACAGTGGGGGTGCTTTACACTTCACAGGGTGTATCTGGCTGCGGGTCATGATATACACAGTGTGTCAGTGAGTGTGTTAATATTAATCTGTGTTCTCTGTCAGTGTGTTAATATTCCTGAGGACAGTGGGGATGTTTTACACTTCACAGGGTTTATCTGACTGTTGGGCATGATGGACACAGTGTGTCAGTGAGTGTGTTAATATTAATCTGTGTTCTCTGTCAGTGTGTTAATATTACTGAGGACAGTGGGGGTGTTTTACACTTCACAGGGTGTATCTGACTGTGGGTCATGATATACACAGTGTGTCAGTGAGTGTGTTAATATTAATCTGTGTTCTCTGTCAGTGTGTTAATATTCCTGAGGACAGTGGGTATGTTTAACACTTCACAGGGTGTATCTGACTGTGGGTCATGATATACACAGTGTGTCAGTGAGTGTGTTAATATTAATCTGTGTTCTCTGTCAGTGTGTTAATATTCCTGAGGACAGTGGGGATGTTTTACACTTCACAGGGTGTATCTGACTATGGGTCATGATATACACAGTGTGTCAGTGAGTGTGTTAATAATAATCTGTGTTCTCTGTCAGTGTGTTAATATTACTGAGGACAGTGGGGGTGTTTTACACTTCACAGGGTGTATCTGACTGTGGGTCATGATATACACAGTGTGTCAGTGAGTGTGTTAATATTAATCTGTGTTCTCTGTCTGTGTGTTAATATTCCTGAGGACAGTGGGGATGTTTTACACTTCACAGGGTTTATCTGACTGTTGGTTATGATGGACACAGTGTGTCAGTGAGTGTGTTAATATTAATCTGTGTTCTCTGTCAGTGTGTTAATATTACTGAGGACAGTGGTGGTGTTTTCCACTTCACAGGGTGTATCTGACTGTGGGTCATGATATACACAGTGTGTCAGTGAGTGTGTTAATATTAATCTGTGTTCTCTGTCAGTGTGTTAATATTCCTGAGGACAGTGGGGATGTTTAACACTTCACAGGGTGTATCTGACTGTGGGTCATGATATACACAGTGTGTCAGTGAGTGTGTTCATATTAATCTGTGTTCTCTGTCAGTGTGTTAATATTACTGAGGACAGTGGGGATGTTTTACACTTCACAGGGTGTATCTCACTCTGCGTCATGATATACACAGTGTGCCAGTGAGTGTTTTAATATTAATCTGTGTTCTCTGTCAGTGTGTTAATATTACT
The DNA here is from genome assembly GCF_036365525.1 of Heterodontus francisci. Classification (NCBI taxonomy): domain Eukaryota; kingdom Metazoa; phylum Chordata; class Chondrichthyes; order Heterodontiformes; family Heterodontidae; genus Heterodontus; species Heterodontus francisci. Next base: position 3,671,164 of record NW_027140567.1, read on the forward strand.
GAGGACAGTGGGGATGTTTTACACTTCACAGGGTGTATCTGACAGTGGGTCATGATATACACAGTGTGTCAGTGAGTGTGTTAATATTAATCTGTGTTCTCTGTCAGTGTGTTAATATTACTGAGGACAGTGGGGGTGTTTTACACTTCACAGGGTTTATCTGACTCTGGGTCATGATATACACAGTGTGTCAGTGAGTGTTTTAATATTAATCTGTGTTCTCTGTCAGTGTGTTAATATTCCTGAGGACAGTGGGGATGTTTTACACTTCACAGGGTGTATCTGACTATGGGTCATGATTTACACAGTGTGTCAGTGAGTGTGTTAATATTAATCTGTGTTCTCTGTCAGTGTGTTAATATTACTGAGGACAGTGGGGGTGTTTTACACTTCACAGGGTTTATCTGACTCTGGGTCATGATATACACAGTGTGTCAGTGAGTGTGTTAATATTAATCTGTGTTCTCTGTCAGTGTGTTAATATTCCTGAGTACAGTGGGGATGTTTTACACTTCACAGGGTTTATCTGACTGTGGGTCATGATATACACAGTGTGTCAGTGAGTGTGTTAATATTAATCTGTGTTCTCTGTCAGTGTGTTAATATTCCTGAGGACAGTGGGGATGTTTTACACTTCACAGGGTGTATCTGACTATGGGTCATGATATACACAGTGTGTCAGTGAGTGTGTTAATATTAATCTGTGTTCTCTGTCAGTGTGTTAATATTGCTGAGAACAGTGGGGGTGTTTTACACTTCACAGGGTGTATCTGACTATGGGTCATGATATACACAGTGTGTCAGTGAGTGTGTTAATATTAATCTGTGTTCTCTGTCAGTGTGTTAATATTACTGCGGACAGTGGGGGTGTTTTACACTTCACAGGGTGTAGCTGACTGTGAGTCATGATGTACACAGTGTGTCAGTGAGTGTGTTAATATTAATCTGTGTTCTCTGTCAGTGTGTTAATATTACTGAGGACAGTGGGGGTGTTTTACACTTCACAGGGTGTATCTGACTGTCGGTCATGATATACACAGTGTGTCAGTGAGTGTGTTAATATTAATCTGTGTTCTCTGTCAGTGTGTTAATATTCCTGAGTACAGTGGGGATGTTTTACACTTCACAGGGTTTATCTGACTGTGGGTCATGATATACACAGTGTGTCAGTGAGTGTGTTAATATTAATCTGTGTTCTCTGTCAGTGTGTTAATATTCCTGAGGACAGTGGGGATGTTTTACACTTCACAGGGTGTATCTGACTATGGGTCATGATATACACAGTGTGTCAGTGAGTGTGTTAATATTAATCTGTGTTCTCTGTCAGTGTGTTAATATTGCTGAGAACAGTGGGGGTGTTTTACACTTCACAGGGTGTATCTGACTATGGGTCATGATATACACAGTGTGTCAGTGAGTGTGTTAATATTAATCTGTGTTCTCTGTCAGTGTGTTAATATTACTGAGGACAGTGGGGGTGTTTTACACTTCACAGGGTGTAGCTGACTGTGAGTCATGATGTACACAGTGTGTCAGTGAGTGTGTTAATATTAATCTGTGTTCTCTGTCAGTGTGTTAATATTACTGAGGACAGTGGGGGTGTTTTACACTTCACAGGGTGTATCTGACTGTGGGTCATGATATACACAGTGTGTCAGTGAGTGTGTTAATATTAATCTGTGTTCTCTGTCAGGGTGTTAATATTCCTGAGGACAGTGGGGATGTTTTACACTTCACAGGATTTATCTGACTGTTGTTCATGATGGACACAGTGTGTCAGTGAGTGTGTTGATATTAATCTGTGTTCTCTGTCAGTGTGCTAATATTACTGAGGACAGTGGGGGTGTTTTACACTTCACAGGGTGTATCTGACTGTGGGTCATGATATACACAGTGTGTCAGTGAGTGTGTTAATATTAATCTGTGTTCTCTGTCAGTGTGTTAATATTCCTGAGGACAGTGGGGATGTTTTACACTTCACAGGGTGTATCTGACTGTGGGTCATGATATACACAGTGTTTCAGTGAGTGTGTTCATATTAATCTGTGTTCTCTGTCAGTGTGTTAATATTACTGAGGACAGTGGGGATGTTTTACACTTAACAGGGTGTATCTGACTCTGGGTCATGATATACACAGTGTGCCAGTGAGTGTTTTAATATTAATCTGTGTTCTCTGTCAGTGTGTTAATATTACTGAGGACAGTGGGGTTGTTTTACACTTCACAGGGTGTATCTGACTGTGAGTCATGATGTACACAGTGTCTCAGTTAGTGTGTTAATATTAATCTGTGTTCTCTGTCAGTGTGTTAATATTTCTGAGGACAGTGGGGGTGTTTTACACATCACAGGGTATATCTGACTGTGGGTCATGATATACACAGTGTGTCAGTGAGTGTGTTAATATTAATCTGTGTTCTCTGTCAATGTGTTAATATTCCTGAGGACAGTGGGGGTGTTTTACACTTCACAGGGTGTATCTGACTGTGGGTCATGATATACACAGTGTGTCAGTGAGTGTGTTAATATTAATCTGTGTACTCTGTCAGTGTGTTAATATTGCTGAGGACAGTGGGGGTGCTTTACACTTCACAGGGTGTATCTGGCTGCGGGTCATGATATACACAGTGTGTCAGTGAGTGTGTTAATATTAATCTGTGTTCTCTGTCAGTGTGTTAATATTCCTGAGGACAGTGGGGATGTTTTACACTTCACAGGGTTTATCTGACTGTTGGTCATGATGGACACAGTGTGTCAGTGAGTGTGTTAATATTAATCTGTGTTCTCTGTCAGTGTGTTAATATTACTGAGGACAGTGGGGGTGTTTTACACTTCACAGGGTGTATCTGACTGTGGGTCATGATATACACAGTGTGTCAGTGAGTGTGTTAATATTAATCTGTGTTCTCTGTCAGTGTGTTAATATTCCTGAGGACAGTGGGTATGTTTAACACTTCACAGGGTGTATCTGACTGTGGGTCATGATATACACAGTGTGTCAGTGAGTGTGTTAATATTAATCTGTGTTCTCTGTCAGTGTGTTAATATTCCTGAGGACAGTGGGGATGTTTTACACTTCACAGGGTGTATCTGACTATGGGTCATGATATACACAGTGTGTCAGTGAGTGTGTTAATAATAATCTGTGTTCTCTGTCAGTGTGTTAATATTACTGAGGACAGTGGGGGTGTTTTACACTTCACAGGGTGTATCTGACTGTGGGTGATGATATACACAGTGTGTCAGTGATTGTGTTAATATTAATCTGTGTTCTCTGTCTGGGTGTTAATATTCCTGAGGACAGTGGGGATGTTTTACACTTCACAGGGTTTATCTGACTGTTGGTTATGATGGACACAGTGTGTCAGTGAGTGTGTTAATATTAATCTGTGTTCTCTGTCAGTGTGTTAATATTACTGAGGACAGTGGTGGTGTTTTCCACTTCACAGGGTGTATCTGACTGTGGGTCATGATATACACAGTGTGTCAGTGAGTGTGTTAATATTAATCTGTGTTCTCTGTCAGTGTGTTAATATTCCTGAGGACAGTGGGGATGTTTAACACTTCACAGGGTGTATCTGACTGTGGGTCATGATATACACAGTGTGTCAGTGAGTGTGTTCATATTAATCTGTGTTCTCTGTCAGTGTGTTAATATTACTGAGGACAGTGGGGATGTTTTACACTTCACAGGGTGTATCTCACTCTGCGTCATGATATACACAGTGTGCCAGTGAGTGTTTTAATATTAATCTGTGTTCTCTGTCAGTGTGTTAATATTACTGAGGACAGTGGGGATGTTTTACACTTCACAGGGTGTATCTGACTATGGGTCATGATATACACAGTGTGTCAGTGAGTGTGTTAATATTAATCTGTGTTCTCTGTCAGTGTGTTAATATTGCTGAGAACAGTGGGGGTGTTTTACACTTCACAGGGTGTATCTGACTATGGGTCATGATATACACAGTGTGTCAGTGAGTGTGTTAATATTAATCTGTGTTCTCTGTCAGTGTGTTAATATTACTGAGGACAGTGGGGGTGTTTTACACTTCACAGGGTGTAGCTGACTGTGAGTCATGATGTACACAGTGTGTCAGTGAGTGTGTTAATATTAATCTGTGTTCTCTGTCAGTGTGTTAATATTACTGAGGACAGTGGGGGTGTTTTACACTTCACAGGGTGTATCTGACTGTGGGTCATGATATACACAGTGTGTCAGTGAGTGTGTTAATATTAATCTGTGTTCTCTGTCAGGGTGTTAATATTCCTGAGGACAGTGGGGATGTTTTACACTTCACAGGATTTATCTGACTGTTGTTCATGATGGACACAGTGTGTCAGTGAGTGTGTTGATATTAATCTGTGTTCTCTGTCAGTGTGCTAATATTACTGAGGACAGTGGGGGTGTTTTACACTTCACAGGGTGTATCTGACTGTGGGTCATGATATACACAGTGTGTCAGTGAGTGTGTTAATATTAATCTGTGTTCTCTGTCAGTGTGTTAATATTCCTGAGGACAGTGGGGATGTTTTACACTTCACAGGGTGTATCTGACTGTGGGTCATGATATACACAGTGTGTCAGTGAGTGTGTTCATATTAATCTGTGTTCTCTGTCAGTGTGTTAATATTACTGAGGACAGTGGGGATGTTTTACACTTAACAGGGTGTATCTGACTCTGGGTCATGATATACACAGTGTGCCAGTGAGTGTTTTAATATTAATCTGTGTTCTCTGTCAGTGTGTTAATATTACTGAGGACAGTGGGGTTGTTTTACACTTCACAGGGTGTATCTGACTGTGAGTCATGATGTACACAGTGTCTCAGTTAGTGTGTTAATATTAATCTGTGTTCTCTGTCAGTGTGTTAATATTTCTGAGGACAGTGGGGGTGTTTTACACATCACAGGGTATATCTGACTGTGGGTCATGATATACGCAGTGTGTCAGTGAGTGTGTTAATATTAATCTGTGTTCTCTGTCAATGTGTTAATATTCCTGAGGACAGTGGGGGTGTTTTACACTTCACAGGGTGTATCTGACTGTGGGTCATGATATACACAGTGTGTCAGTGAGTGTGTTAATATTAATCTGTGTACTCTGTCAGTGTGTTAATATTGCTGAGGACAGTGGGGGTGCTTTACACTTCACAGGGTGTATCTGGCTGCGGGTCATGATATACACAGTGTGTCAGTGAGTGTGTTAATATTAATCTGTGTTCTCTGTCAGTGTGTTAATATTCCTGAGGACAGTGGGGATGTTTTACACTTCACAGGGTTTATCTGACTGTTGGTCATGATGGACACAGTGTGTCAGTGAGTGTGTTAATATTAATCTGTGTTCTCTGTCAGTGTGTTAATATTACTGAGGACAGTGGGGGTGTTTTACACTTCACAGGGTGTATCTGACTGTGGGTCATGATATACACAGTGTGTCAGTGAGTGTGTTAATATTAATCTGTGTTCTCTGTCAGTGTGTTAATATTCCTGAGGACAGTGGGTATGTTTAACACTTCACAGGGTGTATCTGACTGTGGGTCATGATATACACAGTGTGTCAGTGAGTGTGTTAATATTAATCTGTGTTCTCTGTCAGTGTGTTAATATTCCTGAGGACAGTGGGGATGTTTTACACTTCACAGGGTGTATCTGACTATGGGTCATGATATACACAGTGTGTCAGTGAGTGTGTTAATAATAATCTGTGTTCTCTGTCAGTGTGTTAATATTACTGAGGACAGTGGGGGTGTTTTACACTTCACAGGGTGTATCTGACTGTGGGTGATGATATACACAGTGTGTCAGTGATTGTGTTAATATTAATCTGTGTTCTCTGTCTGGGTGTTAATATTCCTGAGGACAGTGGGGATGTTTTACACTTCACAGGGTTTATCTGACTGTTGGTTATGATGGACACAGTGTGTCAGTGAGTGTGTTAATATTAATCTGTGTTCTCTGTCAGTGTGTTAATATTACTGAGGACAGTGGTGGTGTTTTCCACTTCACAGGGTGTATCTGACTGTGGGTCATGATATACACAGTGTGTCAGTGAGTGTGTTAATATTAATCTGTGTTCTCTGTCAGTGTGTTAATATTCCTGAGGACAGTGGGGATGTTTAACACTTCACAGGGTGTATCTGACTGTGGGTCATGATATACACAGTGTGTCAGTGAGTGTGTTCATATTAATCTGTGTTCTCTGTCAGTGTGTTAATATTACTGAGGACAGTGGGGATGTTTTACACTTCACAGGGTGTATCTCACTCTGCGTCATGATATACACAGTGTGCCAGTGAGTGTTTTAATATTAATCTGTGTTCTCTGTCAGTGTGTTAATATTACTGAGGACAGTGGGGATGTTTTACACTTCACAGGGTGTATCTGACAGTGGGTCATGATATACACAGTGTGTCAGTGAGTGTGTTAATATTAATCTGTGTTCTCTGTCAGTGTGTTAATATTACTGAGGACAGTGGGGGTGTTTTACACTTCACAGGGTTTATCTGACTCTGGGTCATGATATACACAGTGTGTCAGTGAGTGTTTTAATATTAATCTGTGTTCTCTGTCAGTGTGTTAATATTCCTGAGGACAGTGGGGATGTTTTACACTTCACAGGGTGCATCTGACTATGGGTCATGATTTACACAGTGTGTCAGTGAGTGTGTTAATATTAATCTGTGTTCTCTGTCAGTGTGTTAATATTACTGAGGACAGTGGGGGTGTTTTACACATCACAGGGTTTATCTGACTCTGGGTCATGATATACACAGTGTGTCAGTGAGTGTGTTAATATTAATCTGTGTTGTCTGTCAGTGTGTTAATATTCCTGAGTACAGTGGGGATGTTTTACACTTCACAGGGTTTATCTGACTGTGGGTCATGATATACACAGTGTGTCAGTGAGTGTGTTAATATTAATCTGTGTTCTCTGTCAGTGTGTTAATATTCCTGAGGACAGTGGGGATGTTTTACACTTCACAGGGTGTATCTGACTATGGGTCATGATATACACAGTGTGTCAGTGAGTGTGTTAATATTAATCTGTGTTCTCTGTCAGTGTGTTAATATTGCTGAGAACAGTGGGGGTGTTTTACACTTCACAGGGTGTATCTGACTATGGGTCATGATATACACAGTGTGTCAGTGAGTGTGTTAATATTAATCTGTGTTCTCTGTCAGTGTGTTAATATTACTGCGGACAGTGGGGGCGTTTTACACTTCACAGGGTGTAGCTGACTGTGAGTCATGATGTACACAGTGTGTCAGTGAGTGTGTTAATATTAATCTGTGTTCTCTGTCAGTGTGTTAATATTACTGAGGACAGTGGGGGTGTTTTACACTTCACAGGGTGTATCTGACTGTCGGTCATGATATACACAGTGTGTCAGTGAGTGTGTTAATATTAATCTGTGTTCTCTGTCAGTGTGTTAATATTCCTGAGTACAGTGGGGATGTTTTACACTTCACAGGGTTTATCTGACTGTGGGTCATGATATACACAGTGTGTCAGTGAGTGTGTTAATATTAATCTGTGTTCTCTGTCAGTGTGTTAATATTCCTGAGGACAGTGGGGATGTTTTACACTTCACAGGGTGTATCTGACTATGGGTCATGATATACACAGTGTGTCAGTGAGTGTGTTAATATTAATCTGTGTTCTCTGTCAGTGTGTTAATATTGCTGAGAACAGTGGGGGTGTTTTACACTTCACAGGGTGTATCTGACTATGGGTCATGATATACACAGTGTGTCAGTGAGTGTGTTAATATTAATCTGTGTTCTCTGTCAGTGTGTTAATATTACTGAGGACAGTGGGGGTGTTTTACACTTCACAGGGTGTAGCTGACTGTGAGTCATGATGTACACAGTGTGTCAGTGAGTGTGTTAATATTAATCTGTGTTCTCTGTCAGTGTGTTAATATTACTGAGGACAGTGGGGGTGTTTTACACTTCACAGGGTGTATCTGACTGTCGGTCATGATATACACAGTGTGTCAGTGAGTGTGTTAATATTAATCTGTGTTCTCTGTCAGGGTGTTAATATTCCTGAGGACAGTGGGGATGTTTTACACTTCACAGGATTTATCTGACTGTTGTTCATGATGGACACAGTGTGTCAGTGAGTGTGTTGATATTAATCTGTGTTCTCTGTCAGTGTGCTAATATTACTGAGGACAGTGGGGGTGTTTTACACTTCACAGGGTGTATCTGACTGTGGGTCATGATATACACAGTGTGTCAGTGAGTGTGTTAATATTAATCTGTGTTCTCTGTCAGTGTGTTAATATTCCTGAGGACAGTGGGGATGTTTTACACTTCACAGGGTGTATCTGACTGTGGGTCATGATATACACAGTGTGTCAGTGAGTGTGTTCATATTAATCTGTGTTCTCTGTCAGTGTGTTAATATTACTGAGGACAGTGGGGATGTTTTACACTTAACAGGGTGTATCTGACTCTGGGTCATGATATACACAGTGTGCCAGTGAGTGTTTTAATATTAATCTGTGTTCTCTGTCAGTGTGTTAATATTACTGAGGACAGTGGGGTTGTTTTACACTTCACAGGGTGTATCTGACTGTGAGTCATGATGTACACAGTGTCTCAGTTAGTGTGTTAATATTAATCTGTGTTCTCTGTCAGTGTGTTAATATTTCTGAGGACAGTGGGGGTGTTTTACACATCACAGGGTGTATCTGACTGTGGTTCATGATATACACAGTGTGTCAGTGAGTGTGTTAATATTAATCTGTGTTCTCTGTCAGTGTGTTAATATTACTGATGACAGTGGGGATGTTTTACACTTCACAGGGTGTATCTGACTGTGGGTCATGATGTACACTGTGTGTCAGTGAGTGTGTTAATATTAATCTGTGTTCTCTGTCAGTGTGTTAATATTCCTGAGGACAGTGGGGGTGTTTTACACTTCACAGGGTCTATCTGACTGTGGGTCATGATATACACAGTGTGTCAGTGAGTGTGTTAATATTAATCTGTGTTCTCTGTCAGTGTGTTAATATTCCTGAGGACAGTGGGGGTGTTTTACACTTCACAGGGTTTATTTGAATGTGGGTCATGATATACACAGTGTGTCAGTGAGTGTGATAATATTAATCTGTGTTCTCTGTCAGTGTGTTAATATTCCTGAGGACAGTGGGGGTGTTTTACACTTCACAGGGTGTATCTGACTGTGGGTGATGATATACACAGTGTGTCAGTGAGTGTGTTAATATTAATCTGTGTTCTCTGTCAGTGTGTTAATATTACTGAGGACAGTGGGGGTGTTTTACACTTCACAGGGTGTATCTGACTGTGGCTCATGATATACATAGTGTGTCAGTGAGTGTGTTAATATTAATCTGTGTTCTCTGTCAGTGTGTTAATATTCCTGAGGACAGTGGGGGTGTTTTACACTTCACAGTGTGTATCTGACTGTGGGTGATGATATACACAGTGTGTCAGTGAGTGTGTTAATATTAATCTGTGTTCTCTGTCAGTGTGTTAATATTACTGAGGACAGTGGGGGTGTTTTACACTTCACAGGGTGTATCTGACTGTGGGTCATGATATACACAGTGTGTCAGTGAGTGTGTTAATATTAATCTGTGTTCTCTGTCTGTGTGTTAATATTACTGAGGACAGTGGGGGTGTTTTACACTTCACAGGGTGTATCTGACTGTGGGTCATGATATACACAGTGTGTCAGTGAGTGTGTTAATATTAATCTGTGTTCTCTGTCAGTGTGTTAATATTACTGAGGACAGTGGGAATGTTTTACACTTAACAGGGTGTATCTGACTGTGGGTCATGATATACACAGTGTGTCAGTGAGTGTGTTAATATTAATCTGTGTTCTCTGTCAGTGTGTTAATATTCCTGAGGACAGTGGGGGTGTTTTACACTTCACAGGGTGTATCTGACTGTGGGTCATGATATACACAGTGTGTCAGTGAGTGTGTTAATATTAATCTGTGTTCTCTGTCAGCGTGTTGATATTCCTGAGGACAGTGGGGGTGTTTTACACTTCACAAGTTGTATCTGACTGTGGCTCATGATGTACACAGTGTGTCAGTGAGTGTGTTAATATTAATCTGTGTTCTCTGTCAGTGTGTTAATATTCCTGAGGACAGTGGGGATGTTTTACACTTCACAGGGTGTATCTGACTGTGGCTCATGATGTACACAGTGTATCAGTGAGCGTGTTAATATTAATCTGTGTTCTCTGTCAGTGTGTTAATATTCCTGAGGACAGTGGGGATGTTTTACACTTCACAGGGTGTATCTGACTGTGGGTCATGATATACATAGCGTGTCAGTGAGTGTGCGAATATTAATCTGTGTTCTCTGTCAGTGTGTTAGTATTACTGAGGACAGTGGGGGTGTTTTACACTTCACAGGGTCTATCTGACTGTGGGTCATGATATACACAGTGTGTCAGTAAGTGTGTTAATATTAATCTGTGTTCTCTGTCAGTGTGTTAATATTCCTGAGGACAGTGGGGATGTTTTACACTTCACAGGGTGTATCTGACTGTGGGTCATGATATACACAGTGTGTCAGTGAGTGTGTTCATATTAATCTGTGTTCTCTGTCAGTGTGTTAATATTACTGAGGACAGTGGGGTTGTTTTACACTTCACAGGGTGTATCTGACTATGGGTCATGATATACACAGTGTGTCAGTGAGTGTGTTAATATTAATCTGTGTTCTCTGTCAGTGTGTTAATATTACTGAGGACAGTGGGGGTGTTTTACACTTCACAGGGTTTATCTGACTGTGGGTCATGATATACACAGTGTGTCAGTGAGTGTGTTAATATTAATCTGTGCTCTCTGTCAGTGTGTTAATATTACTGAGGACAGTGGGGGTGTTTTACACTTCACAGGGTGTATCTGACTGTGAGTCAAGATGTACACAGTGTCTCAGTTAGTGTGTTAATATTAATCTGTGTTCTCTGTCAGTGTGTTAATATTTCTGAGGACAGTGGGGGTGTTTTACACATCACAGGGTGTATCTGACTGTGGTTCATGATGTACACAGTGTGTCAGTGAGTGTGTTAATATTAATCTGTGTTCTCTGTCAGTGTGTTAATATTACTGATGACAGTGGGGATGTTTTACACTTCACAGGGTGTATCTGACTGTGGGTCATGATGTACACTGTGTGTCAGTGAGTGTGTTAATATTGATCTGTGTTCTCTGTCAGTGTGTTAATATTCCTGAGGACAGTGGGGGTGTTTTACACTTCACAGGCTATATCTGACTGTGGGTCATGATATACACAGTGTGTCAGTGAGTGTGTTAATATTAATCTGTGTTCTCTGTCAGTGTGTTAATATTCCTGAGGACAGTGGGGGTGTTTTACACTTCACAGGGTTTATTTGAATGTTGGTCATGATATACACAGTGTGTCAGTGAGTGTGATAATATTAATCTGTGTTCTCTGTCAGTGTGTTAATATTCCTGAGGACAGTGGGGGTGTTTTACACTTCTGAGGGTGTATCTGACTGTGGGTGATGATATACACAGTGTGTCAGTGATTGTGTTAATATTAATCTGTGTTCTCTGTCAGTGTGTTAATATTACTGAGGACAGTGGGGGTGTTTTACACTTCACAGGGTGTATCTGACTGTGGGTCATGATATACATAGTGTGTCAGTGAGTGTGTTAATATTAATCTGTGTTCTCTGTCAGTGTGTTAATATTCCTGAGGACAGTGGGGGTGTTTTACACTTCACAGTGTGTATCTGACTGTGGGTGATGATATACACAGTGTGTCAGTGAGTGTGTTAATATTAATCTGTGTTCTCTGTCAGTGTGTTAATATTACTGAGGACAGTGGGGGTGTTTTACACTTCACAGGGTGTATCTGACTGTGGGTCATGATATACACAGTGTGTCAGTGAGTGTGTTAATATTAATCTGTGTTCTCTGTCAGTGTGTTAATATTACTGAGGACAGTGGGAATGTTTTACACTTCACAGGGTGTATCTGACTGTGGGTCATGATATACACAGTGTGTCAGTGAGTGTGTTAATATAAATCTGTGTTCTCTGTCAGTGTGTTAATATTCCTGAGGACAGTGGGGGTGTTTTACACTTCACAGGGTGTATCTGACTGTGGGTCATGATATACACAGTGTGTCAGTGAGTGTGTTAATATTAATCTGTGTTCTCTGTCAATGTGTTGATATTCCTGAGGACAGTGTGGGTGTTTTACACTTCACAAGTTGTATCTGAATGTGGGTCATGATATACACAGTCTGTCAGTGATTGTGTTAATATTAATCTGTGTTCTCTGTCAGTGTGTTAATATTCCTGAGGACAGTGGGGATGTTTTACACTTCACAGGGTGTATCTGACTGTGGCTCATGATGTACACAGTGTTTCAGTGAGCGTGTTAATATTAATCTGTGTTCTCTGTCAGTGTGTTAATATTCCTTAGGACAGTGGGGATGTTTTACACTTCACAGGGTGTATCTGACTATGGGTCATGATATACATAGTGTGTCAGTGAGTGTGCTAATATTAATCTGTGTTCTCTGTCAGTGTGTTAATATTACTGAGGACAGTGGGGGTGTTTTACACTTCACAGGGTGTATCTGACTGTGGGTCATGATATACATAGTGTGTCAGTGAGTGTGTTAATATTAATCTGTGTTCTCTGTCAGTGTGTTAATATTCCTGAGGACAGTGGGGGTGTTTTACACTTCACAGTGTGTATCTGACTGTGGGTGATGATATACACAGTGTGTCAGTGAGTGTGTTAATATTAATCTGTGTTCTCTGTCAGTGTGTTAATATTACTGAGGACAGTGGGGGTGTTTTACACTTCACAGGGTGTATCTGACTGTGGGTCATGATATACACAGTGTGTCAGTGAGTGTGTTAATATTAATCTGTGTTCTCTGTCAGTGTGTTAATATTACTGAGGACAGTGGGAATGTTTTTCACTTCACAGGGTGTATCTGACTATGGGTCATGGTATACATAGTGTGTCAGTGAGTGTGCTAATATTAATCTGTGTTCTCTGTCAGTGTGTTAATATTACTGAGGACAGTGGGGGTGTTTTACACTTCACAGGGTGTATCTGACTGTGGGTCATGATATACATAGTGTGTCAGTGAGTGTGTTAATATTAATCTGTGTTCTCTGTCAGTGTGTTAATATTCCTGAGGACAGTGGGGGTGTTTTACACTTCACAGTGTGTATCTGACTGTGGGTGATGATATACACAGTGTGTCAGTGAGTGTGTTAATATTAATCTGTGTTCTCTGTCAATGTGTTAATATTCCTGAGGACAGTGGGGGTGTTTTACACTTCACAGGGTGTATCTGACTGTGGGTCATGATATACACAGTGTGTCAGTGAGTGTGTTAATATTAATCTGTGTTCTCTGTCAGTGTGTTAATATTCCTGAGGACAGTGGGGGTGTTTTACACTTCACAAGTTGTATCTGAATGTGGGTCATGATATACACAGTGTGTCAGTGAGTGTGTTAATATTAATCTGTGTTCTCTGTCAGTGTGTTAATATTCCTGAGGACAGTGGGGATGTTTTACACTTCACAGGGTGTATCTGACTGTGGCTCATGATGTACACAGTGTATCAGTGAGCGTGTTAATACTAATCTGTGTTCTCTGTCAGTGTGTTAATATTCCTGAGGACAGTGGGGATGTTTTACACTTCACAGGGTGTATCTGACTGTGGGTCATAATATACATAGTGTGTCAGTGAGTGTGCTAATATTAATCTGTGTTCTCTGTCAGTGTGTTAATATTCCTGAGGACAGTGGGGATGTTTTACACTTCACAGGGTGTATCTGACTGTGGCTCATGATGTACACAGTGTGTCAGTGAGCGTGTTAATATTAATCTGTGTTCTCTGTCAGTGTGTTAATATTCCTGAGGACAGTGGGGATGTTTTACACTTCACAGGGTGTATCTGACTGTGGGTCATGATATGCATAGTGTGTCAGTGAGTGTGTTAATATTAATCTGTGTTCTCTGTCAGTGTGTTAGTATTACTGAGGACAGTGGGGGTGTTTTACACTTCACAGGGTGTATCTGACTGTGGGTCATGATATACACAGTGTGTCAGTGAGTGTGTTAATATTAATCTGTGTTCTCTGTCTGTGTGTTAATATTACTGAGGACAGTGGGGGTGTTTTACACTTCACAGGGTGTATCTGACTGTGGGTCATGATATACACAGTGTGTCAGTGAGTGTGTTAATATTAATCTGTGTTCTCTGTCAGTGTGTTAATATTACTGAGGACAGTGGGAATGTTTTACACTTCACAGGGTGTATCTGACTGTGGGTCATGATATACACAGTGTGTCAGTGAGTGTGTTAATATTAATCTGTGTTCTCTGTCAGTGTGTTAATATTCCTGAGGACAGTGGGGGTGTTTTACACTTCACAGGGTGTATCTGACTGTGGGTCATGATATACACAGTGTGTCAGTGAGTGTGTTAATATTAATCTGTGTTCTCTGTCAGTGTGTTAATATTCCTGAGGACAGTGGGGGTGTTTTACACTTCACAAGTTGTATCTGAATGTGGGTCATGATATACACAGTGTGTCAGTGAGTGTGTTAATATTAATCTGTGTTCTCTGTCAGTGTGTTAATATTCCTGAGGACAGTGGGGATGTTTTACACTTCACAGGGTGTATCTGACTGTGGCTCATGATGTACACAGTGTATCAGTGAGCGTGTTAATATTAATCTGTGTTCTCTGTCAGTGTGTTAATATTCCTGAGGACAGTGGGGATGTTTTACACTTCACAGGGTGTATCTGACTGTGGGTCATGATATACATAGTGTGTCAGTGAGTGTGCTAATATTAATCTGTGTTCTCTGTCAGTGTGTTAATATTACTGAGGACAGTGGGGGTGTTTTACACTTCACAGGGTGTATCTGACTGTGGATCATGATATACATAGTGTGTCAGTGAGTGTGTTAATATTAATCTGTGTTCTCTGTCAGTGTGTTAATATTCCTGAGGACAGTGGGGGTGTTTTACACTTCACAGTGTGTATCTGACTGTGCGTGATGATATACACAGTGTGTCAGTGAGTGTGTTAATATTAATCTGTGTTCTCTGTCAGTGTGTTAATATTACTGAGGACAGTGGGGGTGTTTTACACTTCACAGGGTGTATCTGACTGTGGGTCATGATATACACAGTGTGTCAGTGAGTGTGTTAATATTAATCTGTGTTCTCTGTCAGTGTGTTAATATTCCTGAGGACAGTGGGAATGTTTTACACTTCACAGGGTGTATCTGACTGTGGGTCATGATATACACAGTGTGTCAGTGAGTGTGTTAATATTAATCTGTGTTCTCTGTCAGTGTGTTAATATTCCTGAGGACAGTGGGGGTGTTTTACACTTCACAGGGTGTATCTGACTGTGGGTCATGATATACACAGTGTGTCAGTGAGTGTGTTAATATTAATCTGTGTTCTCTGTCAGTGTGTTAATATTCCTGAGGACAGTGGGGGTGTTTTACACTTCACAAGTTGTATCTGAATGTGGGTCATGATATACACAGTGTGTCAGTGAGTGTGTTAATATTAATCTGTGTTCTCTGTCAGTGTGTTAATATTCCTGAGGACAGTGGGGATGTTTTACACTTCACAGGGTGTATCTGACTGTGGCTCATGATGTACACAGTGTATCAGTGAGCGTGTTAATATTAATCTGTGTTCTCTGTCAGTGTGTTAATATTCCTGAGGACAGTGGGGATGTTTTACACTTCACAGGGTGTATCTGACTGTGGGTCATGATATACATAGTGTGTCAGTGAGTGTGCTAATATTAATCTGTGTTCTCTGTCAGTGTGTTAATATTACTGAGGACAGTGGGGGTGTTTTACACTTCACAGGGTGTATCTGACTGTGGATCATGATATACATAGTGTGTCAGTGAGTGTGTTAATATTAATCTGTGTTCTCTGTCAGTGTGTTAATATTCCTGAGGACAGTGGGGGTGTTTTACACTTCACAGTGTGTATCTGACTGTGCGTGATGATATACACAGTGTGTCAGTGAGTGTGTTAATATTAATCTGTGTTCTCTGTCAGTGTGTTAATATTACTGAGGACAGTGGGGGTGTTTTACACTTCACAGGGTGTATCTGACTGTGGGTCATGATATACACAGTGTGTCAGTGAGTGTGTTAATATTAATCTGTGTTCTCTGTCAGTGTGTTAATATTCCTGAGGACAGTGGGAATGTTTTACACTTCACAGGGTGTATCTGACTGTGGGTCATGATATACACAGTGTGTCAGTGAGTGTGTTAATATTAATCTGTGTTCTCTGTCAGTGTGTTAATATTCCTGAGGACAGTGGGGGTGTTTTACACTTCACAGGGTGTATCTGACTGTGGGTCATGATATACACAGTGTGTCAGTGAGTGTGTTAATATTAATCTGTGTTCTCTGTCAGTGTGTTAATATTCCTGAGGACAGTGGGGGTGTTTTACACTTCACAAGTTGTATCTGAATGTGGGTCATGATATACACAGTGTGTCAGTGAGTGTGTTAATATTAATCTGTGTTCTCTGTCAGTGTGTTAATATTCCTGAGGACAGTGGGGATGTTTTACACTTCACAGGGTGTATCTGACTGTGGCTCATGATGTACACAGTGTATCAGTGAGCGTGTTAATATTAATCTGTGTTCTCTGTCAGTGTGTTAATATTCCTGAGGACAGTGGGGATGTTTTACACTTCACAGGGTGTATCTGACTGTGGGTCATGATATACATAGTGTGTCAGTGAGTGTGCTAATATTAATCTGTGTTCTCTGTCAGTGTGTTAGTATTACTGAGGACAGTGGGGGTGTTTTACACTTCACAGGGTGTATCTGACTGTGGGTCATGATATACACAGTGTGTCAGTGAGTGTGTTAATATTAATCTGTGTTCTCTGTCAGTGTGTTAATATTCCTGAGGACAGTGGGGATGTTTTACACTTCACAGGGAGTATCTGACTGTGGGTCATGATATACATAGTGTGTCAGTGAGTGTGTTAATATTAATCTGTGTTCTCTGTCAGTGTGTTAATATTCCTGAGGACAGTGGGGGTGTTTTACACTTCACAGTGTGTATCTGACTGTGGGTGATGATATACACAGTGTGTCAGTGAGTGTGTTAATATTAATCTGTGTTCTCTGTCAGTGTGTTAATATTACTGAGGACAGTGGGGGTGTTTTACACTTCACAGGGTGTATCTGACTGTGGGTCATGATATACACAGTGTGTCAGTGAGTGTGTTAATATTAATCTGTGCTCTCTGTCAGTGTGTTAATATTACTGAGGACAGTGGGAATGTTTTACACTTCACAGGGTGTATCTGACTGTGGGTCATGATATACACAGTGTGTCAGTGAGTGTGTTAATATTAATCTGTGTTCTCTGTCAGTGTGTTAATATTCCTGAGGACAGTGGGGGTGTTTTACACTTCACAGGGTGTATCTGACTGTGGGTCATGATATACACAGTGTGTCAGTGAGTGTGTTAATATTAATCTGTGTTCTCTGTCAGTGTGTTAATATTCCTGAGGACAGTGGGGGTGTTTTACACTTCACAAGTTGTATCTGAATGTGGGTCATGATATACACAGTGTGTCAGTGAGTGTGTTAATATTAATCTGTGTTCTCTGTCAGTGTGTTAATAATCCTGAGGACAGTGGGGATGTTTTACACTTCACAGGGTGTATCTGACTGTGGCTCATGATGTACACAGTGTATCAGTGAGCGTGTTAATATTAATCTGTGTTCTCTGTCAGTGTGTTAATATTCCTGAGGACAGTGGGGATGTTTTACACTTCACAGGGTGTATCTGACTGTGGGTCATGATATACATAGTGTGTCAGTGAGTGTGCTAATATTAATCTGTGTTCTCTGTCAGTGTGTTAGTATTACTGAGGACAGTGGGGGTGTTTTACACTTCACAGGGTGTATCTGACTGTGGGTCATGATATACACAGTGTGTCAGTGAGTGTGTTAATATTAATCTGTGTTCTCTGTCAGTGTGTTAATATTCCTGAGGACAGTGGGGATGTTTTACACTTCACAGGGTGTATCTGACTGTGGTGTTCTCTGTCTGTGTGTTAATATTACTGAGGACAGTGGGGGTGTTTTACACTTCACAGGGTGTATCTGACTGTGGGTCATGATATACACAGTGTGTCAGTGAGTGTGTTAATATTAATCTGTGCTCTCTGTCAGTGTGTTAATATTCCTGAGGACAGTGGGGGTGTTTTACACTTCACAAGTTGTATCTGAATGTGGGTCATGATATACACAGTGTGTCAGTGAGTGTGTTAATATTAATCTGTGTTCTCTGTCAGTGTGTTAATATTCCTGAGGACAGTGGGGATGTTTTACACTTCACAGGGTGTATCTGACTGTGGCTCATGATGTACACAGTGTATCAGTGAGCGTGTTAATATTAATCTGTGTTCTCTGTCAGTGTGTTAATATTCCTGAGGACAGTGGGGATGTTTTACACTTCACAGGGTGTATCTGACTGTGGGTCATGATATACATAGTGTGTCAGTGAGTGTGCGAATATTAATCTGTGTTCTCTGTCAGTGTGTTAGTATTACTGAGGACAGTGGGGGTGTTTTACACTTCACAGGGTGTATCTGACTGTGGGTCATGATATACACAGTGTGTCAGTGAGTGTGTTAATATTAATCTGTGTTCTCTGTCAGTGTGTTAATATTACTGAGGACAGTGGGGGTGTTTTACACTTCACAGGGTTTATCTGACTGTGGGTCATGATATACACAGTGTGTCAGTGAGTGTGTTAATATTAATCTGTGTTCTCTGTCAGTGTGTTAATATTACTGAGGACAGTGGGGGTGTTTTACACTTCACAGGGTGTATCTGACTGTGAGTCAAGATGTACACAGTGTCTCAGTTAGTGTGTTAATATTAATCTGTGTTCTCTGTCAGTGTGTTAATATTTCTGAGGACAGTGGGGGTGTTTTACACATCACAGGGTGTATCTGACTGTGGTTCATGATGTACACAGTGTGTCAGTGAGTGTGTTAATATTAATCTGTGTTCTCTGTCAGTGTGTTAATATTACTGATGACAGTGGGGATGTTTTACACTTCACAGGGTGTATCTGACTGTGGGTCATGATGTACACTGTGTGTCAGTGAGTGTGTTAATATTAATCTGTGCTCTCTGTCAGTGTGTTAATATTCCGCAGGACAGTGGGGGTGTTTTACACTTCACAGGGTATATCTGACTGTGGGTCATGATATACACAGTGTGTCAGTGAGTGTGTTAATATTAATCTGTGTTCTCTGTCAGTGTGTTAATATTCCTGAGGACAGTGGGGGTGTTTTACACTTCACAGGGTTTATTTGAATGTGGGTCATGATATACACAGTGTGTCAGTGAGTGTGATAATATTAATCTGTGTTCTCTGTCAGTGTGTTAATATTCCTGAGGACAGTGGGGGTGTTTTACACTTCACAGGGTGTATCTGACTGTGGGTGATGATATACACAGTGTGTCAGTGAGTGTGTTAATATTAATCTGTGTTCTCTGTCAGTGTGTTAATATTACTGAGGACAGTGGGGGTGTTTTACACTTCACAGGGTGTATCTGACTGTGGCTCATGATATACATAGTGTGTCAGTGAGTGTGTTAATATTAATCTGTGTTCTCTGTCAGTGTGTTAATATTCCTGAGGACAGTGGGGGTGTTTTACACTTCACAGTGTGTATCTGACTGTGGGTGATGATATACACAGTGTGTCAGTGAGTGTGTTAATATTAATCTGTGTTCTCTGTCAGTGTGTTAATATTACTGAGGACAGTGGGGGTGTTTTACAATTCACAGGGTGTATCTGACTGTGGGTCATGATATACACAGTGTGTCAGTGAGTGTGTTAATATTAATCTGTGTTCTCTGTCTGTGTGTTAATATTACTGAGGACAGTGGGGGTGTTTTACACTTCACAGGGTGTATCTGACTGTGGGTCATGATATACACAGTGTGTCAGTGAGTGTGTTAATATTAATCTGTGTTCTCTGTCAGTGTGTTAATATTACTGAGGACAGTGGGAATGTTTTACACTTCACAGGGTGTATCTGACTGTGGGTCATGATATACACAGTGTGTCAGTGAGTGTGTTAATATTAATCTGTGTTCTCTGTCAGTGTGTTAATATTCCTGAGGACAGTGGGGATGTTTTACACTTCACAGGGTGTATCTGACTGTGGTGTTCTCTGTCTGTGTGTTAATATTACTGAGGACAGTGGGGGTGTTTTACACTTCACAGGGTGTATCTGACTGTGGGTCATGATATACACAGTGTGTCAGTGAGTGTGTTAATATTAATCTGTGCTCTCTGTCAGTGTGTTAATATTCCTGAGGACAGTGGGGGTGTTTTACACTTCACAAGTTGTATCTGAATGTGGGTCATGATATACACAGTGTGTCAGTGAGTGTGTTAATATTAATCTGTGTTCTCTGTCAGTGTGTTAATATTCCTGAGGACAGTGGGGATGTTTTACACTTCACAGGGTGTATCTGACTGTGGCTCATGATGTACACAGTGTATCAGTGAGCGTGTTAATATTAATCTGTGTTCTCTGTCAGTGTGTTAATATTCCTGAGGACAGTGGGGATGTTTTACACTTCACAGGGTGTATCTGACTGTGGGTCATGATATACATAGTGTGTCAGTGAGTGTGCGAATATTAATCTGTGTTCTCTGTCAGTGTGTTAGTATTACTGAGGACAGTGGGGGTGTTTTACACTTCACAGGGTGTATCTGACTGTGGGTCATGATATACACAGTGTGTCAGTGAGTGTGTTAATATTAATCTGTGTTCTCTGTCAGTGTGTTAATATTACTGAGGACAGTGGGGGTGTTTTACACTTCACAGGGTTTATCTGACTGTGGGTCATGATATACACAGTGTGTCAGTGAGTGTGTTAATATTAATCTGTGTTCTCTGTCAGTGTGTTAATATTACTGAGGACAGTGGGGGTGTTTTACACTTCACAGGGTGTATCTGACTGTGAGTCAAGATGTACACAGTGTCTCAGTTAGTGTGTTAATATTAATCTGTGTTCTCTGTCAGTGTGTTAATATTTCTGAGGACAGTGGGGGTGTTTTACACATCACAGGGTGTATCTGACTGTGGTTCATGATGTACACAGTGTGTCAGTGAGTGTGTTAATATTAATCTGTGTTCTCTGTCAGTGTGTTAATATTACTGATGACAGTGGGGATGTTTTACACTTCACAGGGTGTATCTGACTGTGGGTCATGATGTACACTGTGTGTCAGTGAGTGTGTTAATATTAATCTGTGTTCTCTGTCAGTGTGTTAATATTCCGCAGGTCAGTGGGGGTGTTTTACACTTCACAGGGTATATCTGACTGTGGGTCATGATATACACAGTGTGTCAGTGAGTGTGTTAATATTAATCTGTGTTCTCTGTCAGTGTGTTAATATTCCTGAGGACAGTGGGGGTGTTTTACACTTCACAGGGTTTATTTGAATGTGGGTCATGATATACACAGTGTGTCAGTGAGTGTGATAATATTAATCTGTGTTCTCTGTCAGTGTGTTAATATTCCTGAGGACAGTGGGGGTGTTTTACACTTCACAGGGTGTATCTGACTGTGGGTGATGATATACACAGTGTGTCAGTGAGTGTGTTAATATTAATCTGTGTTCTCTGTCAGTGTGTTAATATTACTGAGGACAGTGGGGGTGTTTTACACTTCACAGGGTGTATCTGACTGTGGCTCATGATATACATAGTGTGTCAGTGAGTGTGTTAATATTAATCTGTGTTCTCTGTCAGTGTGTTAATATTCCTGAGGACAGTGGGGGTGTTTTACACTTCACAGTGTGTATCTGACTGTGGGTGATGATATACACAGTGTGTCAGTGAGTGTGTTAATATTAATCTGTGTTCTCTGTCAGTGTGTTAATATTACTGAGGACAGTGGGGGTGTTTTACAATTCACAGGGTGTATCTGACTGTGGGTCATGATATACACAGTGTGTCAGTGAGTGTGTTAATATTAATCTGTGTTCTCTGTCAGTGTGTTAATATTACTGAGGACAGTGGGGGTGTTTTACACTTCACAGGGTGTATCTGACTGTGGGTCATGATATACACAGTGTGTCAGTGAGTGTGTTAATATTAATCTGTGTTCTCTGTCAGTGTGTTAATATTACTGAGGACAGTGGGAATGTTTTACACTTCACAGGGTGTATCTGACTGTGGGTCATGATATACACAGTGTGTCAGTGAGTGTGTTAATATTAATCTGTGTTCTCTGTCAGTGTGTTAATATTCCTGAGGACAGTGGGGGTGTTTTACACTTCACAAGTTGTATCTGAATGTGGGTCATGATATACACAGTGTGTCAGTGAGTGTGTTAATATTAATCTGTGTTCTCTGTCAGTGTGTTAATATTCCTGAGGACAGTGGGGATGTTTTACACTTCACAGGGTGTATCTGACTGTGGCTCATGATGTACACAGTGTATCAGTGAGCGTGTTAATATTAATCTGTGTTCTCTGTCAGTGTGTTAATATTCCTGAGGACAGTGGGGATGTTTTACACTTCACAGGGTGTATCTGACTGTGGGTCATGATATACACAGTGTGTCAGTGAGTGTGCTAATATTAATCTGTGTTCTCTGTCAGTGTGTTAGTATTACTGAGGACAGTGGGGGTGTTTTACACTTCGCAGGGTGTATCTGACTGTGGGTCATGATATACACAGTGTGTCAGTGAGTGTGTTAATATTAATCTGTGTTCTCTGTCAGTGTGTTAATATTCCTGAGGACAGTGGGGATGTTTTACACTTCACAGGGAGTATCTGACTGTGGGTCATGATGTACACTGTGTGTCAGTGAGTGTGTTAATATTAATCTGTGTTCTCTGTCAGTGTGTTAATATTACTGAGGACAGTGGGGGTGTTTTACACTTCACATGGTTTATCTGACTGTGGGTCAAGATGTACACAGTGTGTCAGTGAGTGTGTTAATATTAATCTGTGTTCTCTGTCAGTGTGTTAATATTCCTGAGGACAGTGGGGATGTTTTACACTTCACAGGGTGTATCTGACTGTGGCTCATGATGTACACAGTGTGTCAGTGAGCGTGTTAATATTAATCTGTGTTCTCTGTCAGTGTGTTAATATTCCTGAGGACAGTGGGGATGTTTTACACTTCACAGGGTGTATCTGACTGTGGGTCATGATATACATAGTGTGTCAGTGAGTGTGTTAATATTAATCTGTGTTCTCTGTCAGTGTGTTAGTATTACTGAGGACAGTGGGGGTGTTTTACACTTCACAGGGTGTATCTGACTGTGGGTCATGATATACACAGTGTGTCAGTGAGTGTGTTAATATTAATCTGTGTTCTCTGTCAGTGTGTTAATATTCCTGAGGACAGTGGGGATGTTTTACACTTCACAGGGAGTATCTGACTGTGGGTCATGATGTACACTGTGTGTCAGTGAGTGTGTTAATATTAATCTGTGTTCTCTGTCAGTGTGTTAATATTACTGAGGACAGTGGGGGTGTTTTACACTTCACATGGTTTATCTGACTGTGGGTCAAGATGTACACAGTGTGTCAGTGAGTGTGTTAATATTAATCTGTGCTCTCTGTCAGTGTGTTAATATTACTGATGACAGTGGGGATGTTTTACACTTCACAGGGTGTATCTGACTGTGGGTCATGATGTACACAGTGTGTCAGTGAGTGTGTTAATATTAATCTGTGTTCTCTGTCAGTGTGTTAATATTCCTGAGGACAGTGGGGGTGTTTTACACTTCACAGGGTGTATCTGACTGTGGGTCATGATATACACAGTGTGTCAGTGAGTGTGTTAATATTAATCTGTGTTCTCTGTCAGTGTGTTAATATTCCTGAGGACAGTGGGGGTGTTTTACACTTCAGTGTTTATCTGACTGTGGGTCATGATTTACACAGTGTGTCAGTGAGTGTGCTAATATTAATCTGTGTTCTCTGTCAGTGTGTTAGTATTACTGAGGACAGTGGGGGTGTTTTACACTTCGCAGGGTGTATCTGACTGTGGGTCATGATATACACAGTGTGTCAGTGAGTGTGTTAATATTAATCTGTGTTCTCTGTCAGTGTGTTAATATTCCTGAGGACAGTGGGGATGTTTAACACTTCACAGGGTGTATCTGACTGTGGGTCATGATGTACACAGTGTGTCAGTGAGTGTGTTAATATTAATCTGTGTTCTCTGTCAGTGTGTTAATATTCCTGATGACAGTGGGGATGTTTTACACTTCACAGGGTGTATCTGACTGTGGGTCATGATGTACACAGTGTGTCAGTGAGTGTGTTAATATTAATCTGTGTTCTCTGTCAGTGTGTTAATATTCCTGAGGACAGTGGGGGTGTTTTACACTTCACAGGGTGTATCTGACTGTGGGTCATGATATACACAGTGTGTCAGTGAGTGTGTTAATATTAATCTGTGTTCTCTGTCAGTGTGTTAATATTCCTGAGGACAGTGGGGGTGTTTTACACTTCAGTGTTTATCTGACTGTGGGTCATGATTTACACAGTGTTTCAGTGAGTGTGCTAATATTAATCTGTGTTCTCTGTCAGTGTGTTAGTATTACTGAGGACAGTGGGGGTGTTTTACACTTCGCAGGGTGTATCTGACTGTGGGTCATGATATACACAGTGTGTCAGTGAGTGTGTTAATATTAATCTGTGTTCTCTGTCAGTGTGTTAATATTCCTGAGGACAGTGGGGATGTTTTACACTTCACAGGGAGTATCTGACTGTGGGTCATGATGTACACTGTGTGTCAGTGAGTGTGTTAATATTAATCTGTGTTCTCTGTCAGTGTGTTAATATTACTGAGGACAGTGGGGGTGTTTTACACTTCACATGGTTTATCTGACTGTGGGTCAAGATGTACACAGTGTGTCAGTGAGTGTGTTAATATTAATCTGTGTTCTCTGTCAGTGTGTTAATATTCCTGAGGACAGTGGGGATGTTTTACACTTCACAGGGTGTATCTGACTGTGGCTCATGATGTACACAGTGTGTCAGTGAGCGTGTTAATATTAATCTGTGTTCTCTGTCAGTGTGTTAATATTCCTGAGGACAGTGGGGATGTTTTACACTTCACAGGGTGTATCTGACTGTGGGTCATGATATACATAGTGTGTCAGTGAGTGTGTTAATATTAATCTGTGTTCTCTGTCAGTGTGTTAGTATTACTGAGGACAGTGGGGGTGTTTTACACTTCACAGGGTGTATCTGACTGTGGGTCATGATATACACAGTGTGTCAGTGAGTGTGTTAATATTAATCTGTGTTCTCTGTCAGTGTGTTAATATTCCTGAGGACAGTGGGGATGTTTTACACTTCACAGGGAGTATCTGACTGTGGGTCATGATGTACACTGTGTGTCAGTGAGTGTGTTAATATTAATCTGTGTTCTCTGTCAGTGTGTTAATATTACTGAGGACAGTGGGGGTGTTTTACACTTCACATGGTTTATCTGACTGTGGGTCAAGATGTACACAGTGTGTCAGTGAGTGTGTTAATATTAATCTGTGCTCTCTGTCAGTGTGTTAATATTACTGATGACAGTGGGGATGTTTTACACTTCACAGGGTGTATCTGACTGTGGGTCATGATGTACACAGTGTGTCAGTGAGTGTGTTAATATTAATCTGTGTTCTCTGTCAGTGTGTTAATATTCCTGAGGACAGTGGGGGTGTTTTACACTTCACAGGGTGTATCTGACTGTGGGTCATGATATACACAGTGTGTCAGTGAGTGTGTTAATATTAATCTGTGTTCTCTGTCAGTGTGTTAATATTCCTGAGGACAGTGGGGGTGTTTTACACTTCAGTGTTTATCTGACTGTGGGTCATGATATACACAGTGTGTCAGTGAGTGTGTTAATATTAATATGTGTTCTCTGTCAGTGTGTTAATATTCCACCCTAGCCTAATCGCTCCTATCACATTTTGCTCTCTCTCTCTTGCCACAACTCCTCTCCCACCCTTCTCCTCCTTTGAGCTCATCACTTTGTTCCCCAAATCCCCACCCCGACTCCCATACACCATTCCCCGATACCACTACCCCGTAACACCCCTCCCTCACTCCCATACCCCACATCCCACCCAGCCACCCCTCCCCCACTCCCCTTCCCCACACCCCTCCCAACTTCCCTCCATCATTCCCCTCCCCCACTCCCCAACCCCTCCCCCAACCACACTCCCCTATCCCAATGCTTCCCCCACTGCCCTCCCCCACTCTCCTACCCCACTCCCCCACTCCCCTCCCCATATCCCCTCAACCGCTCCACGCCCCAACTCCACCACCATCTCCCCTCCCCCACTCCCCTCCCCAACTCCCCTCCGCAAATCACCTCCCCCAGTCCCGTCCCCACTCTCCTCCCCAACTCCACTCCCCTACTCCCCTCTCCCCTCCCCTCCCACACTACCCGCCCTCACTCCCCAGCCCACTTCCCTTCCCCACTCCCCTACCCCATTCCTGCTGGCACTCCCCTACCCCACTCCCCTCCCCCACTCCACACCCCTCTCACTGCCCCCACTCCCCTACCCCACTCCCCTCCCCAGTCCCCTTACCACTCCACCCCCCAATCCCCTACATCACTCCCCTAACCCACTCCCCTACCCCACTCCTACACCCCACTTACCTACCACACTCCCCTTCCCTACTCCCTTCCCACACTCCCCCTACCGAACACCCCTCCCACACTCCCCTGCCACACGCCCCTCCCCCACACCCCTCTCCCCGCCCCGACTCACCTACCGCACTCCCCTGCCCCACTTCCTGTCCCCCACTTCCCTCCCCCACTCCCTTCACTCACTCCCCTACCCCACTCCCCTACCCCACTTCTCTCACCCACTCCTGTCCTCACTCCCTTATATCACACCCCTACCCCACTCCCTGTCCCCCACTCGCCTCCCCCACTCCCCTACCTCACTCCCCTATCCCACTCCCCTACCCCACTGCCCTCCCCCACTTCCCTACCCCACTCCACTTTATCACTCCCCTACCCCACTCCCTGTCCCCAACTCCCTGTCCCCCACTCCCCTCCCCAACACCCCCCCCCCACTCCCCTACCCCACTCCCTGTCCCCCACTCCCTTTCCCCCACTCCCTGTCCCCCACTCCCCTGACCAACGTCCCTCCCCCACACCCGTACCCCACTCCCCCACCCCACTCCCAAACCCACTCCTCTACCCAACTCCTCTCCCCAACTCCCCTCCCCCACTCCCCACCCCAACTCATTACCCCACACCCCTACACCACTCCCCTCCCCAACACTCCTCCCCCACTCCCCCACTCCCCACCCCAAATCATTACCCCACACCCCTACCCCACTCCCCTCCCCCACTCCCCTCACTAACTCCCATACCCCATGCCCGTACTCCACTCCCCTCCTCAACTTACCTCCCCCACTCCCCGCCCCAACTCCCCTCCCTCGCTTCCCTCCCCCACACCCCTCCCCAACTCCCCCCAACTGCCCTCCCCCACATCCCTCCCCTACTTCCCTCCCCCACACCCCTCCCCAATCCCCTCCGCATCTCCTATCCCCCACTCCCCTCCCCCACTCCCCGCCCCAGCTCCCCTCGCCCACTCCCCTCGCCCACTCCGCTCCCGCACTAACTTCACCCACTCTCCTCCCCACTCCCCTCCCCCACTCCCCTCCTCCACTCCCCTCCCCCACTCCCCTACCTCCCAAACCCACTCCTCTACCCAACCCCTCTCCCCAACTCCCCTCCCCCACTCCCCTCCCCCACTCCCCCACTCCCCACCCCAACTCATTACCCCACTCCCCTCCCCCACTTCCCTACCCACTCCCCTATATCACTCCCCTACCCATCTCCCTGTCCCCCACTCCCTTTCCCCCAATCCCTGTCTCCCACTCCCCTCCCCAACGCCTCTCCCCCACACCCCTACCCCACTCCCCCACCCCACTCCCAAACCCACTCCTCTACCCAACTCCCCTCCCCAACTCCTCTCCCCCACTCCCCTCCCCCACACTCCTCCCCCACTCCACCACTCCCCACCCCAACTCATTACCCCACACCCCTACCCCACTCCCCTCGCCCACTCCCCTCGCCCATTCCCCTCCTACACTAACTTCCCCCACTCTCCTCCCCACTCCCCTCACCAACTAGCCTCCCAAACTCCCCTACAGCACACCCCTACCCCATTCGCAGAAACCACTCCCTTACCACACCCCACCACCAATCCCCTCCCCCACTCCGATCCACCACTCCGTTTCCCTCCATTATTTCACTGCCCTCACCAAAGACAATCACATCCCCAACTACCCTCCCCCACTCCCCTGCCCCACTCCCCGACCTCACACCCCGACCGCAGACCCCTCCACAGCTCTCCTACCCCACTCCCCTACCACACTCCCCTACGCCACTCCCGACCCCACTCCCCTACCGCTCTCCCCTCCGCAACTCCCCTACCCCACTTCCCTACCCCACTCCCCTACCACACTACCCTACCCCACTCCCCTCCCCCACTCCCCTCCTCCACTCCCCTCCCCCACTCCCCTACCTCACTCCCCTCCCCTACACCCCTACCCACCTCTCCTACCCCACCCCATCCCCCACTCACCTTCTCTCCACCTCCTCACTGCCCTCCAATACCCAACGCCCCGACCCCACTCCACTATCCCACTCCACTATCCCACTCCCCTTTCCCACTCCCCTACCCCACTCCCCTCCCCCACTCGCCTCCCCCACTCCCCTACATCACTCCCATACCCCACGCCCTGTCCCCACTCCCTGTCCCCCACTCCCCTCCCCAACTCCCATCCCCCACTCCCCTACGCCACTCCTCACCCCACTTCCATCCCACACTCCTCTACCCCACTGCCCTCCCCAAGTCCCCTCACCAATTCCTCTCCCCCACTCCCCTACCCCGCTCCCCACCCCAACACCCCTATCCCACTCCCCTCCCCAACTCCCCTCCCCATATCCCCTTACCAACTCCCATACCCCACTCCCCTACCCCACTTACATACCCACTCCCCTCCCCAACACCCCTGCCTCACTTCCTTCCCCCACTCCCCTCCCCAACTCCTCCCAACTCCCCTCCCCCACCCCCCGGCCCAACCCTCCTCCCCACTCCCCTCCCAAACTCCCCGACCCCATCCCCTACCCCATTCTCCTACCCCACTCCCCTACCTCACTCCCTTACCACACCCCCTCCTCCAATCACCTCCCCCACTCCCCTCCACCACTCTGATTCCCTCCTCCTCTTCACTGCCCTCACCTAAGACAATCCCATCCCCCACTACCCTACCCCACTCTCCTGCCCCACTCCCCGACCCCACACCCTGTCCGCAGTCCCATCCACAACTCCCCTACCCCACTCCCCTACTACACTCCCCTACGCGACTCCCCGACCCCACTCCCCTACCGCACTCCCCTCCACAACTCCCCTATCCCACTCCTCCTACCCCACTCCCCTCCCCCACTCCCCTCCTGACTCCCCTCCCCTACACCCCTACCCACCTCTCCTACCCCACCCCATCCCCCACTCACCTTCTCTCCACCTCCTCACTGCCCTGCAATACGCAACGCCCCGACCCCACTCCACTATCCAACTCCACTATCCCACTCCCCTTTCCCACTCCCCTACCCCACTCCCCTCCCCCACTCGCCTCCCCCACTCCCCTACCTCACTCCCCTACCTCACGCCCTGTCCCCACTCACTGTCACCCACTCCCCTCCCCAACTCACATCCCCCACTCCCCTACCCCACTCCGCTCCCGAACTCACCTATCCTACTCCCCTCCCCAATCTCCTTCCCTCCACTTCCTCACTGCACTCCCCTACCCCACACCACATTCCCGCTCCCCTACCGCACTCCCCTAACTCACTTCCCTCCCACACTCCCCCGCACCACACCCCTACCCCACTCCCCTCCACCACACCCCTCCCCCACACCCCTTCCCTGCTCCCATTCCTTCTCCTCCTCACTGCCCTCCCCTACCGAACTCCCCTGTGCCACTGCCCTCACCTACTCCCCACGCCACTCCCCTTCACTCCACCTCCTCACTGCCATCCCCTATGCCACTCCCCTACCCCACTCCCGACCCCACTCGCCTCACCCACTGCCCTACCTCACTCCACTCCCCCAGTTACCACCCCCACTACCCTCCCCCACTCCCCTCACCTACTCCCCTTCCTTATCCTCCTCACTGCCTTCACCTACCCAACTCCCCTACCCCACTCCCCTCCCACGCTCACCTCACACAATGCCCTTCCCTTCTCCCATACCCCACACCCCTCCCCCATTCCCCTACCTCACTCCCCTCCCCCACTCCCCTACCCCACTCATAAAACACACTCCCCTCCCCAATTCCCCTCCCCTATTTTCCTCCCCCACTACCATTCCTTCCAAATCCTCACTGCCCTCCCCTCCACCACTCCCCTCCCCTCTCCCCTTTCCTCCAGCTCCTCACTGCTCTCCCCTACCCCACTCGCCTACCCCACTCCCTTCCACCACTCCCCTCCACACGACCCTACCCCACTCCACTCCACTGCTCCCCTACCCCACTGCCCACTCCAAATCCCCTTCCCAACTCCCCTTCCCTCCATCTCCTTACAGCCTTCCCCTACCCCTCTCCCCTATACCACTCCGCTCCCCCACTCCGCACCACCACTCCCCTACTCCACTCCCCTCCACAACTCCCATACCTCATTCACCTGCCCTACCCCCTACCCACCTCTCCTACCACGCCCCTTCCCCACTCCCCTTCCCGGCAGCTCCTCACTGCACTCCCCTATCCCACTCCCCTTCCCCACTTCCCTACCTCACTCCCCTCCACCACTCCCCTCCCCTCTCCCCTTTCCTCCAGCTCCTCACTGCTCTCCCCTACCCCACTCGCCTACCCCACTCCCTTCCACCACTCCCCTCCACCTCTCCCCGCCCCCACTCCCCTCCCTCACTCCCCTACCCCACTCCCCTCACCAAATCCCCTCACCCACTCCACTACATCTCTCCCCTACCCCACTCCTTGTCCCCCACTCCCCTCTCCCACTCCCCTACTGCAGTCCGCTACCCCACACCCCTGCCTCACTCCCCTCCCCCACTCCCCTACATCACTCCGCTACCCCACTCCCTGACCCCCACTCCCCTCCCCACTCCCCTCACCAATTCCCCTCCTCCACTCCCATCCCCCACTCCTCTACCCCACTCCCCTCTCCAACTCCCCTCCCCAACTCCCCTCCCCCACTCCCATTCTCCATTACTCTACCCCACTCCCCTCCACAACCCCCCTGCCTCACTCCCCTCCCCCACTCCACTCCCCAACTCCCCTACCCCATTCCTCTACTACACTGCCCTACCCCACTCCCCTCGACAACTCCCCTACCCCACTCCCCTACACCACTCCCCTACCCCACTCCCCGACCCCACTCCCCTACCCCAATCCCCTCCCCCACTCCCCTACCCCACACCCCTCACCTACTCCCCTACCCGCCTCTCCTACCCCACTCCCCAACCCCACTCCCTCCACAACTCCCCTACCCCACTCAGCTATCCCAATCCCCTTTCCCACTCCCCTATGCCACTCCCCTACCTCAGTCTCCTCACCCACTCCCCGACACCACTCCCCTACTCACACCCCTACCACACTTCCCTCCCCACTACCCTCCCCCACTCCCATCACCTACTCCCCTTCCTTATCCTCCTCATTGCCCTCCCCTACCAAACTCCCCTACGCCAGTGCCCTCCCCCACTCCCCACGCAACTCCCCTTCACTCCACCTCCTCACTGCCCTCCCCTACCCCACTCCCATCCCCCACTCCCCTCCCCCACTGCCCTACCTCACTCCCCTCCCCCTCTCCTCTCCGCAACACCCCTACCCCAATCCTCTGCCCCACTCCCCGCCTCAACTCCCCTCCCCCACTCCCCTACCCACTCCCCTCCCCAACTCTCCTCCCCCACTCCCTCACCAGTCCCCAAACACCACTCCCCTACTCCACTTCCCTCCCCCACTCCCCTCCCCCACACACCTCCACATCTCCCCTCCCTCATTCCCCTCCCTCATTCCCCACCCCCACTCCCCTCCCAAACTCCCCTCCCCATGTCCCCTCCCCAACTTCCCTACTGCACTCCCATCCCCCACTCCCCTCCGCCACCGCCTCCCGCACTCCCCTTCCCCACTCCCGTCCACCACTCCACTTCCCTCCACCTCCCCTACCCTACCTCCCTACCCCACTCCACTCACCCACACCCCTACCGCACTCACCTCCAAAACTCCCACACCCACTCCCCTACCCCACTCCCCAACAAAACACCCCTACCCCACTCCCCGACCACACTCCCCCACCCCCACTCCCCTACCACACTCCCCTACCCCACTGCCCTACCCCACTCCGCACCCCAACTCTCCTATCCTGCTCCCGTCCCCCACTCCCCTTCCCTCCATCTCCTCACTGCCCTCCGCTACCCAACGCCCCTACACTCCCTTTCACCACTCCCCTCCCCTCTCCCCTTCCCTACATCTCCTTACAGCCTTCCCCTACCCCTCTCCCCTACACCACTCCCCTACCCCACTCCCCTCCACAACTCCCATACCTCACTCAACACCCCTACTCCCCTACCCACCTCTCCTACCACACCCCTTCCCCACTCCCCTTCCCTCCATCTCCTCACTGCCCTCCACTACCCAACGCCCCTACTCCACTCCCTTCCACCACTCCCCTCCCCTCCCCCCTTTCCTCCACCTCCTCACTGCCCTCCCCTACCCCACTCCCCTACCCACTCCCTATTACAACTCCCCTCCCACACGACCCTACCACACTCCACTCCCCTACGCCCGCCCCCACTCCCCTCCCCCACACCCCTTCCCAACTCCCCTCCCCAACGCCCTATCCCACTCCCCTCCCCTGCTCCCCACCACACTGCCCACTCCAACTCCCCTTCCCTCCATCTCCTTACAGCCTTCCCCTACCCCTCTCCCCCAGACCACTCCCCTCCCCCACTCCCTTCACCCACACCATTCCCCTCTCCCAGCCCCATCTTCTCTCCGCAACATCCCTCCTCCACTCCCCTCCCCAACTCCCAAACACCACTCCCCTACTCCACTTCCCTCCCCCACTCCCCTCCCCCACTCCCCTCCCCCACACACCTCCACATCTCCCCTCCCTCATTCCCCTCCCCCACTCCCCTCCCAAACTCCCCTCCCCATGTCCCCTCCCCAACTTCCCTACTGCACTCCCATCCCCCACTCCCCAACCCACTCCCCTCCCCCAATCCCCTCCCCCCTCCCCTCCATCACCCCCTCCCCCACTCCCCTTCCCCACTCCCGTCCACCACTCCACTTCCCTCCACCTCCCCTACCCTACTTCCCTACCCCACTCCACTCACCCACACCCCTACCGCACTCACCTCCACAACTCCCACACCCCACTCCCCTACCCCACTACCCGACACAACACCCCTACCCCACTCTCCGACCACACTCCCCCACCCCCACTCCCCTACCACACTGCCCTTACCACTGCCCTACGCCACTCCGCACCCCAACTCTCCTATCCTGCTCCCGTCCCCCACTCCCCTTCCCTCCATCTCCTCACTGCCCTCCGCTACCCAACGCCCCTACTCCACTCCCTTCCACCACTGCCCTCCCCTCTCCCCTTCCCTCCATCTCCTTACAGCCTTTCCCTACCCCTCTCCCCGACACCACACTGCTCCCCCACTCCGCTCCACCACTCCCCTACCACCCTCCCCTCCACAACTCCCATACCTCACTCAACTCCCCTACTCCCCTACGCACCTCTCCTACCACATCCCTTCCCCACTCCCCTTCCCTCCATCTCCTCACTGCCCTCCACTACCCAACGCTCCTACTCCACTCCCTTCCACCACTCCCCTCCCCTCTCCCCTTTCCTCCACCTCCTCACTGCCGTCCCCTACCCCACTCCCCTACTCCACTCCCTATCACAACTCCCCTCCCACATGACCCTACCACACTCCACTCCCCTACGCCCCTCCCCCACACCCCTCCGCCACACCCCTCCCCCACACCCCTTCCCAACTCCCCTCCCCAACGCCCTATCCCACTCCCCTCCCCTGCTCCCCTACCCCACTGCCCACTCCAACTCCCCTTCCCTCCATCTCCTTACAGCCTTCCCCTACCCCTCTCCCCTAGACCACTACGCACCCCCACTCCGCTCCCCCACTCCCCTACCCCACTCCCCTCCCAAGCTCCCCTACCTAACCCCTCCCCCACTCGCCTCCCCCACTCCCTTCCCCCACACCACTCCGCTCTCCCAGCCCCATCTCCTCTCCGCAACATCCCTCCTCCACTCCCCTCCGCCACTCCCCTACCCCACTCCCATACCCCACTCCCCTCCCCAACTCCCCTCCCCAACTCCCCTCCCCCACACCCCCTCCCACCTCCCCTCCCCAACTCCCTATCCCACTCCCCTCCCCTGCTCCCCTACCCCACTACCCACTCCAAATCCCCTCCCAAACTCCCCTTCCCCCCATCTCCTTGCAGCATGCCCCTACCCCTCTCCCCTACACCACACCGCTCCCCCACTACCATCCCCCACTCCCCTACCCCACTCCCCTCCCATGCTCCCCTACCAAATCCCTCTCCCACTCCCCTCCCCTACTCCCATCCTCCACACCACTCCCCTCTCCCAGCCCCATCTCCTCTCCGCAACATCCCTCCTCCACTCCTCTCCCCCACTCCCCGCCTCAACTCCCCTCCTGCACTCCCCTACCCCACTCCCCTCCCCCATTCCCTTCCCCAACTCCCCTCCCCAACTCCCCTCCCCAACTCTCCTCCACACCTCTCCTCCCCCACTCTTCTCAGCAACTCCCATATCGCACTATCCTACCCCACTCTCCTCCCCAACTCCCAGCCCCCACACCCCTCTCCCACTCCACTCAACCAGCTCCCCTCCATCACTCCCATGCCCCCCTCCCCTACATCGCACTCCTCCCCCCCTCCACTCCCCTCTCCCCGCCCCAACGGAACTACGCCACTCCCCTACCCCACACCCTGTCCCCCACTCCCCTCCCTCTCTCTCCTCCCCCACTCCCCACCCTCACTCCCACCCCCACGACACTCCCCCGCTCCTCTCACCCACTCCCCTCCCCCTCTCCTCTCCGCAACTCCCTGCATCCACTCCCCTCCCCCACTCCTCTCCCTCACTCCCCTCCCCCACTCCCCTTCCCAACTCCCACCCCCAACTCTCCTCCCCCACTCCCCTCACAAACCCAACTCCCCTGCTCCACTTACCACCCACTCCCCTCCCCCACACCCCTTCTCAACTCACCTCCCTCACTCCCCTCTCCAACTCCCCTACCGCACTCCACTCCCCCACTCCTCTCCCATCTCCCCTCCCCAAATCTCCACCCCCACTCCCCTTCACAAACTCCCATACCGAACTCCCCTGCTCCACTCCACACCCCACTCCACTCATCACCCCTCTCCCCTCCCAAGCTCCCCTAGCCACTCGCCTCCCCAATCCCCTCCCCCACTCCCCTCCCCCCTCCCCTCCCCCACGGACCTACGCCTCTCCCCTACCCCACTCCCTGTCCCCCACTCCCCTCCCTCTTTCCCCTCCCCAGTCCATATCCCACTCCCCTACACCACACACCGAACCCACTCTCCACCCCCACTCCCATCCCCAACTCCCCTCCCCCACTCCCTTACCCCACGCCCACACCCCACTACACTCCCCCACTCCTCTCACCCACTCCCCTCCGCCTCTCCTCTCCGCAACTCCCCGCAACCACTCCTCTCCCCACGCCCCTCCCCCACTCCCTTCCCCCACTCCCTTCCCCCACTCCCCTACCGCAATCCCCTATCCAACCCTCCCCAACTCCCCTTCCCAGCTCCCACCCCCAACTCCCGTCCCCCACTCCCCTAACCAACTCCCATACCCAACTCCCCTGCACACTTACCACCCCACTCCCTTCCCTCACTCCCCTCCCCAACTCCCCTCCCGCAATACACTCCCCCACTCTCCTCCCCACCACCCCTCCCCAACTCTCCTCCGCAACTCCCCGCAGAAACTCCCGTACCCGACTCCCCTTCTCCACTCCCATCCCCCACTCCTCTCCCCCACATTCCTCCCCATCTCCCCTCTCACACTCCCCTCCCTCTATCCCCTCCCCCACTCCCCTACCCCACTCCCCTACCCCACTCCCCTACCCCACTCACTTACACCACTCCCAACCCCCAGTCCCATCCCCAACTCCCCTCCCCCACTCCCCTCCCCCACAATCCTCTCCAACTCCCCTCCCTCACTCCCCTCCCCACTCCCCTCCCCCACTCCATTTACCAACTCCCATACCCAACTCCCCTGCTCCACACCCCACTCCACTCCCCACCCCACCCCCTCCCAAACTCCCTTACCCACCCCCTCCCCACGCCCCTCCCCCACTCCACTCCCCTCTCCCCACCCCTACGGACCTTTGCCACTCCCCTACCCCATACCCATACCCCACTCCCCACTCCCACTCACATCCGCAACTCCCCTGCCCCAATCCCTTACCCCACTCCCACGCCCCACTACACTCCCCCACTCCTATCACCCTCTCCCCTCCCCCTCTCCTCTCCCCACTCCCCTCCCACACACCCTTCCCCCACTCCCCTACCACACACCCTTCCCCAACTCTCATACCCAACTCCCCTGCTCCACTTACCACGCCACTCCCCTCCCCCACACCCCTTCTCAACTCCACTCCCTCACTCCCGTCCCCAACACCCCTCCCCAACTCCCCACCCCAACTCTCCTCCCCCACTCCCCGCACCAACTCCCACACCCGGCTCCCCTCCCCCACTCCCCTCCCCCACTCCCCTCCCCCACTCCCCTACCCCACAATGCTCCCCAACTCCCCTCCCTCACTCCCCTACCCCACTCCCCTCCCAACTCCCCTCCCCAACTCTCCTCACCCACTCCCCTTCCCCACTCCAGTCATAAGTCCCCTCCCCCACACCCCTCCTCAACTCCGCTCCCTCACTCCCCTACCCCACTCCCCTCCCAACTCCCCTCCCCAACTCTCCTCACCCACTCCCCTCACCAACTCCCAAACCCCACTCCACTCCACAACTCCACTCCGCAACTCCCCTCCCATAATCCCCTACCCCACTCCCCTCCCCAACTCCCCTCCCTCACTCCCCTACCCCACTCCCCTCACCAACTCCCCTCCCCAACTCCCCTCCCCAACTCCCCTTCCAAACTCCCCTCCCCAACTCGCCTCCCTCACTCCCCTACACCACTCCCCTCCACAACTCCACACCCCAACTCCCCTCCACTGCTCCACTCCCGAACTCCCCTCCCCCAATCCACTCCCCCGCTCGCCTCCCCCACTTATCTATAACAACTCCCCAGCCCCCCTCCCCTGCCACCTCCCCTACCTCGCTCTCCTCCCCTACTCCCCTCCCCCGCTCCCCTACATCACAACCAATCCCCACACCACTACCCCACTTACCACCCCCAATCCCCTCCACTACTAGCCCCCCAACTCCCCTCCCCCACTCCCCAACCCACTCCCCTCCCCCTCCTCTCTGTAACTCCCCTCCCCTTCTCCCCTACCCCCTCCCCTCCCTCACTCCCCTCCCTCACTCCCCTCCGCACTCCCCTAGGCCACTCCCCTACCCCACCCCCTCCCCACTCCCCTCCCCCACTTCCATCCACCACTTTGCTTCTCTGCACCTCCTCACTGCCCTCCCGTACAACACTCCCGTCCCCCACTACCCTCCCCATATCACCCACTCAACTTCCCTCCCCCTCTCCTCTCCGCAACCCCCCTCCACCACTCCTCTCCTCCACTCCCTGCCTCAAATCCCCTCCCCAACGCTCCTCCCCCACTCCCTCACCTACTCCCATACCCCACACCCCTCCTCAATCCCCTCCCCAACTCCCCTCCCCAACTCTGATCCCCAACTCCCCTACCGCACAGCCACCCCAATCCACTCCCCAACTCCCCTCCCCAGATCACCTCCCCAACTCCCCTACCCCACTCCCCGACGCTACTCACATTCCCCACTCCCCTCCCCATTCCCCTCCCTCAATCCCCTCCCCCACTCCCCTCCCCGACTCCCCTTCCCCACTCCCCTCCCCCACACTCCCCCCACTGCCCTCCCCCACTCCTGTACGCCACTCCACTCCCCCTCTCCTCTCCGCAACTCCCCTCAACCACTACGCTCCTCCAACCCCTGCCTCCACTGCCCTATCCCACTCCCTTACCCCACTACCGTCTCCAACTCCCCTCCCCAACAGTCCTCCCCCACTTCCCTCACCAAATCCCATACCCCACTCCCCTGCACCACTCCCCTCCCTCACTCCCCTCCCCACTCCCCTCCCACACTCCCTTCCCCCACACCCCTCCTCAACTCCCCTCCCTCACTCCCCTCCCTTGCTCACCTCCCCAACACCCCTCCCTCACTCCCCAACCCCACTCCCCTCCCCCATTCCAGTCCCCAACTCCCCTCCCCCACTCACCTCCCCAACTCCCCTACCGCAATCCCCTCCCCCACTCCCCTCCCCACTCCAGTCCCCAACTCCCCTCCCCCACTCCCCTCCCCCACTCCCATCCCCCACGCCGCTCCCCAAGTTCCTTCCCCAACTACGCGCCCCGACTCCCCCACCCTGCCTTCCCCCATTTCTCTACCCCACCCCCTCCTCCTCTCCTCTCCACAACTCCCCTCAACCACTCTGCTCCCCCAATCCCTGCCTCATCTCCCCTCCGCCACTCTCCTACCACACTCCCCTACCCCACTCCCCGCATCAGCTCCCCTCCCCAACACTCCGCCCCCACTTCCATCACCAACTCCCATATTCCACTCCCCTACTCCAAAGCCCAACTCCTCTCCCCTCACCCACTCCACTCCCCAACTCCCCTCCGTCACTCAACTCCCCTACAGCACTCCCCTCCCCCACTCCCCTCCCCACTTCAGTCCCCAACTCCCCTCCTCCACACCCCTCCCTCACTCCAATCCCCCGCTCCACGCCCCCACTCCCCTCACTAACTCCCCTCCCCAACTCTCCTCCCTCACTCCCCTGACAAACACCCATACCCCACTCCCCTCGGCAACTCCCCTCTGCAAATTCCCTCCCGCACTCCACTCCCAAACCCCCCATCCCATTCCCCACCGCAACACCCGTACCCCGCTCCCCTTCACCCACTCCTCTACCCCAACCCCTCCCCCACTCCCCTCCCCTACTCCCGTCCACCACTCCGCATCCCTGCACCTCCTCACTGCCCTCCACTACCACACTCCCATCCCCCTCTACCCTCCCCCACTCTACTCCCCTACCGCACTCCCCTCCACATATCCCCTACCTCACTCCGCTACAACACTCCCCGTTACCACACCCTTACACAACTCCCCTTCCCAACTC
This sequence comes from Heterodontus francisci, assembly GCF_036365525.1. Lineage (NCBI taxonomy): Eukaryota > Metazoa > Chordata > Chondrichthyes > Heterodontiformes > Heterodontidae > Heterodontus > Heterodontus francisci. Next base: position 3,710,607 of record NW_027140567.1, read on the forward strand.
TCCTCCCCCACTCCACTCACTAACTCCCATACCCGCCTCCCCTACTCTGCTCCCCGACTCCACTCCCCTCCCCCACACCCCTCCGCAACTCCCCTCCTGCACTCCCCTCTCCTACGCCCCTCCCCCACTCCTCACCCCCAATCCCCTCCACTACTACCCTCCCCAACTCCCCTCCCCAACTCCCCTACCCCACTCCCCTCACAAACTCCCCTCCCCAACTGCCCGACCGCATTCCACTCCCCAACTCCCCTCCCCTACTCCCCTCCGCAACTCCCCTCCCCAACTCCCCTCCCCAAATTCCCTACAGCACTCCCCTCCCCCACTGCCCAACCCACTCCCCTCCCCCACTCCCCTCCCCCACTCCCCTCCCTTACTCCCATTCCTTCTCCTCCTCACTGCCCTCCCCTACCCAACTCCCCTACCCCACTTCCCTCCCCTACTCCCCACGTCACTCCCCTTCACTCTACCTCCTCACTGCCGTCCCCTATGCCACTCCCCTACCCCACTCCCCGACCCCACTCGCCTCCCCCACTGCCCTACCTCACTCCACTCCCCCAGTTACCACCTCCACTACCCTCCCCCACTCCCCTCCCCTACTCCCCTTCCTTATCCTCCTCACTGCCTTCCCCTACCCAACTCCTCTACCCCACCCCCATCCCCAACTCCCCTGCCTCACTCCCCTCCCCCATTCCCCTCATCAACTCCAATACCCCACTCTCTGTACTCCCCTCCCCTCCCCAATCACATCCCCCACTCCCCTAACCCACTCCCCGACCCCACTCCCCTACACCACTCCCATTCCCTACTCCCCTACCCACCTCTCCTACCCCACTCCACTACCCCACTCACCTCCATAACTCCCCTACCCCACTCCCCTACCACACTCCCCTACCCCACTCCCCTACCAGACTCCCCTCCCCACTCTCCTCCCCAACTCCCCTCACCTACTCCCCTTCCTTATTCTCCTCATTGCCGTCCCCTACCAAACTCCCCTACGCCAGTGCCCTCCCCCACTCCCCATGCAACTCCCCTTCACTCCACCTCCTCACTGCCCTCCCCTACCCCACTCCCCTCCCCCACTCCCCTCCACCACTTCCCTACCTCACTCCCCACCCCTCTCCTCTCCGCAACACCCCTACACCACTCCTCTGCCACACTCCCCGCCTCAACACCCCTCCCATCTCCCCCTTCCCCTCTCCCCTACCCCTCTCCCCTACTCCACTCCCCTCCCCAACTCCCCTCCCCAACTCCCCTCCCCAACTCCCCTCCCCAACTCTCCTCCCCCACTCTCTTACCAACTCCCAAACACCACTCGCTACTCCACTCCCCTCCCCCACACCCCTCCACATCTCCCCTCCCTCATTCCCCTCCCCCACTCCCCTCCCCAACTCCCCACCCCAACTCCCCTCCCCAACTTCCCTACTGCACTCCCCTCCCCCACTCCCCCACACCCCTCTGCCAACCCCTCCCCCACTCCCCTTCCCCACTCCAGTCCACCAACTTCGCTTCTTTCCACCTCCTCGCTCCCCTACCCTACCTCCCTAACCCACTCCACTCCCCCACACCCCTACCGCACTCCCCTCCACAACTCCCACACCCCACACCCTTACCCCACTCCCCGACCCCACTCCCCTTCCCCACTCTGCACCCCCACTCCCCTACCCCACTCCCCTACCCCACTCCGCTCCCCAACTCTCCTATACGGCTCCCGTCCCCCACTCCCCTTCCCTCCATCTCCTCACTGCCCTCCACTACCCAACGCCTCTACCCCAGACACCTCCCCCACTCTCCTACCCCACTCCCCTACCCCACTCCGCTCCCCAACTCACCTATCCTACTCCCCTCCCCCACTCTCCTTCCCTCCACCTCCTCACTGTGCTCCCCTACCCCACGCCCCTATCCCACCCCACTTTCCCGCTCCCCTACCCCACTCCCCTAACTCACTTCCCTCCCCCATTCCCCTGCCCCACACCCCTACCCCACTCCACTCGCCCACACCCCTCCCCCACTCCCCTCCCCTGCTCCCATTCCTTCTCCTCCTCACTGCCCTCCCCTACCGAACTCCCCAACGCCACTGCCCTCTCCTACTCCCCACGCCACCCCCCTTCACTCCACCTCCTCACTGCCATCCCCTATGCCACTCCCCTACCTCACTCCCGACCCCACTCGCATCCCCCACTGCCCTACCTCACTCCACTCCCCGAGTTACCACCCCCACTACCCTCCCCCACTCCCCTCCCCTACTCCCCTTCCTTATCCTCCTCACTGCCTTCCCCTACCCAACTCCCCTACCCCACTCCCCTCCCCCACTCCCCTCCACCACTTCCCTACCTCACTCCCCACCCCTCTCCTCTCCGCAACACCCCTACACCACTCCTCTGCCACACTCCCCGCCTCAACACCCCTCCCATCTCCCCCTTCCCCTCTCCCCTACCCCTCTCCCCTACTCCACTCCCCTCCCCAACTCCCCTCCCCAACTCCCCTCCCCAACTCCCCTCCCCAACTCTCCTCCCCCACTCTCTTACCAACTCCCAAACACCACTCGCTACTCCACTCCCCTCCCCCACACCCCTCCACATCTCCCCTCCCTCATTCCCCTCCCCCACTCCCCTCCCCAACTCCCCACCCCAACTCCCCTCCCCAACTTCCCTACTGCACTCCCCTCCCCCACTCCCCCACACCCCTCTGACAACCCCTCCCCCACTCCCCTTCCCCACTCCAGTCCACCAACTTCGCTTCTTTCCACCTCCTCGCTCCCCTACCCTACCTCCCTAACCCACTCCACTCCCCCACACCCCTACCGCACTCCCCTCCACAACTCCCACACCCCACACCCTTACCCCACTCCCCGACCCCACTCCCCTTCCCCACTCTGCACCCCCACTCCCCTACCCCACTCCCCTACCCCACTCCGCTCCCCAACTCTCCTATACGGCTCCCGTCCCCCACTCCCCTTCCCTCCATCTCCTCACTGCCCTCCACTACCCAACGCCCCTACCCCAGACACCTCCCCCACTCTCCTACCCCACTCCCCTACCCCACTCCGCTCCCCAACTCACCTATCCTACTCCCCTCCCCCACTCTCCTTCCCTCCACCTCCTCACTGTGCTCCCCTACCCCACGCCCCTATCCCACCCCACTTTCCCGCTCCCCTACCCCACTCCCCTAACTCACTTCCCTCCCCCATTCCCCTGCCCCACACCCCTGCCCCACTCCACTCGCCCACACCCCTCCCCCACTCCCCTCCCCTGCTCCCATTCCTTCTCCTCCTCACTGCCCTCCCCTATCGAACTCCCCTACGCCACTGCCCTCTCCTACTCCCCACGCCACCCCCTTTCACTCCACCTCCTCACTGCCATCCCCTATGCCACTCCCCTACCTCACTCCCGACCCCACTCGCATCCCCCACTGCCCTACCTCACTCCACTCCCCGAGTTACCACCCCCACTACCCTCCCCCACTCCCCTCCCCTACTCCCCTTCCTTATCCTCCTCACTGCCTTCCCCTACCCAACTCCCCTACCCCACTTCCCTCCCCCACTCCTCACCCCACGCCCCTTCCCTCCACCTTCTCACTGCCCTTTGCTACCCCACTCCACTATACCACTCCCCTACCCCACTCCCCTCCCCCATTCCCCTACCTCACTCCCCTCCCCCACTCCCCTACCCCACTCATTAAACACACTCCCCTCCCCAACTCCCCTCCCCTATTTTCCTCCCCCACTACCCTTCCCTCCAAATCCTCACTGCCCTCCCCTCCACCACTCCCCTCCTACTCTCCCCTTTGCTCCACCTCCTCACTGCTCTCCCCTACCCCACTCCCCTACTCCACTCCCTTCCAGCACACCCCTCCCACACGACCCTACCCCACTCCATTCCCCTACTCCCCGTCCCCACACCCCTCTGCACACCCCTTCCCAACTCCTCTCCCCCACTCCCTATCCCACTCCCCTCCACTGCTCCCCTACCCCACTGCTCACTCCAAATCCCCTCCCCAACTCCCCTTCCCTCCATCTCCTTACAGCCTTACCCTACCCCTCTCCCCGACACCACTCCGCTCCCCCACTACCCTCCCCCACACCCCTACACCACTCCCCTCCCAAACTCCCCTACAAAACCCCTCCCCCACTCCCCTCCCCCACACCACTCCCCTCTCCCAGCCACGTCTCGTCTCCGCAACATCCTTCCTCCACTCCTCTCCCCCACTCCCCGCCTCAACTCCCCTCCCCACTCCCCTACAGCACTCCCCTACCCCACTCCCCTACCCCACTCCCCTCACCTACTCCCCTTCCTTATCCTCCTCATTGCCTCCCCACTCCCCTATCAAACTCCCCTATGCCAGTGCCCTCCCCCACTCCCCATGCAACTCCCCTTCACTCCACCTCCTCACTGCCCTCCCCTACCCCACTCCCCTCCCCCACTCCCCTCCTCCACTGCCCTACCTCACTCCCCACCCCTCCCCTCTCCGCAACACCCCTACCCCACTCCTCTGCCACACTCCCCTCCTCAACTCCCCTCACGCTCTCCCCTTCCCCTCTCCCCTACCCCTCTCCCCTACCCCTCTCTCCTCCCCCACACCCCTCCACATCTCCCCTCCCTCATTCCCCTCCCCCACACCCCTCCACATCTCCCCTCCCTCATTCCCCTCCCCCACTCCCCTCTGCCACTCCACTCCCCAACTCTCCTATCCTGCTCCCGTCCCCTACTCCCCTTCCCTCCATCTCCTCACTGCCCTCCACTACCCAACGCCCCTACCCCAGACACCTCCCCCACTCTCCTACCCCACTCCCCTTCCCCACTCCGCTCCCCAACTCACCTATCCTACTACCCTCCCCCACTCTCCTTCCCTCCACCTCCTCACTGCGCTCCCCTACACCACGCCCCTATCTCACTCCACTTTCCCGCTCCCCTACCCCACTCCCCTAACTCACTTCCCTCCCCCACTCCCGTGCCCCACACCCCTACTTCACTCCCCTCCCCTGCTCCCATTCCTTCTCCTCCTCACTGCCCTCCCCTACCGAACTCCCCTATGCCACTGCCCTCTCCTACTCCCCAAGCAACTCCCCTTCACTCCACCTCCTCACTGCCATCCCCTATGCCACTCCCCTACCCCACTCCCGACCCCACACGCCTCCCCCACTGCCCTACCTCACTCCACTCCCCCAGTTACCACCCCCACTACCCTCCCCCACTCCCCTCCGCTACTCCCCTTCCTTATCCTCCTCACTGCCTTCCCCTACCCAACTCCCCTACCCCACTTCCCTCCCCCACTCCTCACCCCACGCCCCTTCCCTCCACCTTCACACTGCCCTTCGCTACCCAACTCCCCTACCCCACTCCCCTCCCACGCTCACCTCACGCACTGCCCTTCCCTTCTCCCATACCCCACACCCCTCCCCCATTCCCCTACCTCACTCCCTTCCCCCACTCCCCTACCCCACTCATCAAACACACACCCCTCCCCAACTCCCCTCCCCTATTTTCCTCCCCACTACCCTTCCCTCCAAATCCTCACTGCCCACCCCTCCACCATTCCCCTCCCTCTCTCCCCTTTCCTCCACCTCCTCACTGCTCTCCCCTACCCCACTCCCCTATACCACTACCTTCCACAACTCCCCTCCCACACGACCCTACCCCACTCCACTCCCCTACTCCCCGCACAAACACCCCTCCCCCACACACCTTCCCAAATCCCCTCCCCCACTCCCTATCCAACTCCCCTCCCCTGCTCCCCTACCCCACTGCCGACTCCAAATCCCCTCCCCAACTCCCCTTCCCTCCTTCTCCTTACAGCCTTACCCTACTGCTCTCCCCTACACCACTCCACTCCCCCATTACCCTCCCCCACTCCCCTACCCCACTCCCCTCCCAAGCTCCCCTACCAAACCCCTCCCCCACACCCCTCCCCTACTCCCCTCCCCCACACCACTCCCCTCTCCCAGCCACATCTCCTCTCCGCAACATTCCTCCTCCACTCCTAACCCCCACTCCCCGCCTCAACCCCTACCCCACTCCACTACCCCACTCCCCTCCCCAACTCCCCTCCCCAACACCCCTCCCCAACTCCCCACCCCAACTCTCCTCCCCACCTCTCCTCCCCCACTCCCCTCACCAACTGCCATACCGAACGCCCCTACCCCACTCCCTACCCCACTCCCCTACCCCACTCCCCTACCCCACTCCCCTCCCCAACTCCCCTCCCCAACTCCCCACCGCAACTCTCCTCCCCACCTCTCCTCCCCCACTCTCCTCCCCAACTCCCCGCTTCCACTCCCCTCTCCACTCAACCAACTCCCCTCCACCACTCCCTTGACCCCTCCCCTACATCGCACTCCTCCCCCACTCCACTCCCCTCTCCCCGCCCCCACGGAACTACGCCACTCCCCTACCCCAAACCCTGTCCCCCACTCCCCTCCCTCTCTCTCCTCCCCCACTCCCCAATATCACTCCCACACGCCACGAAACTCCACCACTCCTCTCACCCACTCTCCTCCCCCTCTCCTCTCCGCAACTCTCCGCAACCATTCCTCTCCCCACTCCCCACCCCCACTCCCCTCCCCACTCCCCTCCGCAACTCCCCTCCCTCACTCCCCTCCCCCACTCCCCTCCCCCACTCCCCTCCGCAATTCCCCTCCCTCACACCCCTCCCCCACTCCCCTCATCAGCTCCCATACCCAACTCCCGTGATCCACTTACCACCCCACTCCCCTCCTACACACCCCTTCTCAACTCCCCTCCCTCACTCCCCGCCCCAACTCCCCTACCGCTCTCCCCTCCCCCCTCCTCTCCCAACTCCCCTCCCCAAATCTCCGCCCCCACTCCCCTCACAAACTCCCATACCCAACTCCCCTGCTCCACTCCGCACACCACTCCCCATCCCACACCCCTCCCAAGCTCCCCCAGCAACTCCCCTCCCCACTCACCTCCCCCACTCCACTCCCCTCTCCCCACCCCCACGGACCTATCCACTCCCCTACCCCACTCCCTGTCCCCCACTCCCCTCCCTCTTTCCCCTCCCCCACTCCATACCGCACTCCCATCCCCAACTCCCCTCCCCCACTCCCCTCCCCCACAATCCTCACCAACTCCCCTCCCTCACTCCTCTCCCTCACTCCCCGCCCCCACTCCCCTCCCCACTCCTCTTCCCCAACTCTCATCCCCCACTCCCCTCACCAACTCCCATACCCAACTCCCCTGCTCCACACCTCACCCTACTCCTCACCCCACTCCCCTCCCAAACTCCCCTACCCACTCCCCCCTCGCCCCTCCCCCACTCCACTCCCCTCTCCCCAACCGCACAGACCTTTGCCACTCCCCTACCCCACTCCCCTCCCTCCTTCGCCTCCCCATCTCCCCTTCCCCACTACCCTACCCCACACCCATACCCCACTCCGCACACCCACTCCTATCCCCAACTCCCCTCCCCCACTCACCTCCTCAACTCCCCTACCGCAATCCACTCCCCCACTCCCCTCCCCACTCCAGTCCGCAACGCCCCTCCACCACTCCCCTCCCCCACCCCCATCCCCCACGCCACTCCCCAAGTTCCCTCAACAACTACGCGCCCCTACTCCCTCACACTGCCCTCCCCCATTCCTCTACCCCACTCCCCTCCCCCTCTCCCCACCGCAACACCCCGCAATCACTCCGCTCCCCCAATCCCAGCCTCATCTCCCCTCCCCCACTCCCCTCCCCCACTCCCTTCCCCAACTCCCCTCCCTCACTCCCCTACCCCACTCCCCTCCGAAACTCCCCTCCACAACTGCCCTACCGCACTCCACCCCCCAACTCCCCTCCCCAACTCCCCTCACCATATCCCCTCCCACACTCCCCTGTCCCCCTCCCCTACCTCGCTCACCTCACCCCCTCCCCTACCTCGCTCTCCTCCCCCACTCCCTTCCACCATTCCCCTGCATCACCACCAATCCCCACTTCCCTCACCAACTCCCATACCCCACTCCCCTACTCCACTCCCCTACTCCACTCCACTCCCCCACTCCAGTCCCCAACTCCCCACCCCCACTCAACTCCCCAACTCCCCGAACCGCACTCCCCTCCCCCACTCCCCTCCCCACCCCAGTCCCCAACTCCCCTCCCCCACTCCCCTCCACCACTCCACTCCCCCACTCCCCTCCATACCTCCCCTCCCTCACTCCCCTCCCCGCTCACCTCTCCAACACCCCTCCCTCACTCCCCTCCCCCACTCCCCTCCCCCACTCCAGTCCCGAACTCCCCTCCCCCACTCACCTCCCCAATTCCCCTACTGCAATCCCCTCCCCATTCCCCTCCTCAATCCAGTCCCCAACTCCCCTCCCCCACTCCCCTCCCCCACCCCATCCCCCACACCCCTCCCCAAGTCCCCTCCCCAACTACATTCCCCGACTCCCCTCCACTGCCCTCCCTCCTCAACCACTCCGCTCCCCCTATCCCTGCCTTAGCTCCCCTCCCCCACTCTCCTACCCCGCTTACCTACCCCAATCCCCTCCCCAACTCCCCTCCCCAACACTCCTCCCCTACTTCCCTCTCCAACTCCCATACCCCACTCCCCTCCTCCACTCCGCTCAGCCCACTCCAGTCCCCAACTCCCCTCCCCCACTCCAGGGAATCACTCCCCTCCCCCACTCCACACCCCCACTCCACTCCCCACTCACACTCCCCAACTCTCCTCCCCCACGCCCCTCAGAAACTCCCATACCCCACTCCCTCACCAACTCCCCTCCCCAACTCCCCTCCCCCACTACCCTCCCTCACTCCCGCCCGCACTTCACTCCCCAACCCCCTCCCGATTCCCCTCCCCAACTCCCCTACCCCGCTCCCCATCCCCTAATCCCCTACCCCACCCCCTCACCCACTCCCCACCCCCACTCCCCTCCCCCACTCCACACCCCCACTCCACTCCCCCACTCCACTCGTTAACTCCCCTCCCCAACTCTCCACCCTGACTCCCCTCACTAAATACCATACCCCACTCCCCTACCCAACTCCCCTCCCCAACTCCCTCCCCAACACCCCTCCCACACTCCCCTCCCCCACTCCCCTCCCCCACTCCCCGACATCACTCCCATCACCAACTCCCCTCCCCCACTCCCCTCCCCCACTACCTTCCCTCACCCCCCTCCCGCATCCCACTCCCCAACCCTCCTCCCCATTCCCCTCCGCAACTCGCCTACCCCGCTCCCCTTCCCCTACCCCACCCCCTCACACACTCCCCTCCTCCACTCCCGTCCACCACTCCGCATCCCTGCACCTCCTCACTACCCTCCCCTACCACGCTCCCATCCCCCACTACCCTCCCCCACTCCACTCGCCGACCGCACTCCACTCCACATATCCCATACCCCACTCCCCTACCCCACTCCCCGTTACCACACCCCTACACAACTCCCCTTCCCAACTCTCCTCCCACACTCCCCACACTAACTGCCTTACCCCACTCCCCTACTCTGCTCCCCTACTCCGCTCCCCTCCCCCACACTCCTCCTCAACTCCCTTCCTGCACTCCCCTCCCCTACTCCCCTCACCAACTCCCCTCCCTCACTCACCTACCCCGCTCCCCTCCCTACCTCCCCTCCCCAACCCTCCTCCGTCACTCCCCTCCAAACTCCCATACCCCACTCCCCTCCCAACTCCCCTCCCCAGCTCCCCTCCCCCACTACCCTCCCTCACCCCCCTCCCGCATCCCACTCCCCATCCCTCCTCCCCATTCCCATCCTCAACTCCCCTACCCCACTCCCCTACTCCACACCCCTGTCCTACTCCCCTCCCGCACTCCACTCCCCAACACCCCTTCCCATTCCCCTCACCAACGCTCCCCTACCCCGCTCCCCTGCACCCACTCCCCTACCCCAACCCCTCCCCCACTCCCCTCCCCCACTCCCGTCCACCACTCCGCATACCTGCACCTCCTCACTGCCCTTCCCTTCCACACTCCCATCCCCCACTCCCCTCCCCTACTCCTCTCCCCTCACCCACACCCCTCCACAACTCCCCTCGTGCACTCCCCTCCCCTACTCCCCTCCCCAATTCCCCTGCCTCACTCACCGACCACGCTCCCCTCCCCAGCACCCCTCCCCCAACGCCCCGACCACACTTCCCTCCCCAACTCCACTCCCCCACTGCCCTGCCCCACTCCCCTCCTGCACTCCACTCCTCAAGCCCCTCCCCATTCCTCTCCCCAACTCCCCTACCCCGCTCCCCATCCCCCACTCCCCTACCCCACCCCCTCCCCATTCCCGTCCACCACTCCGCATCCCTGCACCTCCTCACTGCCCTCCCCTACCACACTCCCATCCCCCACTACCCTCCCCCACTCGACTCCCCTACCGCACTCCCCTCCTCATATCCCCTTCCCCACTCCCCTACCCCACTCCCCGTTACCACACCCCTACACAACTCCCCTTTCCAACTCTCCTCCCCACTCCCCTCACTAATTCCCATACCCACTCCCCTACTCTGCTCCCCGACTCTGCTCCCTCCCCAACACCCCTCCCCCAATCCACTACCCCGCTCCCCTCCCCCACTCACCTCTCACAACTCCCCTCCCCCACACCCCTGCCCCCTCCCCTACCTTGCTCTCCTCCCCCACTACCCTCCCCCACTCTCCTACATCACAATCAATCCCCACATCCCCTACCCCACTCCCCACTCCCAATCCCCTCCACTACTACACTCCCCAACTCCCCTCCCCCACTCCCCAACCCACTCCCATCCCCTCCTCTCTGTAACTCCCCTCCCTCACTCACCTACCACGCTCCACTCCCTAGCTCCCCTCCCCAACTCCCCTCCCCAACTCCCCGACCACACTTCCTCCCCAACTCCCCTCCCCAACTCCCCGACAAAACTGCCCTCCCCAACTCCCCTCCCCCTCTACCCTCCCCCACTCCCCTCCTCACCCCACTCCCCAACCCCCTGCCCACTCCCATCCACCACTCCGCATCCCTGCACCTCCTCACTGCCCTTCCCGACCACACTCCCATCACCCACTACCCTCCCCACTCCACTCCCCAACCCCCGTCCCCATTACCCTCCCAACTCCCCTACCCCGCTCCCCTTCCCCCACTCCCTACCCCACCCACTCCCCCACTCCCGTCCACCACTCGGCATTACTTCACCTCCTCACTGCCCTCCCCTACCACACTCCCAACCCCCACTACCCTCCCCACTCCACTCCCCTACCGCACTCCCCTCCACATATCCTCTATCCCACTCCCCTACCATACTCCCTGTTAACACACCCCGAGACAACTCCCCTTACCAACTCTCCTCCTCGACTCCCCACACTAACTCCCAAACTGCAGACCCCTACTCTGCTCCCCTAGTCTGCTCCGCTCCCCCACACCCCTCCGCAACTCCCCTCCAGCACTGCCCTCCCCTACTCCCCTCCCCAACTCCCCTCCCTCACTCACCTAACCCGCTCCCCTCCCCAGCTCCCCTCCCCAACTCCCCTCCCAAACTCCCCGACCACACTGCCCTCCCTAACACCCCTCCCCCACTACCCTCCCCCAGTCCCCTGCCGCACTCCCCTCCCGCACTCCCCTCCCGCACACAACTCCCCAACCCACCTCCCCATTCCCCTCCCCAACACCCCTACCCCGCTCCCCTTCCTCCACTCCCCTACCCCACCCCCTCCCCCACTCCGTCCACCTCTCCGCATCCCTGCACCTCCTCACTGCCCTCCCCTACCACACTCCCATCCCCCACTACCTTCCCCCACTCCACTCCCATACCGCAATCCCCTCCACATATCCCCTACCGCACTCCCGGTTCCCACACCACGACACAACTCCCCTTCCCAACTCTCCTCCCCCACTCCCCTCACTAACTCCCATACCCCACCCCCTACTCTGCTGCCCCAGTCCGCTCCCCTCTCCCACACCCCTCCTCAACTCCCCTCCTGCACTCCCCTCCCCTATTCCCCTCCCCAACTCCCCTCCCTCAATCACCTGCCCCGATCCCCTCCCAGCTCCCCTCCCAACTCCCCTCCCCAACTCCCTGACCACACTGCCCTCCCTAACTCCCCTCCCCAACTACCCTCCCCCAGTCCCCACCCGCACACCCCTCCCGCACACCACTCCCCAACCCACCTCCCCATTCCCCTCCCCAACCCCCCTCCCCATATCCCCAACCACACTCCCCTCCCCAACTCCACTCCCCCACTACCCATCCCCACTCCCCTCCCGCACTCCACTCCCCAACCCGCCTCCCCATTCCCCCACTCCCCTACCCCACCCCTCCCTCACTCCCGTCCACCACTCTGCATCCCTGCACCTCCTCACTGCCCTCCCCTACTACACTCCCATCCCCCACTACCCTCCCCCACTCCACTCCCTACCGCACTCCCCTCCACATATTCCTTTCCACTCCCCGTTCCCACATCCCAACACAACTCCCCTTCCCAACTCTCCTCCTCCCCACTCCCTCACTAACTCCCATACCCCACTCCCCTACTCTGCTCCCCTACTCAGCTCCTCACGCCCTCACTCCTCCTCAACGCCCCTCCTGCACTCCCTTCCCCTACTCCCCTCCCCTACTCCACTCCGAAACTCCCCTCCGCAACTCACCTACCCCGCTCCCCTCCCCAGCTCCCCTCCCAACTCCCCTCCCCAACTCCCCGATCACACTGCCCTGCCCAACTCCCCTCGCCCACTTCCCTCCCGCAATCCACTTTCAACCCCTCCCTATCCCTCCCCAATTCCCCGACACCGCTCCCCGTTACCACACCTAAACACAACACCCCTTCCCAACTCTCCTCCCCCACTCCCCTCTCTAACTCACATACCCCACGCCCCTACTCTGCTCTCCTGCTGCGCTCCCCTCCAACGCACCCCTGCTCAACTCCCCTCCTGCACTCCCCTTCCCTACTCCCATCCCCAACTCCCCAACCTCACTCACCTACCCCGCTCCCCTCCCCAGCTCCCCTCCCCAGCTCCCCTCCCCAACTCCCTTCCCCAACTCCCGGCCACACTGCCCTCCCCAACTCCCTCCTCCACTACCCACCTCCACTCCCCACACGCAATCCACTACTCAACACCCCTCCCCATTTCCCTCCCCAACTCCCCTACCCCGCTCCCCTTCCCCACTCCCCTACCCCAGCCCCTCCCCCACTCCTGTAAACCACTCCGCATCCTGCACCTCCTCACTGCCCTCCCTTACCACACTCTCATCTCCCCTTTCCTCTCCCACTCCATTCACCTACCCCACTCCCCTCCTCAACTCCCCTCCTGCACACCCCTCCCCTACACCCCTCCCTAACTCCCCTCCGTCACTCACCTACCATGCTCCACTCCCAGCTCCCCGCCCCAACTCCCCTCCCCAACTCCCCTACCACACTGCCCTCCCCAACTCCCCTCCCCCTCCACCCTCCCCCACTCCCCTCCCGCACTCCACTCCCCAACCCCTCTCCCATTCCCCTCCCCAACTCCCCTGCCCCGATCCCCTTCCCCCACTCCCCTGCCCCACCCGCTCCCCCACTCCCGTCCACCACTCCGCATCCCTGCACCTCATCACTGCCCTCACCTACGACACTCCCATCCCCACTCCACTCCACTACCACACTCCCCTCCACATATCCTCTACCCCACTCCCTACCCCACTCCCCGTTACCACACCCCGATACGACTCCCCTTCCCAACTTTCCTCCCCCACTCCCCTCACTAACTCCCACACTACACTCCCCCACTCTGCTCACCTACCCCGCTCCCCTCCCCAGCTCCCCGCCCCAACTCCCCGACCACACTGCCCTCCCCAACTCCCCTCCCCACTACCCTCCCCCACTCCCCTCCCCCACTCCACTCCCCAACCCCTCTCCCCATTCCCCTCCCCCACTCACCTCCCCAACTCCCCTCCCCAACTCCCCTCCCCAACTCCCCTCCCCCACTCCACTCCCAAACTCCCCTGCCCACTCCCCTGTCCCACTCCGCACACCCACTCCTCTCCCGAACTCCCCACCCCAACCCCCCTCCCCCACTCTCCTCCACACTCCCCTCCCTCACTCCCCTCCACAACTCCCTCCCCCGCTCCCCTCCCTCGCCCCCTCCCACTCTAACCTCCCCCATAAAGCTCTCGAACTCCTCTGCCCCACTCCTCTACCCAACTCCTCTGCCGCACACCCCTCCCCCACTCCCCTCCCCCACTATCCTCCCCCAGTCCCGTTCCAACACTCCGCTTCCCTGCACCTCCTCACTGCCCTCCCGTACCACACTCCCATCCACCACTACTCTCCCCCACTCCCCTACCCCCTCCCCTCCCCACTCCCTTCACTCCACCTCCTCACTGCCCTCCACTACCCAACTCTCCTACCCAAACACGTCCCTCACTCCACTCCCCCACTCCCCTTCCGTCCACTCCCTCCCCCACTCCACTCCTGTCTCCCCGCCCCCACTCAAATATGCCACTCCCCTACCCCACTCCCCTACTCCACACCCTGTCCCCCACTCCCCTCCCTCCCTCCCCTACCCCACTCACTCACCCCACTCCTCTACCACACTCCTCTACCACACTCCTCTACCCCTCGCCTCTCCGCAACTCCCCTCCCCAACTCTCCTACCCCACTCCCCTCCCCAACTCCCATTCCAACTCCCGAACCGCACTCACCTCCCCCATTCCCCTCCCCCACTCTCCTCCCTCATTCACCGCCCCAACTCCCCTCGCCCACTCCCCTGCCCCACACCCCTCCCACACTCCCCTCCCACACTCCCCTCCCCCACTCTCTTACGAACTCCCCGACCCCACTCCCCTACCCCACTCCACTACCCCACTCCCTGCCCCACTCCCGTACCCCACTCCTCTATCCCACTCCACTTTCCCAGTCCCCTACTCCACTCCCCTAAATCACCTCTCTCCCCCACTCCCCGACCCCACCCCCCTACCCCACTTCCCTCCCAACTCCCCTCCCCCACTCCCCTTACCTCTACCTCCTTACTGCCCTCCACTACCCAACTCTCCTACCCCACACACGGCCCCCACTCACCTATCACACTCCACTTTCCCACTCCCCTACCCCACTCCCTTAACTCACTCCCCTCCCCACTCCCCTTCCCAACTCACCTATCCCACTCCACTTTCCCACTCCCCTTTCCCACTCCCCTAACTCACTGCCCTACCCAACTCTCCTACCCCACACACCTCGCCCACTCCCCTACCCCACTCCCCTCCCCGATTCCCCTACCTCACTCCCCTCCAAACTCCCCTACCCCACATCCATACCCCACATGACTCACTAACTCCCATACCCCACCCCTTACTCTGCTGCCCCAGTCCGCTCCCCTCTCCCACACCCCTCCTCAACTCCCCTCCTGCACTCCCCTCCCCTATTCCCCTCCCCAACTCCCCTCCCTCAATCACCTGCCCCGATCCCCTCCCCAGCTCCCCTCCCCAACTCCTCTCCCCAACTCCCCGACCACACTGCCCTCCCTAACTCCCCTCCCCCACTACCCTCCCCCAGTCCCCACCCGCACACCCCTCCCGCACACCACTCCCCAACCCACCTCCCCATTCCCCTCCCCAACTTCCCTCCCCATATCCCCAACCACACTCCCCTCCCCAACTCCACTCCCCCACTACCCATCCCCACTCCCCTCCCGCACTCCACTCCCCAACCCGCCTCCCCATTCCCCCACTCCCCTACCCCACCCCTCCCTCACTCCCGTCCACCACTCTGCATCCCTGCACCTCCTCACTGCCCTCCCCTACCACACTCCCATCCCCCATTACCCTCCCCCACTCCACTCCCCTACCGCACTCCCCTCCACATATCCCCTTTCCCACTCCCCGTTCCCACACCCCGACACAACTCCCCTTCCCAACTATCCTCCTCCCCCACTCCCCTCACTAACTCCCATACCCCACTCCCCTACTCTGCTCCCCTACTCCGCTCCTCACGCCCTCACCCCTCCTCAACTCCCCTCCTGCACTCCCTTCCCCTACTCCCCTCCCCTACTCCACTCCCCAACTCCCCTCCCCAACTCCCCCACAACACTGCCCTCCCCAACTCCCCTCGCCCACTTCCCTCCTGCAATCCACTTTCAACCCCCTCCCCTATCCCCTCCCCAACTCCCCTACACCGCTCCCCGCTACCACACCTAAACACAACACCCCTTCCCAACTCTCCACCCCCACTCCCCTCTCTAACTCACATACCCCACGCCCCTACTCTGCTCTCCTGCTGCGCTCCCCTCCAACGCACCCCTGCTCAACTCTCCTCCTGCACTCCCCTTCCCTACTCCCATCCCCAACTCCCCTACCTCACTCACCTACCCCGCTCCCCTCCCCAGCTCCCCTCCCCAGCTCCCCTCCCCAACTCCCATCCCCAACTCCCCGACCACACTGCCCTCCCCAACTCCCCTCCCCCACTACCCACCCCCACTCCCCACTCGCTATCCACTCCTCAACACCCCTCCACATTTCCCTCCCCAACTCCCCTACCCCGCTCCCCTTCCCCCACTCCCCTACCCCACCCCCTCCCCGACTCCTGTAAACCACTCCGCATCCCTGCACCTCCTCACTGCCCTCCCTTACCACACTCTCATCTCCCTTCTCCTCACCCACTCCACTCCCCTACCCCACTCCCCTCCTCAACTCCCCTCCTGCACACCCCTCCCCTACACCCCGCCCTAACTCCCCTCCGTCACTCACCTACCACGCTCCACTCCCCAGCTCCCCACCCCAACTCCCCTCCCCAACTCCCCGACCACTCTGCCCTCCCCAACTCCCCTCCCCCTCTACCCTCCCCCACTCCCCTCCCGCACTCCACGCCCCAACCCCTCTCCCCATTCCCCTCCCCAACTCCCCTGCCCCGCTCCCCTTCCCCCACTCCCCTGCCCCACCCCCCCCACTCCCGTCCACCACTCCGCATCCCTGCACCTCATCACTGCCCTCACCTACGACACTCCCATCCACACTCCACTCCACTACCACACTCCCCTCCACATATCCTCTACCCCACTCCCCTACCCCACTCCCCGTTACCACACCCCGATACAACTCCCCTTCCCAACTTTCCTCCCCCACTCCCCTCACTAACTCCCACACTACACTCCCCCACTCTGCTCACCTACCCCGCTCCCCTCCCCAGCTCCCCTCCCCAACTCCCTGACCACACTGCCCTCCCCAACTCCCCTCCCCACTACCCTCCCCCACTCCCCTCCCCACTCCACTCCCCAACCCCTCTCCCATTCCCCTCCCCCACTCCACTCCCACACTCCCCTACCCCTCTCCCTGACACCACACCCCTACTACTCTCCCCTACCGCACTCCACTCCCCAACCCTCCAACTGCACTCCCCTCCCCTCCTCCTCCTCACTGCCCTGCACTACCCAACTCACCTACCCCACATACCTGCCCAACTCCACTCTCCCACTCCCCATCCCTCCTCTCCCCTCCCCCAATCCACTCCTCTCTCCCCGCCCCCACTCATTACGCCACTCCCCTACCCCACTCCCTGTCCCCCACTCCCCTCCCTTACTCCCCTACCACACTCACACAGCCCACTCCTCTCCCCCACTCCCTTGCCTCAACCCCCCTCCACCACTCCCCTCCCCCACTCCCCTCCCCAACTGCCCACCCTCACTCCCCTACCCCGCTGCCTCCACAACTCCCCTCTCAAGTCCCCTCCCCAAGTCCCCTCCCCAAGACCCATCCCCCACTCCCCTCCCCCACTCCAAACCCCAACTCCCCACCCCCCCTCCCCTCCCCACTCCCCTCCCCCACTCTCCTCCCACACTCCCCTCCCTCACTCACCTCCACAACTCCCCTCCCTCGCTCGCCTCCCCCACTAACCTCCCCCAAAACGCTCCCCACTACCCTCCCCACTACCCTCCCACACTCCCTTCCACACTCCCCTCCCCCACTCCCCTCCCCCACTCCCGTTCCACCACTCTGCTCCACTTCACCTCCACACTCACCGTCACCACACCCCTACTCCACTCCCCTACCCCACTTCGCTCCCCCACGCCCCCTACCCACACCCCGACTCCACACCCCTACCCCACTAACAGACCGCAATCCGCTTCCCAACTCTCCGACCCCACTCCCCTCCCATCCACCTCCTGACTGCCCTCAACTCCCCAACTCTCCTGCCCTACACACCTCGCCCACTCCATTCCCCCACTCCATTCCCCCACTCCACTCTCCCCGCCCCACTCACTTACGCAACTCCCCTACCCATCTCCCTGTCCCCCACTCCCCTC
The DNA here is from genome assembly GCF_036365525.1 of Heterodontus francisci. Classification (NCBI taxonomy): domain Eukaryota; kingdom Metazoa; phylum Chordata; class Chondrichthyes; order Heterodontiformes; family Heterodontidae; genus Heterodontus; species Heterodontus francisci. The sequence goes on from NW_027140567.1 coordinate 3,728,791, forward strand.
CCTCACACCTCTACCCCACTCACGCATGTCACACCCCACCCCCTCTCAACCCAACTCCCCTCCCCTACTCCTCTCCGCAACTCCCCTCCCCCACTCCGCTCCCTCACACCCTGCCTCAACTCCCCTACCCCACTCCCTGCGCCAACTCCCATACCCCACTCCCCTACACTGAAACACACACCCACTTCCCTGCCCCACACCCCTCCACAACTCCCCTCCCTCACTCCTCTCCCCCACTCCCCTCCCCAACTACCCTCTGTCGCTCCCCTACCCCACTCCCCTCCCCAACTCCCATTCCAACTTCCATTCCAACTCCCATTCCAACTCCCATCCCAACTCCCATTCCAACTCCCCTACCGCACTCCCCTCCCCCACTCCCCTCCCCCACTCCCCTCCCCCACTCCCCTCCCCCACTCCCGTCCACCACTCCCGTCCACCACTCCGCTTCCCTTCACCTGCTCTGCCCTCCGGTAACACGCTCCCATTCCCCACTACACTCCCCCACTCCCCTGCCCCACTCCACTCCCTCAATCCCCTACCGCACTCCTCTAAAGCACTCCCCTCCACACCACCCCTACCTCACATCCCTCCCCCACTCCCCATCACCACACCCCTACCCGACTCCCCTACCCCACTCCGCTCCCCCATTCCCCTACCCAACTCCCCTCCGTCGCTCCCCAACCTCACACCCCTCCCCAACTTCCATTCCAACTCCCATTCCAACTCCGCTACCTCACTCCCCTTCCCCACCCCCCTCGCCCACTCCCCTCCCCCTCTCCCGTATACCACTCCGCTTCCCTTCAACTCCTCACTGCCCTCCCGTAACACGCCCCCACTCCTCACTACCCTTCATCACTCCCCTACCCCACTCCACTCCCCCACTCCCCTACCGCAGTCCCCTAACGCACTCCCATCCACACCACCCCTACCTCACCTCCCGACCCCATTCCCCATCACCACACCCCTACCCGACTCCCCTACCCCACTCCGCTCCCCCACTCCCCTACCCCACTCCCCAACATGACACCCCTACCCAACTCCCCTCCCCCACTCCCCTTCCCTCCACCTCCTCACTGCCCTCCACTACCCAACTCTCCTACCCCAAATATGTCCCCAACTCCACTCCGCACTCCCCTTCCCTCACCTCCCCTCCCACATTCAACTCCCCTTTCCCCGCCCCCACTCAAATACGACACACCATTATCCCACACCCTGTCCCCCACTCCCATCCCTCACTTCCCAACCCTACTCACTCACCCTACTCCTCTACCACACACCTCTACCCCATTCCCCTCCCCCTCTCCACTCCACCACTCCCCTGCCCAATACTCCACCCCCACTCCCCTCACCAACGCCCATACCCCACTCCTCGACAACGCTCCCCTCCCCCACTCCCCTTCCCAACTCCCCTACCCCACTCCCCAACACCACACCCCTACCCCACGCCCCTCCTCTGCTCCCCTCCCCCACTCCACTACCCCATTCACAGACACCACACCCCTACCCCACTCCCCTACTCAGCTCCCCTCCCCCACTCCCCTACCCCACTCCCTGTCCCCCACTCCCCTCCTTCACTCACCTACCCCACTCACACACCCTCCTCCAATACCCCACTCCTCTACCCCACTCCCTTCCCCCTCTCCTCTCCGCAACACCCCTCCCCAACTCCCCGCCCCAACTCTCCTCCCCAACTCCCATCCCCTACTCCCCTACTCCACTCCCCTCCCTCACTCCCCTCCCCCACTCCCCTCCCCAACTGCCCTCCCTCATTCCGCTACCCCGCTCGCCTCCCCAACTCCCCTCCCCAACTCCCCTCCCACACTCCACGCCCCAACTCCAATGCCCCACTCCCCTCCCCCACTCCCCTCCCACACTCCCATCCACAACTCCCCTCCCCAACTCCCCTCCCCACCCTCCTCCCACAGTCCCCTCCCTCACTCACTTCCACAACTCGCCTCCGTGCTCCCCTCCCCCAATCCCCTCCCCCGCTCCCCTCCCGCACAAACCTGCCCCACAACGCTCCCCACTCCTCTCCCCCACTCCAATCGCCCACTCCACTCCCCCACTACCCTCCCCCACACCCGTTCCACCACTCCGCTTCCCTGCACCTCCTCACTTCCCTCCCGTACCACACTCCCATCCACCACTACACGCCCCCACTCCCCTACCCCACTCCCCAACCCCACTCCCCTACACCACTCCACTCCCCCACTCCACAACACGACACCCCTACCCCTCTCCCCGCCCCCACTCCCACTCCCCTTCCCTCCACCTCTTCACTGCCTTCCACTACCCAACTCTCCTACACCAAACACGTCCCCCACTCCACTCCCCCACTCACCTTCCCTCCACTCCCCTCCCCCACTCCACTCCCCTCTCCCCTTCCCCACTCAAATACGCCACTCCCCTCCCCCACTCCCTGTCCCCCACTCCCCTCCCTCACTCCCCTACCCACTCACTCACCCCACTCCTCTATCACACTCCTCCACCACACTCCTCTACCCTTCTCCTCTCTGCAACTCCCCTCCCCGACTCTCCACCACTACTCCCCTCACCAACTCCCATACCCCACTCCCCTACTCCGCTCCCCGCCCACACTCCGCGCCCCAACTCTCCTACCGCCTCCCCTTCCATCCACCTCCTCATTGCCCTCCACTCCCCAACACTCCTCCCCCACTCCCCTTACCAACTCTCATACCCCACTCCCCTACTCCGCTGCCCTCCCTCACTCCCCTCCCCCACTCCCCTCCCCAACTGCCCTCCCTCAGTCCGCTACCCCGCTCCCCTCCCCAACTCCCCTCCCCAACTCCCCTCCCACACTCCACGCCCCACCTCCAATGCCCCACTCCCCACCCCCACTCCCTTCCCCAACTCCCCTCCCCAACTCCCCTCCCACACTCCACGCCCCAACTCCAATGCCCCACTCCCCTCCCCCACCCTCCTCCCACACTCCCCTCCCTCACTCACTTCCACAACTCGCCTCCGTGCTCCCCTCCCCCGATCCCCTCCCCCGCTCCCCTCCCGCACAAACCTGCCCCACAACGCTCCCCACTCCTCTCCCCCACTCCAATCGCCCACTCCACTCCCCCACTACCCTCCCCCACACCCGTTCCACCACTCCGCTTCCCTGCACCTCCTCACTTCCCTCCCGTACCACACTCCCATCCACCACTACCCGCCCCCACTCCCCGACCCCACTCCCCAACCCCAATCCCCTACCCCACACCCCTACCCCACTCCGCACCCCCACTCCACCACACGACACCCCTACCCCTCTCCCCGCCCCCACTCCCACTCCCCTTCCCTCCACTTCTTCACTGCCTTCCACTACCCAACTCTCCTACCCCAAACATGTCCCCCACTCCACTCCCCCACTCACCTTCCCTCCACTCCCCTCCCCCACTCCACTCCCCTCTCCCCTTCCCCACTCAAATACGCCACTCCCCTCCCCCACTCCCTGTCCCCCACTCCCCTCCCTCACTCCCCTACCAACTCACTCACCCCACTCCTCTATCACACTCCTCTACCACACTCCTCTACCACACTCATCTACCCCTCTCCTCTCCGCAACTCCCCTCCCCGACTCTCCACCACAACTCCCCTCACCAACTCCCATACCCCACTCCCCTACTCCGCACCCCGCCCCCACTACGCTCCCCAACTCTCCTACCGCCTCCCCTTCCATCCACCTCCTCATTGCCCTCCACTCCCCAACTCTACGGCCCAACACACCTCCGCCACTCCATTCCCCCACTCCACTCCACTCTACACGCCCCCACTCCCCTACCCAACTCCCTTTCCCCCACTCCCCACCCTCACCTCTCTACCCCACTCACACATCACACAACCCTCCCACACTCTACCCAACTCCCCTCCCCTAATCCTCTCCGCAACTCCCCTCCCCCACAACTCTCCCCCACACCCTGCCTCAACTCCCCTATCCCACTCCCTGCGCCAACTCCCATACCCCACTTCCCTACTCTGAACCCCTCCCCCACTCCCCTGCCCCAGCTCCCCTCCGTCGCTCCCCTACCCCACGCCCCTCCCCAACTCCCATTCCAACTCCCATTCCAACTCTCCTACCGCACTCCCCTCCCCCACTACCCTCCCCCACTCCCCTACCCCACTCCACTCCCCCATCCCCTACCTCACTCCTCTAACGCACTCCCCTCCACACCACCCCACCTCACTTCCCGACCCCACTCCCCATCACCACACCCATACCCGACTCCCCTACCCCACTCCGCTCCCCCACTCCCCTACCCCAGTCCCCAACACGACACCCCTACCCCACTCCCCTTCCCCA